>NW_012267256.1:2284618-2290767 GCF_000151885.1 Dipodomys ordii
GCAGTATGGAGGTTCCTCAAAAGACTCCACATAGAGCTCCCCTATGACCCAGCAATCCCACTTTTGGGCATTTACCCAAATGATCACAAACAAGTCCATACTAAAGCTACCAGCACAACTATATTTATTGCAACATTATTTACCATAGCTAAGATATGGAACCAACCCAGATGCCCCTCAGTAGATGAATGGGTCAAGAAAACGTAATATGTATATATAATATACATTACATATTATATTCATATATATATGAATTCTATGCCTCCATCAGAAAGAATGACACCACCGCATTTGTTAGGGAATGGAAGGATTTGGAAAAAATCATATTAAATAAGCCAGGCACAAAGAAACATAGGTCCCATGGTTTCCCTTATTTGCAATAATTAGTACACATCTAGGATAATCTTAGCAGATGAGCAGAATAGCTCAATAGCTATGTACATATGACCATACAAGATGATGCTAAGGGAAATGAACTCCAAGACATGGACACAAGAGGTTTCTCTTTGTTGTTGTTTTTAATGTACTATGTGATTTTTTTGTTTCCTTTGATGTTCTTCCCCGTATGGTTTATCCCCTGTTGTCACTGTATTTGATGCTGGTGCCCTGGTACTGTATATACATTTATCTGAACTAGGGAAGGGAAGGGGAACAACAGAATGGTGAGACAAAGGACAAAGGGAACCAATGCCACAGCGATGCTCACAAGACAATACGTTGGAAATGATGGAGGGGGCGTTGGGGGGAGGGAAAGAGGGAGAAAAATGACAAGAAATGTACTCACCACCTTACTTATGTAACTGTAACCCCTCTGTACATCAACTTGACAATAAAAATATAACTAAAGCAACATAAATGGGTTAGTAGTAATAGCAGAAATAGTAGTTGTTTATTATAGTTGTCCAAGAATAGAGCACGACTGGCCCAAACAGGACCTATATGAAGACATCCAAAAAGACATATTGATAATATCTTATGGAATAAGATATTACTCCATGTGCAGTTCAATAACCAGGGCGCCCAGGATGGAACCACAGGCAGGTTGGTTATCAAATGTGTGAAAGCAGAGCAGTGAAGGGAATATCCGGATGGTGGCAGCAGACCGGGCGGTTCCGAGAGTGCCACACAGCAGACCGAACTTGCAAAACCATTCTCTTTACCTGTAACTGTTCCTTCCCAATTTGGCCACTTGAAAGGGTTATCATTTCAGAGATCGATGGCCTAAGGAAGATCAAAGACAGATAGACAGACTCAAAGTGCCTACTGTATTTTTGTGTGACCAGAAATCAGATAAAAACATCAGATATTACATATTTTAAATTTTGTGGGTCATATTCTCTGTTTCACTACTCAGTACTACTATTTCACAAACCAGCAATATAAAATACTTGTGGTTTTGTTCATAAAGTTTTATTTGAACACTACCACAAGCCAGGCTGGCTACAGTTTGCTGTGGCCCAGATTATGTCCCTAAGAGGTCCTGGGTGAGAGACATGACACCAAGTTCTAGTTCTTTTTATATCACTTTTCACATAGGGAAACTTGGGACTCATCACTTCCTGAGCCTCTGCTTCAGATAAACAACAGGCTTTGCATACACATACATTTATCCTAAGGAATTAAAATATGCCAGACGATGAGAAAGAAGTGGCCGTGTGAAGATACTTGCTCTAAACCATGATAACTGCAAAGCACAAGGATGCAATTCAAGGGTCCAAGCTGCGTGGGCTGTGCTAAATCAGCACAAAAGAAAGCACTAGTTATTACAAATGAGCTCCTTTTCAGAAATACTTCAGATCATTTGACTCAGTGTAGATCATCATTTGGCTCCAGAAACCACAAACTGGTGCTGCTCACTCGCAAGTCCTTCTCCAAATGTCTATAGTAAATGAGAATTTGGCACAAATGCTTTTTGAAAGCTCCCTAGATGATTATAATGTGCAACCATGGCTGAGAACCACAACCATATCCAATTCTAGAGACATAATAGAGATGTAGGAAGAATTTAAAGTGAACTGGGGTTCAATAGTGAAACAAGCTCTGACGCTACTGCCGGCAGCAGGTTATAATGGGAAGAGAAGATAAAGATATGTGGGAGGAAATAAGATGCTTCACACCTGTGCTTAGCTAATTGACACGCAACCAATTCAGACGTAGCACCTGGACCCTGAAATGCCAGTACTATATTTAAAAAGGAACTGTCCAAGTGAATGAACTCAGAGAACGATGAAGGTCTTAAGTAAAAAGAAAAAGAAGCATTATTTTGTGGATTAGTTGCTTCTATATCCACTATTTTGACTTTTATAGAAGAAACTTTCCATTTTATAAGATTATGAAATAAGACTACAAATGTTCAAATAACTTTTAAGTCCACTTACTGAGAATGTGGCAGGCAGAATTATGGCCCTGAAAGAGGTCTTCACTCAAATCTCCAGACACAGTGAGAATTTAGCCTTTCAGGGAAAAGGGAAATTTAGATACCCTTAATGGTTCATATCTTGAGGTCAATGACTCAGGGTTATCTCACAGAATAAATCCAATCATCTAAGTTCTTAAAAGATTTCTGTTTTGGTCTGGAGATAGAGAAGAGAGAAAAGGTAAGAGGGGGGGAAAGGAGGAGAGAAGGAATGAAAGTACTGGGGAGTATTGCAATAGAAGCAGGTGAGATGAATGTGGCTTGCTTCAGAGACCAAAATAGTGGACGGGGAAGGTCACAGAGTGCTTGCCTTGCATGCCTGAGGCCCTGGGTTCCATTCCTCAGCACCACATAAGCAAAAAGAAAAAAGCTGGAAGTGGCGCTGTGGCTCAAGTGGTAAAGCGCTAGCCTTGAGCTGAAGAGCTGAGGGACAGCGCCCAGACCCAGAGTTCAAGACCCACAACTGACAAAAAAAAAAAAAGATCAAAATAGTAGGTGCTCTCCCAAGAACTGCAAGTGCCTTTGTACAAGGGGTGAAGGCCCAGAAGCCGAGCCTCCCCACAGGAGAGCACTCCTTCCAAAGACTGCCTTTTAGCCATGGAGTCACGTGTCATGCTTATGACAGAAAGTCTGGTAAATGTGGTGACTTTATGTTGTTTTAAGTAGCTAAACTTATTTTTAAATAGTAGTATTGGTAGTAATGGTAATAGTAGTAATGGTACTTTGCACAGTAACAATAAAACAGGACCTATGGCAACAATGAGATATACAAGATGTTATGTCGAAAAACGAACTTTACAACTTTGGCACCAGGGGAAGGGGGCGATGGGGGGAGAGATGGGAAGGGATGGGAAGGGGAAACAAAGGAGGAGGCAACAATGCTTGATAAGAAACGTACTCATTACCTTGCTCATGTAATTGTAACCCCTCTGTACAGTATTTTCACAATAAAAAATGATAGATGATGTACAAGCAAGTTTTGGGGGAATAAATGTCATATGAATGAATAGACTTTAACAACAGAAAAAGACATCCTAGAAGCAATGGGCATTGTCTTCACATCTAGGTATTTCTAAACTAGGATCCATCCTTATGATTCACAGAAGCTCTATGGCTGCACCACAAACCTGCAGAAAAAGTGCCTAGTACAAAGCAACATCTACATCATTGGTCTGCAGTAACGCAGCGTGCACGGGGGCCTGGACTCCTGCCTCCCAGTCACCAGCACTGGCAGGCCCCTCCGGTCCCATCTGATGGCACGGGCCAGGCCAGGGGGCTTAATCCAGGCATAGTGTTTCCTGAACTTACTCTCACCAGCACTGACTACACGCAGGGAAATCGACACTTCTCAAGCATATGCAGCAGTAGGAATTCCAGAACGCAAGAGGGAACAACTACATGTACAAATGTCGAAGTAGTAGTATTCACATCCTGAGTTTCTTAAGTATGATTTGAAAGTAAAATGAAAAATTTAGTAGGTCTCAATGTATGTATAATCATACTATCGGGAATAATTACAGTAATCACTGACAAAGGAGACATTGGAAAATAATATATTCAAAGTATCTCCGATTGAAATTCTGACAAACATCTTCATGTGACTCACAAAAAGACTAGAAATAAGAAATTGAAACAAACAGAAGACAAAAAATAAAATAGCAAGCCATATCATTAACATAACAATAATTACAATAAATGTAAATGATGTAAATATAACAGTAAAAATACAGAGACTAGAAGAATGTGTTAAAAATTACCAAGCAGGATCTAATTACGCATATTCAATAAGAAACGTAAAGTACTATGTCACAGGTAGTTTGAAAGTGAAAGGATAACCAAAGATCCCCCAAGCAATTATCAGTCAACGAAGCTGAAGTAGCTATCTTAATATCAAGTAGATCGGTTTCAGAGCACTAGGCCAAAGAGGGACATTACATTAGGATAATCAGACCGATAAATCATGATGATAGCCAGGATCTATGACCATAAGTGTGTTTACACAAAACAGAACCTAGGTACACATGAAGCAAATGTTCAAAGAGCTGAAAGGACAAACTACACACAATTATTCTTTGAGGACTCAGCACAGCACCAGACAGAACTACAGAGAGAATTAGCAAGACGGCACAAGAACTGAACAACACCATCTGCCAAGATATCTAATTGACATTCACAGAACACTCAAGTAAGAGGTGAAAGTGCATTTTTTTAATGTCCATGGAACATTTACCCAAGACCATAAACTGGATAATAAAGTTATTAGTAGGTTCAAAATAACTGAAATCATGCAGAATGGATTTTATGACCATAATGTAAGAAAACTAGCAGTAGGTAACAAAGACAACGGAAGAGGTTTCAAATTCATTGAAACTAAACAATGTACATCCCAAAGGACAGCTGAGGCAGGAAGACTGGGAGATCATGGCCAGCCTGGGGTGAATAACAAGATCTTAGTCTCAAAAAAAGTCTCAGTGACAGTTTTGAAAACACATGTCATAAAAATAAGGGAACGAAGCAAACTCAAATTTATGAGAGGCATCTGAAGAAATTCTTCCAAATTACTTACAAAAATTTTAATGCTATGACACTAAATTGGAAAATAAATGTCTCAATAGAAATAATGTAGCTTCTTATATTGAGATACTTGCAAAGGAAAAGCAAAAATAAACCTAAGAAATAAGAAAGGAAATAATTAGAGCAGACACAGATAAACAGGAAAACAGAGAAAAGTAAATGAGTGGAAAAGGTGGTTCTCTAAAATAAGCATTATAATAAATAAAAATTAGTGAGATTGACAAAGATTAAAACTAGAAAAGACATATATAACTTATATCAGAAATATGTAACTTATATCAAATATACAACTACTTAAAGATAATAATAATAATAAAGGAAAAAGAATAGCAAAGCTATTTATGATATCCATGTGCTAAAAATTACAAAATGGTAACAAAGGTACTAAAAGAAGTCTTACTAAATGTCTATTGCTTATATAAGTCAACATAGAAAAGATAACAAGTTTCCTCAATCAGGAGGCCTAACATGATCATTATTAAGATATCATAAAGGGAAAGGTCCTAGTACCCTAGTGGGTGCATGCTTGTCTTGCTAGCTACCCTGAGCAGATGGGGTGGGGATGGTGATTAAAGCTGTAGGCTAACAACAGGCCCAACATTTACAAGACCCTATCTCAGCCAATAGCTGAATATCTTGGCATCTCCCAGTCTCCCAGCTACACAGGAGACTGTGACCAGGACAATGAAGGCTCCAAGTTAGCCTAGGCAGAAATTCCCCAAGCACCCAGTACCAACTGGACAAGCAGGCAGCCAGCTGCAGCAGAGAGTGAACACAGGACCACTGTCCAGGCCTAGCTCATCACACTGTAACACCATACTTCAAAAACACCCCAGGTGGGTGGAAGGCTGGGCTGGACACGCGGGTCCAGCAGTGGAGCACCTGCTTGGCCAACAGTTGGCCCAAAGTTCAGATCCAAGACCTGCTCCCACTCCAAACAAACAAGATATAATTAACATTGCTGTGAGCATAAAGAAAACTTTAATCCATATGGAAAAGGAAAACCAAAGGAAAGCCCAAACTTTCTTTAAAAGAATCAAATGGGTAAGAATCAACCTACTTGGGGCTGGGAAGGTAGCTCAGTGGTAGAGCGCTTGCCTTGCATGCATAAGGCCCTGGGTTCAATTCCTCAGCATCACATAAGCAAAAAGAAAAAAGC
>NW_012267256.1:2290817-2294442 GCF_000151885.1 Dipodomys ordii
CAGCTCAAGGCTAGCGCTCTACCACTTGAGCCACAGCGCCACTTCCGGCTTTTTTCTTTTTGCTTATGTGGTGCTGAGGAATCGAACCCAAGGCCTCGAGCATGCAAGGCAAGCGCTCTACCACTGAGCCACCTTCCCAGCCCCCAGTTTGTTCTCTTTAGGATGGGAACGATTTCAAAACCGTATGCACTGCCTATGCACATTCGCCATATGTAAAGGACACCTCTGCAACACTGGTGAAAGGAAAACAGTGCAACACGCAACCCTCTCAACAACTCAAAATGTGATGTTTTCTCCCCACAGGACCAGACCAAGTTTAATGTGAGATGCTGCGTTTGCATCACACAGATGCAGCCATATGCATTATAATTTCTGTGTTTCTTTGAAGCAAGTATTGAAAGACTTCATAGGATGCAATCACTGTCCCTGCTAGGACCTTGGTCTCCTCCTGTCTGGGAACTTTGAGTCCTGTTAGTGAACACACCATGCCTAGCAATAGGAACTAGCAAATTCATGCTGACTGACCAAATAATTTGACTTAATCATTCCGGTTGTCAGTGTACATTTTAAACTAGCTTTGAGATGACAGATGCCAAGAAAGACCTTGGAAATGAAATCATCCACCTATTTGTAGGGAGAGATTGTCACAAGAAATATTTTATTTCTGAGCCAGGTGCCAGAGGCTCATGACTGTAATCCCAGGAGAAGACTGAAATCCTGAGGATGGAGGTTCAAAATCAGCCCAGGGAGAAAAGTCCACGAGTCTCCATCTTCAACAGAACGAGCTAAAACCAAGCTGGAGATGTGGCTCAAATGGTGGTAGGTTAGCCAGCAAGAAGACAAGCAAGGTCCAAGCAGATAAAAGAATAGGTTTTCAGAGCCCTTTGTGTTGTACATGAGTGTATCTGATTTGGGATGGGGAAGAGAAAGCACAGAAACAAAGCCAACAAAGGATGAACAAAGGTGAGCCAACTCCGCCGTGATACTCGAGAGGCACTAGGTTGGTGAGGGGAGTCAGGAAGGGAAAAACTGGCAGAAAATGAGTGAGGGGGGGTGACACTATTCAAAAAGAAACGTACTTGTTACCTGACA
The DNA here is from genome assembly GCF_000151885.1 of Dipodomys ordii. Classification (NCBI taxonomy): domain Eukaryota; kingdom Metazoa; phylum Chordata; class Mammalia; order Rodentia; family Heteromyidae; genus Dipodomys; species Dipodomys ordii. The sequence continues at coordinate 2,291,910 of NW_012267256.1, forward strand.
TGTGACTGTAACCCTTCTGTACATCACCTTTACAATGACATTCACATAAGAAGATCTGTAAACCCAAATGAATTGCTTTTCCTACTTTGTTCTTACTTCTTGACTTTGAACAGAGTGCACTAAAAATCACATTGTTAGTAAGATGCATGATTTGATTTGATCTGGGGGGATGGTTCTAGGGTTGGAAGTTGAGTTCCAAGTGCTGTCCCTGAGCTTTGGTGCTCTACCATTTGAGGTGCAGCTCTACTTCTAGGTTTTTGGTGGTGAATTGGATAGAAGAGTCTCACAGACTTTGCTCTTTAGGCTTCCTGTCAAACCAAGATCCTCAGACCTTAGCCTCTGGAGTAGGTTGGATTTGTGGAGTGAGCTGCCACCAGAACCCAGCCTTGATTTTTATTTTTGCCAGTCCTGGGGCTTTAACTCGGGACCAGGGCACTGTTTGAGCTTCTTTTGCTCAAGGCTGGCCACTCTCTACCCCTTGAGCTACAGCTCCACTTCCAGCTTTTTCTGTGTATGTGGTACTGAGGAACCGAACTCAGGACTTCATGCATGCTAGACGAGCACTCTACCACTGAGCCACATTGCTATTTTTAATATGCTAACAGTTAATTGTTTCTTCATGCCTCTTTTTCTTAACTTAAACCTGGCTTTTCACTTGTAATCTCAGGCTTCTCAACTCCACTAGCTCAGTGACATGCAAAGACAAGTCCATACCTTCCTGCTCTTTAGTGAAACTTCCAGGTCATTTTTCAAATTGTCCTGAGGAATGCAAACCAATGGTCACATCAGAGAAATGTGACCGTTTATAGCTCTGAGAATGAGCTGAGGTTCACCATTAGGATGGGTGCAAGGTCAGCCGTTTGAAGTTCATTGAATATGGAAGTAGTTACTCAGAAGAGGTCAGGGAATGGGGATGGGGTGTAGGTCCCCCTCCCCCTCCTCGGCCACTGTGGCTGATGCAGCAGCGGTCCCTGCACACAGGAAGGAGGGGCCAGGGACACTTGTCTTTGTGGGAATACATTCTGGGTTGAATACGACCTTCAGTTGGACCCCCAGCCATTACTTTATGCAACAAGTAATTGTTATGAGAAGCAATGAAAGGGATGAAGTACATGAAGTGCTTTCTACTTGCTAACTTTTCCTGTCCTTTAGTCTATGCCAAAAGGCATGAGTTATACTTCTTGTCACTCTTTTTTAGAATAATTTATGTAGGTATAGGATTATGCCCACATGAAAAAAACCTTTAGCAAAATGAAATATCCTTTATAGAGCCTTAGGAAGCAGTCACTTTGAGTCTAGAAATTAATATTCATCAACATTCATGGGCAACTTTACATGATGGAATTTGCCTCAAATTTTGTTGACTTTGGAAGTTTTTCAAACATTTTACACAATGTTCTGTTTTATAGTTATATAATAAGCATATTGAGTAAAGCATACGATATTCTGATATTTATTATGTCTGAACTATTTTTTGCCTTGTCCTCAGAAGATAGTGTATCAGGTTTTACTAAACAAGCACTGATTATCAACCAACAGTTTTTAACAGTGAGAAGAGCTAGTCTAGATTATCTCCATCATGAAACAGTGAGTATAAAACCACAATGAATGAGCCCACAAAGCACTTACCTGCCAAACCCACCAAACTGCCTACCAACTCCTGTGGAAAAACAGTATTACAAATTTCATAAATGAATCGCAATACTATCTACTATACATAGCATGCTTGTTATAATGCCCTGGGTTTCTTTCAGACTTAGGCAGAAATGCATTACAACCCAACGGTTCTTTTTACTTTTGGGAGTCGTATCATCCCTTCTGCCAGCTGTGTCTCTGTTTCCTTGGACAGGGCAGGATTACCCCAAATATTGTGGTAAAACTATCATTCTTTGTATGTAAGATAGAGATATACACATAAAATATTCTTCTAGACATGTGATCTGTTGCTTGACAACATTACTGGCACAGAGAACTTTGTCACCGCCGGCTTCAGTGACATCCAAATTTCTCAAATATGGAATTAGGACATACATACCCTATTGCGCCTCAAGTTCCTTTTGTTTGCAATACTCTATCACAAGTCCAAGCAATCAATGCAGATAAGTATTTTGTCTGTGAAACCCATAATCCATTCCGATGATGCCTTGGTGACCATTGGAGTCATTAGAGTACCGGCCAAACAGCCTGGTGGCTCTTCTCTTAGTTATAAATCCTTTGAGGCAGAAGCTCCACCAATTCCCATTCCCCTTCATAAAGACTTCTGTACCCCAACACCATAAGTTCACATTAGACCACATCCTTTAGGACAGTTATGGCCCAAGACATTGTGTGTTGGAGCTTGGTCCCTAGTGTGGCAATTTTAGGGGTAATGGTATCTTTAAGAAATGGAGATGAGGGCTGGGAAGGTGGCTCAGTGGCAGAGCGCTCGCTGCACGCATGAGGCCCTGGGTTCGATTCCTCAGCACCACATAAGCAGAAAAAGCCGGAAGTGGCACTGTGGCTCAAGTAGTAGAGCGCTCACCTTGAGCTGAAG
>NW_012267256.1:2305632-2339382 GCF_000151885.1 Dipodomys ordii
AAAGCCGGAAGTGGTGCTGTGGCTCAAGTGGTAGAGGGCTAGCCTTGAGCTGAAGAGCTGAGGGACAGCGCCCAGGCCCAGAGTTCAAGCCCCACAACCGGACCAAAAAAAAAAAACAAAAAAAAAAAAAAGAATCAACCTACTTGATTTGAAGACTGTATTATTTGGATGGGCACACACATAGGTCAGCACAGGAAAACAGCGAGTCCAGAAATAGACCCAAATGAATATGTTTCATTTTTTTAACAGTAGAAAAGCAACTTAAGCAAGGAGTAGATTTTTCTCAAATGATACTGAAACATTTGGGCATACACTACATACATTAAAAACAAAGCAAACCAGAGCCTCAACCCATCATACCTTACACCAAATCTGATTCTAAATGAATCATCACCTGAAAATAAATGCAGGAAAATGAAAGTGTCTTGGAGAGTCATTACACTACAGGATGATGTGAAGTGTTCTCAGACAACACTAGGAAGTTTGATTCATAAAAACAACAACTGATAAATGCAATCTCATTGTATAAATTTTAAAATGCTCTGCAACTATCTTGTTTAAAAGATGAAAAATATATACACTAAGTGGAATAGGTGTAAGCCAGATATTACACAAATTTCCCATATTTAAAATTCATAAAGAGCTCTCAAAATTCAACTTTAAAATGACAAAAAATGAACACAAGATAAAAAGCACGCTCACTACCAGAAAGGATCTATAAACAGCAAACATGTACAGAAAACGATGCTATTAGAAAACTGCAAAATAAAACCAGGGTGAAGTCCAAGCATAGAGGCTCACCCCAATAATCCCAGCAATTCTAGAGCTAGACATTGGGAGGGCTAGGATTTAGGCCAGGCCAGGGGAAAACGTAGCAAGACCCCCATTTCAGCGAAGCGAGGTATGATGGTAGACAGGTACAGTCTCAGCTACATGGGGGATTACAGGGGAAAGAACCATGAGCCCAAGGCTGGCCTGGAAAAAAAATTAAACCCTATTTGAAAAAATAACTAAGGCAGAAAGGGCTAGAGGTGTGGATAGAGTGGTAAGAGTATTTATGCAAGTGTAAGGACCTAGTTTGAGGCCCTCGTCCTGACTAAAAGAGGAACAAATAATAATAATAATAATAGAGGGAACACTACAAAAAAAACTACAACAAACATTTTAAAAACTGACATCCAAATCAAATGCTGAGGATGGGAATTACCAGGCCATTTACACATCATGGATGGGACTATAAGATGGTCTAGCCACGCTGGGAATAGAAGCTGTACATTCTCTTTTCTACCTAAAACTGTGGTCTAGCAATAATAGCACCCTTTCTCAAAGAAAGAAAACTTAACTCTAAGGCCTCCGAGTCAGCCTGCCCCTGAGGGCCTGCCCTGGGTCCCCATCTGTGTACAGACAGACATCTGATAAGTTTCTATTTCCCCGACGCTGTATTGTTTTTCCAGTGTGACATACTCATTCCCAGCCCAGCTGCAACCGTCCAGTTACACCCCAACTCCCGCACTCCACGAAACACCTTCATTATAACACCTCTTCTCGGGACTGACCCTACCCCCAGAGCTACATCGCTTAGATAGTGGGACCCATGTGACTGCCCCCTAAAATTTCCTTTAAGTGCATCTTACACGTGTCCAGGGCTGCTGCCTCCATTCCTGCTTGGAGCAGCCTGGCAGGCTTGTCCCCCAATAAGGCCTTGAGTTGGAATTGGTTGCTCTTGCGTGCCTCTCATTTCTTACATTAACATTCACTGTTTTGGGGTGGGGAGGAGGGAAGGCTAAGTTTTGTTAGTAGATTGATTGCACTTCTTTTCATTCCTATCAAAATCCTATTTAAACTTAAAGAGCATTTAGGTTCACACACGCATGCATGCATACGCACACGCACGCACGCACACACACACACACACACACACACACACACACACACACACAGAGCTATCTATGGGACATTGGTCCCTGGATCCCTGCAGACAAAAAAATTCCAAAGGCACTCAAGTCCTTACATGAATAGTGTAAGAGCGGCGGGTGATCTATAGGCATCTGTCTGCTAGTATAACATAAATCGTGTCATGGTCGCTTACAAACCCTCCTGCTATGTAATGGCTCTGTAAATAGAGATTGTACTCATTCGTCAAGAAGGATGAGCTGCAGCCGTTTTCCCTCTTAGTTTTGATACACCGTCTGGTGGGATCCATGCAGATCCCACAGCCCGAGACCCATCTATCACTCCTACTTCATGTATGAAGTGTGGAATCCATTCCTTTTATTGAACTGGTTCTCAGATTTTGCTGGTGCTCTGTGTCACCTAAAGAGCTGTCAGAGACGCTGCTTTCTGAGTCACCTCCTGGAACTCTGAGTTAATAGGTCTGGAGAGGAGTCTGGGCCTGGGGATTGATCCTAATGTGCAGTAAATTTGTGGACTGCCTATTGGCCGAGAGCCAGCTAGTGATCAGATATAAATCTCAGACGCATGGGCTATTACTTGTGTGCTCTGTTGCTAAGTGTATTCCATTTTCTACCTCCTGGAAGGTGCGTGCTACAGAGAATGATTGACAGTGGTGCTGACGATCTGAAATGGATTGAAATTTCCAATTAGCTCAAGAAGGGAGGGACAAGAGGGGAGACCAAGAATGTGTCTCCGTTCCTTATTGCTGTCTGTGTTTAGCTGGGAGGTTCGCAACTGGGTATCACCTTAGTGGTAAGCACATTGACTGCTGCAGAGTCAGCTTCCAAAGCCCTTAAGTGTCCAGGGCAGTCTTTTCCTCACTACACACACATCCTCTCCAACCCCCCCCTTCCCCAACACGCACACACACACACCCCCACCCCCCACACACACAGACACACCCACCCACACCCACACACACACACACACACACACACACACATCAACACTCATGAACTAAACAAACCCTACTGACCTTCGCTGCCTCTCCTTTCAGCTAGTTGGGATTAGGAAGCCTCACTGCTCAACGTGGTGACCAAAGCTTGTGTTTCGGTGAGTAATGGACAAAATGCTCTCAGGATAAAAACAGCCCTTAGAAAGGGGGCGGGAGGAGGATCACTTAAAAGGTTGATGCTCCGGGGCTGGGAAGGTGGCTCCGTGGTAGAGCGCTTGCCTTGCATGCTCAAGGCCCTGGGTTCGATTCCTCAGCACCACATAAGCAAACAGAAAAAAGCCGGAAGTGACGCTGTGGCTCAAGTGGTAGAGCGCTAGCCTTGAGCTGAAGAGCTGAGAGACAGTGCCCAGGCCCAGAGTTCAGGCCCCACGACCGGACCCGAAAAAAAAAAAAAAAAAAGTTGATGCTCCAAAGAAGGCAGTTTTAGTCATCTCAACAGGGGTCAAATATCCTAAGTAAAAATGGCTTGAAATGAGAGGAAAAAGAAAGCCAATCTAGCTCTCCCCTCTTTTCTTGAAAAGGAAACAAGGTAACTTAAATATCAAGCACATGAGTTCCCTTCTTTATACTTTCTCTCACATTCCCTATATATTATTATTTGCGGTGTTTAATTTTTGTTTTGTTTTGTTTTTCAAGTCGTGGGGCCTGAACTCTGGGCCTGGGCGCTGTCCCTCAGCTCTTCAGCTCAAGGTGAGCACTCTACTACTTGAGTCACAGCACCACTTCTGACTTTTTTCTTTTTTGCATATGTGGTGCTGAGGAATCGAACCCAGGGCCTCATGCATGCAAGGCAAGCGCTCATCCACTGAGCCACCTTCCCAGCCCGGTGTTTCATTCTTGAAAGGCCTGTGCCTGGAAACACAAGCTGGCCTCCGGACACGGGGGAAGGCAATGTGTGGAAGACACTGGCGTTGCTAATCTAATTGTTTTCTTTCTTTGAAAAGACGTGGTTTGTTTTGCAGTAATACAGCAGTAGCAAACTGGACACGATGCCACTACACGGACGATTTTGGAATCTGTCCGTGCATGACCACAGTGCGAGAACTGAAAGTAAATAAATCAACACATCCACAAATGCACAAATGCATAGCATTGCCGGCACGTGGCACAATCTGAGGCCCCCTGAAATCTCTAGAAGGCGCTCAGCCAGCAGCCCTGAGCCGCCCTCAGAGGGCGCTGAGCAAGAGCTTTACTCATAATAATCCTGCGTGGGAAAAAACAAAAAAGCTCGAACACACAACATCTGTCTCTGCACGTGGCTGTGTTCGTGGGGAGTCAGTGCTGGCTTCCACAGCCTTGGCCGCCATATGTGTACGATAAGTAAATGAATATAAAATCGGAACAACACATAAAAGAAGGATAAACTTACCCAGCTGAACAAATCTACTCTCTTACCTGCTGTGCCCTGAAACGTGAAAAAAAAAATCATTTGGATCATGGGGATTAGTAAAACACCAGTCTCCGTGAGCAGCACCGGTAGGCAGGGTGGAGGTAGAGACAGTTCATCCGATATAGGAACCACATTGAAGGGGCGTAATGCTTCCCACGCCCTCCGCCTCCCCCCGCCCCCCACACATCAGCTCATCAGCGAGGACACACTTGCGACTTCTCTGCTGCCTCAGGAAAGAACCAATTGCTTACCATCTTGCACATTTCTTTTCTGCCCCAAAAGACGTAACAAGCATGACTTGATTTCCCCCTCACCATTCAGAGTGCCCATGTAGAAAACTCCGAAGACCCTGCGTTTAGCTGTACTGAAATCGCCCTGGCCAGTACTAACATCACATAGAATGCTACACACTCAAGAAGTTGCCTTTCGTACTTACAAAGGTCTCAAGCTACCAGCTCGCTTCTCATCACACCGTTCATTCCTCTTGGTTGGGAATTGTTAAAATCTCTGAATACTTGTCAATGATTTAAATTTCTGGCTACGTTTCAATGCTGCAGCAAAATAATACAACTGATGAAAAATAAAGAAATATTTAGCTAATTAAAGACAGGGGTCACTGAGTTTGAGATGGGAATTTATGATGATAACAACCTATAAAAGATAAAAGAACTTGCAAATACTGCTGGATCTTCTAAAATCGTCCATTAACACCTTCAGTTTTCCAGTTTCTCCTGTTCTCCTGCTCTGACAAGATGATTAGTAGGCGCAGTAAGTTCAGAAGAACCAGGTCAAGCTGAAGGCCATCACTCACAATCTGTCCTTCCTACGGCCAATCCCTGAGCTTGTTTAAACCTGGTTCAGTTTGGAAACTAAGACTCATGATCAGCACCAGTCTTCCATGTATGTCTCAATGGTAAAATGAGGCTGCACAATGGGACTGCTTGGTATAGAGCAGTTCTTCCTAAGTGATCCAAGGTCACGTGACTTGACGCAACTATATATGCAGTTTGCAGTGAACATTCACTTGCTATTTACTTTAACATTTTCTGCACAGTCCTTCCATTCAGCTATTTTCTCTTACCTTCCTGTTAAAAAAAAACTATCATCATTTCTCTTATAATCATTCTCCTTTTCCTCCTCCCCCACCTTATCTAAGGGTAGATTGATTATCAAGTCAACAAAGCTTAACCATTTTTAGATTCACACATAAACCTTGGAAATTCATAGAATCATGTTTTTCATGCGCGTCAGAGGTGATCATTGTCTTTTGTTTTTCTAGCTTTCCTTCTGGGGGTGGGGCGTGGTGTGTGTGTGTGTGTATGTGTTGATGTGTGTTGGGGTGGGGCGTGGTGTGTGTGTGTGTGTGTGTGTGTGTGTGTGTGTTAATGGAGTTGAACTCAGGGCCTCAAGCTTGTTTAGCTTGTTGTTCAACTAGTGCTACCTTGAGCCACGCCTGCATCATGGCTTTTTGCTGATTAACTGGAGATGGGATCTTGTGGACGTTTCCGCCTGGACTGGCTTAGGACCAAAGGAGGCCAAAGCCTCCTGAGTTGGGAGGTGCCACCAGCATCTGCCCTTCTGTCATGTCCCATTTACTCTGGTCCCATTGGAATGAACACACTCTGGGCTATGGTGTGATTTGGGGCACCCCTCTCTCTAATAATAAGCCATTTATTCCTCTATCTAGGAACGTCTCTTGACTTAACTAGCACTAACACACAGAAGGCCAAAGCAAAAGCAATTTTACACTATGGCCTTATCTACACTTCGTACCCCTGGGAAGCACATGTGTTTGCAGAAGAATAAAGGAATAGAAAAGTATGAAGCCAGAAACGGTTCTTTAGAAAATTATTTCAGTTATCAGACATGTAAAATATAAGTAAAGAGACTCTGTTCTCATCAGTGCTTAGTCAAAACAAATTTTCTCCTGTCAAGGATATGCTTTATTGATAATTGTGTGTGTGTGTGCACACATGATGGAAATTGTACAAAAGAATTCCTGTACTGTAGAAAATGGCGGCAGCACTTAAGTCAGTAATTTATTAACAGTTATCTGTGAAGGCTTATGCAATTTTAAAATAATAAGTATGAATGTGACATCATTAATAATAAATTGTGAAGCTGAAATGAACTTTTCTAAACTATTAATAATCAAGAGCCAATTCCAATCAATATAAAATGAAATTAAAGGGTGTATATGATTTACTTCTTACTAAGTAGGAAAAGTATTATAAAAGTTGTTATTTGAGAAGGTAAGTAAGAATATGTAGTTAGGAGAATAGGAAAAAAATTTATGGAGAATGTCATGTTGTAGTTAATATTTTAGTGTATGTTTCTAGACTTGCTAACGTCTGTGGTAGTTAAAAGCATTCTTTATAACTTGGAAAGATCTTATTTTCAAGTAGGGTGAAATCTTTTAAAGTCAAACAAAGCAAAACAAAGCCAAATAAAATGAACACTAGTTATATCAACAAGTTTTAGACAAAGGAGATAAAAATCATGTGACTAAGTTCCAAGAGAACAGAAACATATTTATTTAATGTATTTAACAGGCAAAGGATGTAAAATAATCAGGGATGACAGATTTAACATGGAGATTGAATCTTAAAAAGTACAATATCAAAGCATTAGAATATATGAAATATCTATATTTATCTCTGTCTCTCTCTGGCCACTGCCTCACAAAGCTAAAAGTATCTTAACTGTGTTCTACTGTGAGCAGAGTTGTTGCAAGCAGAACATAGGGTCAAAGTATAAGCAAGTATAACAGACAAGAGAGGATGAGTACAGAAGATGCTAGAAAAGTTAGTTTTTATAAGTCGATGGTTGAACAAAAGCATAACCAAAGTACGAGAAAAAAGGAGAGAGAGGGGCTGGGAAGGTGGCTCAGTGGTAGAGTGCTTGCGTTGCACGCCTGAGGCCCTGGGTTCCATTCCTCAGCACCACATAAGCAAAAAGAAAAAAAAAACCGGAAGTGGAGCTGTGGCTCAAGTGGTAGAGCGCTAGCCTTGAGCTGAAGAGCTGAGGGACAGCGTCCAGGCCCAGAGTTCAGGACCCAGGACCGAACCACCCCCCCCCCAAAATGGAGAGAGAATGGAGCAAAAGAATGTACTTGGAAATTATCAATTTATTATAAATTATCAATATATTTCCAAAATTAATAAACTGAAATATTTCAAATTAACATGAAGTTATCCCTATAAAAGACTTACAGTGAAGCACCAGCTCACACCTGTAATCCTAGCTACTCAGGAGGCTGAGATCTGAGGATCACAGTTCAAAGCCAGCTGAGGCAGGAAAGTCTGTGACATTCTTAACTCTAATAACTCTTAACTCTGTTTTCCATGGGAAAACAGGAAGTGGCGCTGTGGCTCAAGTGGTAGAGCGCTAGCCTTGAGCTGAAGAGCTGAGGGACAGCACCCAGGCCCAGAGTTCAAGCCCCACGACCGGACCCAAAGAAAAAAAAAAAGATACCAGATATGAAGTTACATACCATGTGATTCCAGGTCTATACAGCCTGAAAACATGCAAAAGTTATCCGTGGCTTAGAAAATGCAGGGGGGGGGGTAGCAGTTCAAAGCCAAATAAAGTAGAAGAAATGATCATTAGCAAACCTTCTGGTGTATGATCTATGAAAATTCAGTGGCAGTGGTTTTCAGACACCGATCAACACGAACACCCACGTGGGCCTCCCCAGCCAAGATGAAGCAAGCCCACCCAGACGCATCGTCCGTGGGTCAGCCCTCCTCCCGGGCTACCCCTGCACTTCCGGGCACTGAGGGGAATCTAACCCGACCTGGAGGACTTGCTGAGTGGCCAGGACAGAGAGCCCATCTCAGTGAACCAAAGCAACCAGAAAACAAGGGACCAGAGCAAGGGACTACAAGAGAGACAGCTGCCCTAACAAAGCATAGTGCAGGTGTGTGGAAAGCGTGAAGGGAGAGACAAAATCACTAAAGGCCAGCAAAAGCCACTAAGAGTAAGCAGAGCAGTTTTTAGACATCACATACAGATAGGAATACTATGAGTATACCCCGAATCTATTAGAAGAGCAGAGAATTAGAAGAAAAGAGATACAGAGAATTAGAAAGAATATACAAAAGACTGTAAGAAATAATTTAGCCAAATACTAAAGCATGTTCTGTGATTCACTAATAATTTTTTTAAAAAGCCTGAAAGACTGAACTGTCTTCCAGTAATTCAACAGCATGTCAAATAACATTGACATTTAAAGGAATAATAATAATAGCTAGCAACCAAAAGCAACAGAATATTGCATAAAATATGTGATTTGTTTTTTTTTCAGCTTCAAAGACAAAGACACGAACAGCAACAAAAATTATGTAGTATTTGAGATAACTATGTAATAAAAAAAATAAACCCAGAAGCCAGGGACTGGTGGCTCTTACCTGTAATCCTAGTTAGTCAGGAAGGATTGTGGTTCAAAGTGAGCCTGGACAGGAAAGGCAGTCAAACTCCAATTAACTACCCGAAAAGCCCAAAGTAGAGCTGTGGCCCAACTTGGTAGAGCACTAGCCTTGAGCAATAAAGCTCAAGGACGGTGCCTAGGCCCTGAGGTCAGTTTCTAGGACTGAAATCAATAATACTAAGAGTTTCACAAGGGGAGACTGAATGCAACGATGGGTAAAACGTTTGGGGGTATGGGGAGAGCTAGGGTCAGGTTCCTCTCAAAGACTCCTCCGTGGTTGGCGGGCGCTCTACCCCTTGAGCCAGGCTTCCAGCCTTGCTCTTGTCTGGTTATTTTGGTGATGGAGTCCAGTGGATCTTTCAGCCAAGGCCCCTCTCCTGTGGAGCTCAGCCTGCTGAACAGCTAGGGTTACAGACCGGAGCCCTGACGTCTGTTCTGAGTGCACCTCCATCCCATCCCCTCATCTGCATTCAATTTGATTGGTTGTTTTCAATTCCACTATTGCAAAATCACCAAAACCTCCCACAACCTACATGTTGCCAATTGGTTTTTGATGACAAGTTTAGAAAGCCCAAACTATCTCCCATGATTCTGAGACAAAATTTACTAGATGATTAACTATATGTTCAATGTTGAAGTCCTGGTAGAGCTCATTTAAAATAGCTTCAAACTGAAAAGATCCTAAAAAATCCTCCTCTCTTGCAATAGTTCCTCTGCACTGTCCCTGGAGTCCATCGGTAAATATCCATGCTGGCACCAGGAAATAAAACTGAGCATTTCTTGGCTTTGGTCACCACTTATGTGTAGCATGTTGCTTTGCCCATGAGAATCTGACAGGCAACAAGCAATACATTGATGTAAGCATACTTTCTTCTACTCACCGTTTTTGGTCTTTTCCTCCTACTCCATCTGTATTTCCCCGTGCCGTGATTGTAGCAGACATTTCTGCAGTTATTTTCTATTATGTCTATTCCTTTAAGCTACCGCAACATTGTATGAAATGTCAGAGAATGTAAATGCACATTAGTAAAATATATATGTCGCTTGCTGCAGTGCGGCGTGTCAGGTTTTCTGTTCTAAAGTTATGACTGCTTGGCTTATAGACATTTGAATGAAAATATAGAAAAGCCTAAATTCCCAATTCTGAAAATATAGCACAAGTCGGGCATAATTTGTAAACTAGCACTTTACCATTGTCACAGTCAAGAACAAGGCCTTTTAAAGTTCATCTTCTGTTGCAAACAGCAGAACAGCATACACCAATCGCTGCCTAATGAAACTGTATGCTCATTTGAAATTCTTATCTTTTTGTTTCCCCTCTAATCTGGTGAGAACAGACCATTGCACTTTCTTTACTGAATGCTTCAGCTTCATAACAATTACATATTTTCTGGCATCACGAAGGAGAGAGAAAAAAAGCATGCTTCCTCTTTCGTGGGAAAAAGGATCCTAAGAGAACAGGAAGAGTCAAACACCTCTGAGGAACTCGTATTACTTTATGTGATCTGTGGATTCGGTTTCTGTGAAAACTGATTTTGAATTCCTAAAAGGAGGCTGTAACTATACCCATTTTACAGACAGAAATGAGTATGGAAATTGTCCAAGTTGGTCTTTAAAGGAGGTAATTAATCTATTTATATGGTTGATATATGAAGAGGTTACGGTTCCATGAATTGGATACGATCGGTACAGTTCTTCCTGAACCATGTGTCCCCCGCCATCTCTCCCTCCCAATCTTTCCTTCCCATCCTCCCCGGTAAGCTATCCAGTCCATTCTCTGTGTAGTGTCTAGTGAGTATAACTGTTCCGTTTGTTCATTCCTAAATCTAGGTATATTTATCTCAACAGTGGTGCTCTGCTCTTCCTACCATCCACTTTTATAAATAAACATCTTCTTGCTATGAAAATGGCTGAGGTTTCCCAGAGCTAGTCAAAATTGTTTTATTTTAATCATCTAGAAAAACATTATTGATTCTCTAAAGAAACATTCCTTTTCCTTTCAGAGAACCATACAGTGCTTCAACCCAAATTCCAAGGCATTGGTTGACCTATGGGTAGAAATCAAGAATAAAAGGCTCAAGGAGGCTTCTTAGCAATCAGTAAGACTAGATGGGTCACTAGTGAGAGCTGATGTCATTTAAGAACCTAATCTTACACCCCTTAACTATTGTAAGCATTTCCCTCCTTGATTGCTTCTTTCTTTACCTGCCCGTTTTTTCCTCGATTTGTTTTTATTATCTCATACTTGTCCAAAAGCCTTGTCATTTAAGGGAGCAGTTTGCGAATGCAGTGTCAGGATCAGACGTCCCCTTTCAACAGTCCCACCCCCTCCGCCCCCTCGGCCCCCCTCCTTCTCTCCTTCATTCGTCTACCTCCTTCCCCTTAGCCCACCCCTCTGACTACTCACTTCCTGGGGTTTTATTCTCCTGAGCTTTGCTTTGGCTTTCCAAGGAATGGCGCCGTTTGAGTGCCCCCTTGGATCTATCATATTTCATTTTACACGTTCACATACGCTTGCAGACCACTCAGCCTCCCTGTCCACGTCAAAATGTGTCAGCTCAATCTTCCTTCCTCACAAAAGGAAAAGCATGGATCCTTTGTCTCTCTGGGCGAGACTTACTTCCCTTAACATAATTTTCCAGCTTCTATTATTAGTGTTGTTAGTATTATTGATACTATTTTCAGACACAGGTTTGTCTCTGTAACCCAGGCTCACCTAGAACTCATTATGAAACCCAGGCTGAACTTTAGCTTGAAATTGTCCTGTACATTTGAAGAATGCAAGCACAGAAATGCACTCAAAATGAGGAACTTTGGGAATTCCTACCCATTATGATAAAATTGGGGATAATGTTACAAGAGTTATTTGCTTTATTTTGTAAAGCTTTAAAAAGCAGAGATTCTTGGATTGTTTGGAGAAAATGATTGCCTACAAAATATTTTTAAGGCTTTTAGTTATTCTTTAAATAAGAGAATACACTTCTCATAGCCAATACAGACCTTTTGAAACAGTGATTAAGCCTAAATTTACCTAAGAGTCAGGCATCTGCTGAATTCTCGTAGAGTCCTATGTCAAAATCATTCTATCAAATTTATTAATGCAATGTAAACACTACAAGTGGTTGGTGAAGTAGAGGTCAAACATCAGCACTGAGAATCCCGAGGGGGAAATTCCCCCGTCCCTCTCACCAAATGGTTGTCAGTCCTAGCATGGTTTCTGAGCTGAATGGCCCACTTACTGGTGACCCTGTTCGTGGGGAGGAGAGCCTGCACTCTGAAGTGCTTACACACGTGACGCTCACCTCGGCGGTCTCTTGAATCAAACATCATTCATTTTTATACTTTACAGAGGTAAAACTGAAGTTCTGAAGTGTTACAGGAGCTCAGTGCAAGGCACAAGTGCTAGATTTGAGCAAGAATTCAAAAGTATAATGTCACCATAAAGTTGGAGTTATAAGTGACATTGGTAGAAAGTAAGTGACTGGAAAATGCAGAGCTATTTTTAACTTCATGCTGTTTTACCAACATTCGTTGGAGATAAATTATATCATGTGTATAGGTATTCATTTTTTTGTCCATCCTGGGGCTTGATCTCTGGGGCTGGGCGCTGTCCCTCAGCTCTTCAGCTCAAAGCTGGTGCTCTACCACTTGAACCACAGCACCACTTCCAGTTTTCAGGTGGTTTATTGGAGATAGGAGTCTCACAGTCTCTCCTTCCCAGGCTGGCTTTGAACCGTGATCCTCAGATCTCAGCCTCCTGAGTAGCTAGGATTACAGGCGTGAGCCACCAGCTCTGAGCTGGGTGTTAATTAGAAGGTCACAGTCTGGTTTGCCAATTCTAAAATGTATCACGGACCTGAAGCAATTGCTCTTGCAATATATGGACACTGCCACCGGGTGGCAGTAGGGAGCAGTAGACGTCCCCTCCCTCCCCTCGCCCCACCCTCACCCCCAGGGTGTATCTGCCAGGATGCGTCCAGAGTGCATCTCTAGAGGCCAGGCTCACACCTGCAATCCCAGCTCTTCACGAGGCTGCCACCCGAGGTTCCGGGTTGTGGTCAGATCTTCACCTGGAGCTACCACCACGTGTTAAACCCGGTCAAGACGTTTCCTAAGGTTTCTGCCTACTTGTGTGCCCAACTTCTTTTTCCTTCTTCAGCTTTTCTGCCTTGTGGGAGCACCTGTTTCTAATAAGACACCTTCGTATGAATACCTCCTCCTAATTTAGACACGCTGAGCCTGTGAGGGGTGATCCTGGGTCTGGTTGGTCTGGGATCTGCCTCATCTTTACTCCTTGCTCCTCTGACTGACTCTCAGAGAGGCCCTGGTTTCAGTGGCAGGTCCCAGGGTGCTGCGCGGGGTATTTCATAGGTGAATATGTACCAGAAATCTCTGCCTTTGGCCTGCTGATGACTAAGGAAAGCTTTACAGGAAAAGGCCTTGGGAATCCCGCGTCTTTCTACTATGCCGTCGTCTCAGCAGGAATAGGGAAGTTACACTAGGAGGAAAGCCGTTTGCCTTGCTGACAACAGCATGGCTTTTCTGCACGGGGTAAGTTATGGTCCACCTGGCGCGGGGCCCGAGTGAGGCCTACCCCGCTCTCACTTCCCAGCCCTTACGTGGAGTCGGCCCGGTGCCTGCGCTGGGTCCTGTCCCCCCGAGACCTTGCCACTACTCTGCCACTCATGGAAAGGAGAGGGGGACCTTTATGATGCCGCCGTGCCTCCACCTCCGATTTCCTCATCCTATTAGATTTCACTGTTGAAGCCTAAATTCAAAAATACAGTCATTGAGAATATCACAATGGCATCCACTGGTCTGTGGCGGTGTCTGTGCGAATGTACTAGTCACAAACCCACAAAGGCCACCGTGTCCCACCCCACACGCTTCTTCCCATCTCAGGCTCCATCCTGCACATTTCCACACGTAGGTCAGCCTTTGCCCTAAGCCACGGTCGGTCCTCTAAACACAGCGGTGAGTTGCCTCTCTCTCCCTGAGACAACAAACTCAGAGACGAGGCCAATACAGGTACTAAGAAAAACAGGCTTCGGGGTCCAAAGCAAACCATCATGAGGCTACCCTCATTTAATTAATAATTGCCGAATTGATTATTTAATCATGTGAGAGCATGAGCCAAGCACATGGGATCCGCTTCCTCTCATAGCCTCCTCCCTCCAGCGGGAGGGAGCTGACCAGAGCCCCGCCAGCCAGGCGCCCAGGACTGGGCTCCGCGCCTCCGGGCCTGAGGTGGCGCCCGCCCCACCCCGGCTGTCCGCCTCAGCCCCATTGTAAGCCGTCTCCATTTTACTTCAGCACTTCCCCTACGCTTTATCTCACTCTGCGCTTCAGCTGTATTCCTGTCCTTTCTCTTTTGCTACATAGCTGTCTTTTCATCTTTTGCACGTGTCCTTTCTTAAGTCAGTCTTGCGAGAGATACTTGAGCAGCTTCCAAGTCTCTATACACACCTCTTGGTTTTCTCCCACACTTACATTATTAATGACAGCATTGTCAGAATCTCGTTTTCTGGTGTTCCTGTGAATTGATACACGTAAGTGAAAGATCTAGAATGAGAGATCTGTAGGACTTCTTAGTCTGCAGGGATGTGTGGCTCAAGTAGTTTTGAAACGGCTTTTCCTGAGGAGAATAGGTAAATGGTGGCATAACAAACTCCCAAGCCTCCCACCCCACTCCCACCTCCCAACCCCGCTGTTTCAAAGCAGAGTTAGCTGATGAAATGCAGTCCTGGATTTTAGTCTCCAGAAGAAAAACAAGTCCCATAATTAATATCCTGAAAGATCTTTCAAAATATGAAGAACACATGCCTGTGGCAGTCTTTGTTAATCAGATTCTTCTTTTCCTAGAAGCGTCATGGTTCTTTCTATTAACAAACAATAAAAAAAAAAACTAACGTGAAAAATGAAACCTGTAATCTTTACAGTTGCATAGCACAGAAACTCAAAATATTACAGAACCAGAAACATACTTAAAATTAAAACAAAAACGGCAACATCATTAAATTACACCTAACATTTTATTAACAGCTATTCCAAAAGTGATGTCTGTCAACATCTTTGTATCAGTCAGCAATAACACTACGTAACAAGCAAATAAATGATTAGCTTTGATACTAATCATTGCTTATCTAGACCAACAGAACAGATGTGCTTTGGGCTGTGGACCATCAAGCCCGAGTCTGAATTATAGACATTGGGATAGGAAAATAAGCCAGTATTGGTGGCGTATTTCTTATCCAATGCATAGGAGAACATCAGTGGCTTCCTCTCTTAGCAATGTCAAATACCAAGAATATAGACACTTGGTATCTCTTAAGAAATAAGTTCACATCAGCACACTTCACCACTCCTGCCCACATCCCTTAAGCCAAAAGAAGTCATAAAAGTTTGGGGAATGGCCCTTCACCCACAATGAGGAAGGCTTGGTGGACGCTAGACATTCATCCAAAATGCCTCAGTCAGACGCTTATAAGAAGACATAAGAGGACAGGATTTTGGAATCATCTCTAGAGGGATTAATTCCACTAAAAGATAATAAATATATTTGATTTATAGCAGTAAATACATTCATTTGATTCACAAGAGCCTTCAAAAAATCTCTACTTCTGGTCAATGAATTCTGGCACGTGAAGATTCTTCTTCGTGGGAGATGGGCTCGTTCTGTCATTTCATTAGGAAGATGGATTTCCAACTGCACTTGTTCTACTTTTTCATTTCCTGACAAATGAGTTCTGCCCAGAGGATGCAGAGCAGGTATTTCCATGAAATGCAGTATCCTGGCCCCTCTAGACTAGCCTGTTCGTGATCATGCCAAACCGTCAGCTGGGTAGTAATAAAGGAAGTGTATTTTGGCTCACAGTTCTGATTCCACAGGTGGAGGCACCGTGTGCTGAGACAGAACGTGATCAGGAACCCGACACACTGCTTTTATCAAAGACCCAGTAACCTATTAATCCATCAATCCCACCAATGGATTAATGCGTTCATGAGGGCAAAGCTTCTTACTGTCTCAATATGGTGATTCATTTTCAACATCTATTGTAGAAGCAAAAAGTTCAATCTGACCCCATCGTTGGGACAGATTATTTGAGTGAGATGTTTGTATTTTGGAAGCTTTGTTTTTTCCTGTCCTGGGGCTTGAACTCTGGGCTGGGCCCTGCGCATGGGCAGCTCTCATTCAGGGGAGTGATGCTCTGGCGCCTGAGCCACCGCCACTTGCAGTTTGCAAGCCGATTTTAAAGGCATTGCTAAATTGGGGATCCCCAATTCCGGATCTTTGCTGTGGTAATCCTTGTAGCTTTAATTGTTATGCCAAAAGCTAAACGCAAATGGATGCTGAGAGCAATAAGTTTGCTTCCAAGTTAATAGTCATTATCTTAGACCTCTTATTCCTTTAAAAGGCTGTTTTCTCTTTCTGTTTTGCAGCAATATATATTATGCTGCTCTTCCCTAACCAATGTTAACGATATTCACCAATATAAATATCTCAGATTTCTTTTTAGAAGAAGACCAAGCTGGGCACTGGTGGCTCACACCTGTCATCCTAGCTACTCAGGAGGCTGAGATCTGAGGATCGTGGTTCAAAGCCAGCCAGGCAGGAAAAGACCATGGAAATTTTATCCTCAATAAACCCATCAGAAAATCAAAAGTGGTACTGTGGCTCAAGTGGTAAAAGTGCTAGGCTTGGGCTGAAGAGTTGAGGAACAGCACCCACACCCAGAGTTCAGTCCCCGCAACTGACAAAATAAGAAAAAGAAGAAGACCAAGAGTGAGATGAATAAAAAGAAGCAACCACTTTGGAAATAAAAACTGAAACCTTCCACTTGAACTTTCATGGTGAAAATCAAGGGTTACAGCACGCTTTCATTTGAAAATCAGCATTGTCTATCTCCACATTTTCATGTGTCTATGTAAAATATTCTGTACATTTTGCTTTTTGTCAATTAGATGGCAGGTCACCCCGGGCTTGAGCAGGCTGGCAATTGTTTTTCTCTATCTAGTTTAAAATAATTTTTGTATTAAGTTAAATAAAGTCAAAAGGAGGAAAAAAAATGTCCAAATCCTTTTATGCAATAACGTTCCCAGTACAGGCCACGCCAGCTATTCCTCTGATACCTGCAAGTTGCGTTTTAAATAATCAGGAAAAGAGAAACGTGGCTGCTGCTGGTGTTTTTCCAGGCCCGCGGGGCTGGGATCCGCCTCAGGTTCCTTTACGCCAGGAGGGAGAGGTGAGCTGGGGAGGCGCCTGGGCATGGGGTCCGTCCTCACCTCCACCCACGGCGCCTGGGCATGGGGTCCGTCCTCACCTCCACCCACGGCGCCTGGGCCCGGGTCCGTCCTCACCTCCGCCCATGGCGCCTGAGCACGGGGTCCGTCCTCACCTCCGCCCATGGCGCCTGAGCATGGAGTCCGTCCTCACCTCCGCCCACGGCGCCTGGGCACGGGGTCCGTCCTCACCTCCACCCACGGCGCCTGGGCACGGGGTCCGTCCTCACCTCCGCCCACGGCGCCTGGGCACGGGGTCCGTCCTCACCTCCACCCACGGCGCCTGGGCACGGGGTCCGTCCTCACCTCCACCCACGGCGCCTGGGCACGGGGTCCGTCCTCACCTCCGCCCACGGCGCCTGGGCACGGGGTCCGTCCTCACCTCCACCCACGGCGCCTGGGCCCGGGTCCGTCCTCACCTCCGCCCATGGCGCCTGAGCATGGAGTCCGTCCTCACCTCCGCCCATGGCGCCTGGGCACGGGTCCGTCCTCACCTCCACCCACGGCGCCTGGGCACGGGTCCGTCCTCACCTCCGCCCCCCCGCGCCTGCCAAGCACCCCCACCTCATGTGATGCTTCCAGCCTTCGACTCTTGTGCGGGGTTCGCGTTTGACTCTACGTGGCCACCGCAGACAGAGCTGGGAGATTGTAGCCTATGAAAGCAGGCAGCCTGGTGTGAAGGAGGAGGCAGAGACGGCCGGCGAGCGGCTTTACCCAGGGAGCTAAGGGCGCGCGCGCGCACGCCAGGAGTCCCGGCTACCACAGGACCTTGGCAGGTGCGGGAGCGGGTCTCCCGGGCACGCGCCGCAGAAGCCTTTCTGCCTTTCCAAGGTTCGCGCCGATGCCTGTTACCGCTGCCCCTGACGCTTACTATTATTATTATTCTAGACGTTTCTGTCCTTTGCCCTCGGCCGCCTTCGTGCCTGGCCCCGAGCGCCGTGCGCCGGCTGGGGGCGGGGTGGCCGCCCGGCCTGGCTTCCCTGCGCTGCGCTCCGCCGGCGCCAGGGCCGAGCAGGCATGAAGGCCAGGCCAGTGGTTGTCATTCAGGACCACGGCCGTGCGGGGGTCCGTCTCAACCCACCGGGGGGCGCGGAGGGGGAGGCCAGCCGAGGTGAAGGGGGGTCAGTCACCGCCGGGCCCCAGCGTGAAGCGTCCCCAGGAGCAGACCCGCGGGCTGCCCACCAAAATCGGATTTTGTAAAGGACTTACTATACAGGGCCTCGCGGAAGGTTCTGGAGCCTGACTCCAGTTTGGCCAAGCAGAGAAAGGTTCTGGAAGGAAATACCAAAGCGGCTTTACAAACAGAAACGTGGGCTGTAACTCCAGCTGCCTGAGCCACAGAGACCGGCAAGATCTCCATTCAAGGCTGGCCCAACAGAAAGTGGGCTAGCCCCGTCTCGACCAGTGAGTCAGGTGTCAGACGATCCACACAGAGAGCACAGTGAGAGGATCGAGACCCGACGTCAGCCCTGCGCGAAAAGACAAGACTTTCTCCAACAGGTACTGGAATCCAGAAAAGGCCAAGGGTCCCAGTGTTTTCAGGCCCGAGTTTGAACCCCAGTGTTGCCAAACAAAGACATAAATTAACTTTTTAACAAAGATGTTTTTGCCTTTACATGGACTTTGTAAGGATAATTGAAGTTGGACAGATAAAGAGCTCTGCAGAATAAAAACAGGTTCACGCTGCACAATAGCAACTAAACGTCAAAACTGCCTCTCCCTGGAGTCCAAATACAGAAGTTTAGAGCTGTCTTATCCCTCGTCACAGACCTGGTCCTCAGTCCACGGACGACAGATCTTCCAATATTTTTCCTTAGTTCATATTTCAGAGGCATATCTTCTACCCTTTATGAAGTATATTCATTAATGATTGCTAAAGTTATTTAATTGATGTTTAGTGATTTGGCATGTTATGGCTGAGGGCAAACATCTAAGAAAGAAAAACAAAGCTCCACCGTTGCAAGAATCACATTTTCTATGATATAGACACAAAGTCAAGGACATCTCCACAGCTCAAGTTTGAAACACTTCATGGTGTGCACACGTGCACACACACACACACACACACACATACAATATCAATTCTCTTCTTTGATGCTGCCTAATTTGTTTACCAAACAATTTGTCACTTGTTGCTTTCAAGGACTAATTTTGCAAAAGATAGCCAATATTTCATACAATTAAAAAAAGAAAAGAAAACTCATGGTCTACAGGATAGTGCAATGCCATGTAGTAAGATGGATTATATACATGCAGAAAGCATCAAGGAAAAACTTCACGTTTGGATGCTAATTAGATGGTTGCTTTTTCAATGTACCATGGTTGCCAAAGGTATATACATACACAGTGGGAAATGTGGTATTTGTTTGTTGATCGGGGCCAGGTCAAAGAATGACAGTTATCTATCCATCTATCCATTCATTCCATAATATTTCAATGAGCATATACCAGGAGGTATGAATGCACAGATATGGGAAGAAAAAACCAGTAGTTATATTCGCCAACCCATCTCCTCTTGGAAAACAGATAATTTTGCAACAAACACCTGAGCAATTAAAAAGTTGTGCTCGCTAGAGTGAAAAGTTATGTTTATTTTCGTGATAGAAAAGACACGAGATTCTGCCTTCATCTTAGGCTCCCACAACACTCCGAAGTTGAAATATATATGTACGTGTGTGTATTTTTTTACTGTGAGAAATAAAAGATAGCAACATTTGCATCTTGTTTCCCCTGAGGATTAACTCTTTACGGCCTCAGCTACAGATCTGATGATAATGCTATCTGGCTTTTCAACCATCTGTAATAGTAAAGTTGACTGCCTCGGAATCAGAGCGCATCCAGCAGGGAGACTAATATCAATGTCGCCACATGAAAGCAAACCGCTAATTCCGCAGAACTTCCGCCTTTACTTCATCAGCCAGCACCTCCATCTTCCACGCCGGCAGTGGACAGTGGCCGTGCTGTATATGCTATCAGCTAAGGTAAGATCCCACGGGAAAACCCCACTGTCTGGCAGACCTGCCTCAAACACAGCAATTCATTAAAATGCAAAATGTATTGAAATTGATTTTCAGCACTTTCGGGCAAGAATGTTCATAATAATGTTAACCTGGATCTCTCTCTGTCTCTGTCTCTGTCTCTCTCTGTCTCTGTCTCTATCTCTGTCTCTGTCTGTCTGTCTGTCTCTTTCTCTCTCTCTCTCTCTCCCTCTCTCTCTCTTGTAAGCCTGTGCTCTGGTCTCCATGTTTAGCCAGAGGCTATTTTTATTGTGTAGACAGCAAATGAACAGTGAGCATTCATTCCTCCTATCTTCCTGAGGAACCTGAGGTGCATGGAGCATATTTGTGCTGTAACAGGAATAGTCAATCTCCTTTGCTCGCTTTCCTTCACTTGCTCTGGTCTGCTGTACATCACCAGCAAACTCCCTGCTAGCTAGCTAGCGGGGGGGGGGGCCTTGCCCCCGTAGCAATTAACCTGCCAGGGCTCCTCCTGTCAGGCTGGGTAAGCACAGACTCCTCCCCCACCAGCCCTAAGAAAGAGAGAGTGCTGTAGATTTGAGCTTTACAACTCCCTTCCAGGCTAAATTATTTAGAATCAGCATGATGATGAAGATAACAGGCTATTAGGTTTTGGGGATTTTGACTCACATTTCCCCACCTCTTCCTGTCTGAGGTTTATACCTCCTAAGTAGTGGAGGCCACTAATCTCTCTCTTGTTAGTATCCAGGTCCTAAAATAGGACTTCTTAAAGGACTATTTACAATACCTTGTCAATTTCCAAGCCTAAGGATAAAAGTATAAATACCAGGAGGGAAATAACATAGTCAAGAAGGTACAGCCCACATAAATCTAGGAACTGGCCAAAAATAGCCTTGTCACCCTAAAGAGACAAAGAGAGGGGCCTTGTCTCCAGTAATTCATCATGTTTCAATTGTTATTCTTATAAGCAATGAAAGAAAAAGCCCCATGTTTGTATCTTCGGAGTTAGTTTCAAGTGGACAAAACCAGGATGAACTATAAATTAAAAATCCGGATATACAATCTGTCACATAACCAGTTCTTAGGCTCTGGACACAGCCGGCCCCTTTCCAGAAACCCTGCCTTTGTGACAATGACGGTATTTATAAATGTCATAATGGACTGCATATGAGTTGGCTCTTTGTATTCTACTGGACTTCATGAATGAGAGAAGGAAATCAAAAGAGATTGAGAAAAATTTACTCGTCCCAAGTCACTGGGAAAAAATAAAAAGCCCACAGAACTCAATTTTTACGCCTTCCCATCCAATTTGCCCTTGCTGGCGACTTTCGGGGGAAGGTGTAGCTTTTGAAACCGATTGCATTATTCCACTTGAAGATGCCGTCTGGTACCGTCAGTAGGCCCCTCACAGGTGCACACACTCCTTTTACAGTCTCCAGCTGCCCTCACCATTCCAGATCCGTTACTGTCTGACGACTTTTCCGAGATGGATCTGAATGCAGTTTCCAAGGCCAGACCGAGCAGCTTTCAAACCACTGCCGGCTCAGGGAAGCAGCTCCCGGCCTGGGCGGGCTGACCATCAAGCCTTCTGTGTCTCATTCCCCTGGGAGCCCGGTCACCTTTAGCTCCCATCCAGGTGAGTCTGAGTGGGGCTGGGCGTGCGCCAGGCTAGTGCAGGGACCCCCCACACACACACCCAGAGCTCTGCTCAGAGGCCATTATCTGCAACTGCATTATTGCCTGCATCATCCACATCAGCCAAGGAAAGCCAGTGATTTCCTCGGGACAACGGGAACACTTCCTCCTCCTGTGTCTGATTAAATCTAGATCCACCCAGCAGATTGCAACAGAGAGCCAGGCTGTGCAGCCTGCTCGCTAGCAGGACGCCGTTTTCTCTACACCAAGTGTACGTGTCAGGGGTCTGTCACCCAAAGATCTTCTTTCCACGCCCATGCCCTCTTTTCTCAGCCTGAGCTAGAACCCAACGAGCCACACAGAGGAGGGCGCAGGTCAGCTTTATGCATGAGGAGCACTGGCTGCTGCCACATGATTGCAACTCTATTTAAAAATCCATTCCTGAAGATCACATGACCAGGAAATTTGTTTGCATTTTCAGATAAAGCACCTTATCCTGGACCCTGGGCCTGTTATCTCCGTCATATTCATGGAGTGGTAGCTTTTAATTAAACCATCCACAACGCTGGGTGGCTCAAAGTATATTTTTAGAACGGCAGGAAGCAATAGTCAAGCTAAGTTCTGTGTTTTCAATTTATTTTCCAAGCCTGGATGGTTTTATTGCCAATGATGCCGTGAGAAGTGCTCACCTACAGACCACTGTCACGTTTCAAGACCAGTGTAGACCATATGGGTGGTATCAACGGTCCACAGTACTCCTGTCTGCACACTAAATTATCCAGAGACCTGACAGTGTCAGAACTCCTGGACATCGCTGATAGATGATAACTTCTCACTTTGCCCAGGCACCATTTTATCCATATGCATAGTGAATCAGGGGTGGGTGCCATGATAAACCACTCAATCATCAACTTCCCAAGCTCCATGTCCGTCAATTCATTGAGTTCCCTCTTTCTTCTGTCTCTCATTCTTTTCCAAGACCCTTTTCAGGGTCCTTTTTTTCCTTCTATTTCTCTTTTATCTCTGTCCTGTAAGTGTCGACATTAAAATCTGCCTTTTTTAGTCTATACTCTTTAGGTCATTTCATTAATTCCCGGCTCTGCAAGTTCTATGTATATGTTGATAATGCCTAAATCCAAATCAACCATTCAAATTCCACTTCTGTGATCCATTAGTATATGCTGAAATTCATTCTTGCACACTGAGTAATTGCACTGGGACTTAAATTTAACATATCCATCCACGGTGATATAGATAATATTTAATTATAGTCTATAAGTACTTTAACAGGATATTAACATTGACAGAATATGCCCATTTTACAGGTGGGCAACCTGAGACATATAGCTAAATTACTTGTCTAAAGTCACAGAGCCACAAGGAACTGTGATTTGGGCCGTGATTGCCCCTGACTACTGTATGTGTGTTACATCTTCTTATTACCAGCCTTGCGCTCCTCTGTTTTATGTAATTCTTCCTCCTGTCTTCTTCCCATTTCAACTGTACAATTACTTTGTCAGTATTACTTCTGATCCAGAGAGTAACTTGGGTTTTCAGAATAGAGGTCAACAATAATAAAGTAACTTTCTTTCTTGAGAGGGGCTGAGATAGTCTATTTGATTTTTAAATCTTCTAGATTGCAGTGGGAAATCCACGGGGCAGGTATCGCTCTCTTTGAAGTTGAGAGTAACAAAGGCAGCTAAATAGGGGAGGGAGTGAATAGGTTAAAAATGGGAACAGCACGTTTGAAAGCCACGGGGGAGACCAAAGTAAGATAAAAGTGGCACTCTTGAATAACACAAGGGTCTTTAAAGTTAGAGAACAAAGACTGAAAGTGAGGAAAGAGAAGAGATGACAGTTGCCGAGTGGACAGGCACTAGATCACAGAGGGGGGCCGAGAGAAAGATCCAGAAACATGTTCTAAAGATGAAACAAAGAAATGTCGCACAATAGGAAAACCCAAAGCCCATTGATTATGGCTTAGTCACTGCTGCACAAAACCAGGCTTGGAGGCTGGTCCAAATTCGTTCCAGACATGACAGATACTGGGCAGAAAAGGCAGGAAAAGTAGTTGCGATCTTTTCATTTGTGC
The DNA here is from genome assembly GCF_000151885.1 of Dipodomys ordii. Classification (NCBI taxonomy): domain Eukaryota; kingdom Metazoa; phylum Chordata; class Mammalia; order Rodentia; family Heteromyidae; genus Dipodomys; species Dipodomys ordii. Next base: position 2,329,345 of record NW_012267256.1, read on the forward strand.
ATGAGCAGGCAAAGTACCCTAAAACAGGTTGTGCAGAGTATGAAGACCACAGGCCTGAGACGGTCCATCTCCCCGTCAGTCAGACTCACCCGAAGCCCACACGGCACATTCCACTCACGAGTGCACCTGCTGCAACCGATCTGAACAAATGTAGGATGACATATATGCGTAACTAGCATACCACACAAGGCGTGTGCACAGCCCTAACCATGTGTGCTCTTCCTCTTCATCTCTTCCTTCCCCACACCCCCTGGACAACACTCGTTTTATTTTGTCCTTTTTCCTAGAACATCATAGATGGCTGCAATCATATGACATGTAGCCTTTCAGATTGGCTTTCTTTACTTGGTAATATATATGTCGGGTTCCTTGGGTGTGTGTGTGTGTGTGTGTGTTTGTGTGTGTGTGTGTGTAATTTGAACTTAGGACCTCAAACTTGCTAGACCAGCAACTTTGACCATTGAGAAATGCATCCAGTCCTGAAATTGCACTTTTAACTGTAGTATATAGCAATGTTTGTATCCTTAACAAAACGGAATCTACCCTTATTTAAACATCGCCCAAATGAGTAATACCTGAACTTGCTTAAATCCCTGTGCTGATTGCCCAAAAGTTTTTTTGGTATGAAACTGCATGGACAGATGGCTCTTGTTTATTTTTATGTGGGTGCTGGTGCTTGGACTTACGGCCTCAAACCCTTGCTTGGCTTTGGCTACTCCAGGCTGGCATGCTAGCATTTGAGCCAGACCTTTACTTGCAGCTTTGTGCTGGTGAATTGAAGCTAAAAGTTCAGGGAGGGGGCTTTCCTGTCCAGGCTGGCTTTGAACTGTGATCCTAAATCTCAGCCTCTCAAGTAGCCCAGCTGCTAAGTGTGAACCATCCCCAGTCTACCCTCCCTCCTTCCTTTTTGTAAAAAAAATGATGAATTATTGATCTCTTTAAACTTTAATAAGTTTACCCTCGCTTGTATGATCTTTAAACTTTAATAAGTTTACCCTAGCTTGTATGATCTTTTAACTCATTTTTTTTGTTTGCTATTTCACGTAGGTATCCTAAGGATAACCATAAAAGATAATTTCCAAATTTTCTCTATCCTATGGAAGCGGGGAAACAAAGCTTAAAATGTTATCTGTCTGGGGATGACTAGTAAACATCTCCAAAATGGCACCTGCAGTTCAGTGTTCATCAGAGATCGTTTGTCTAACAATCAGTTACTTAAAAAAAAAGACAAGTATTTTCTGTAGTTTTTCCGTATCTTCTTCTCCCAGCTTTGCTTTTGTAAACCCACAGCTTCTCTCCACCTTTAGCTGCAGGTCTCAGCAGGCCTGCCTTGGCTGCAGCTACCTTACTGGGCACCTGTTAACAGCAACTACCTCCCCCCCCCCCCCCCGCCAGCCCTTCCCATCCCCCTCCTCACAGCCCAGCACTGAATTAAAAAGCAATACATTTTGGTGGAAGCTGTGGATGAATAATTCATCTTCCCAGCCTGTCTGTTTGGTGCAGCGGCGTGGCTGGGGAGGGGTAGATGCTGCTGGGTGTGTCCTCAGCCCCCCCTGCCCCCCATGGCTGCCGCTGGGCCGCCAGCCGCCCTGGCCCCCACCAGCCTCCTTTGTCTCCCTGACAGGCAGAGGAGGAGGATTCTGTCTTACTCAATTGTTGCTGTTAGATTGTATTTCACTCTGTGCTTGCCAGCCTGATTTGAAGTTCCTGACAAGAGTCTCATCACCGGGTCTTGAACTTCTGACCTTGCGGCAGCGTAACACTTAGAGCGGCACCGAGAGGAACGGAAGGAGCGCAGCCTTTGGCATTAGAGACCCCTGCGTCCAGACCGGGGGTCAGCCTTCCAGGAACTTGGCCACTTGCGCAAGTCACATGACCTTAATTCAACCTGAACTGCATGTGTGCGGGCTGGCAGGTGGGGTTTTCAATATCTCCCTGCCTCCCTCCCTCCTTCCTTCCCTCCCTCCCTCCATTCCTTCTTTCCTTCCCTTCCTTCCTTCCTTCCTTCCTTCCCTCCCTCCTTCCTTCCCTCCCTCCCTCCATTCCTTCTTTCCTTCCCTTCCCTCCCTTCCTTCCTTCCTCCCTTCCTTCCTGCCGTCTCTGTCTGATTCTCCAAGCAGAGTCCCGGGCCCCCGCCTCCCCACCGCTGGGATGGCAGACCTGCACCACCATGTCCATCTTTCAGCGAGTTTCCTTGCATCCATCGGCTCCCATATTCTGCTGCAAGAATTCAGATTTCCAGTCCCTGTTTATCTCCTTTCAGGAAATTCCTTCTTCAAGATGGCCCCTACCATCCTTTCTCTTATAACAGCTCAAGACATATACAAAATATGGAGCAAACGTGTAAACTACCTGTCTCCTCATTTCTCCCTCTTTTCATGAGATAGAGTTTTCTCCCCACCCTGCTCTCAGGCTGCCCTCTCCCCAGCCCCAGGCAAGTCCTCCACTCTCTCCAAATAACTGCCAGCAAATGCAGTTCTTAGGCCTGACAGCTTCGGCTCTCAAGCGTATCATCAGATAATTATCTAGCCCTGACTCAGTCTTCCCTGAGACATGTATATTCCTTAAGGGTTCCCTGTTTGGTGTGTAGAAAATGCCTCCAGTGTTTTGGTAAAGGGCTGAATCTAGTGAGCCAGTGAGTGATCCGGAACTGAATGTTTCTCCGGTGCCAGAGGCTCACACCTGTGATCCTGGCTACTCAGCGGGCTGAGGTCTGAGCATCACAATTGCCAGTCAGCTCAAGAACGTTCAGACTCTTGTCTCCAATGAGCCACCAAGGAGCCAGAAGTGGAGCTGTGGCTCTAGTGGTGGAGCTATTCTTGAGCACAAAGTCTCAGGGACAGCGCCCAGGCCCTGAGTTTAAGCCCTAAAACCAGCACAGAAGAACAATTTAGAAATGGTCTACGTACCTGAATCTAAACCATGTCCCCGTAATACAGCAATAGGAGCACCTCCCCCAAAATTGTTGCTGCATAATCTCAGCTACTAGCAAGATGAGGGGAGGATTGGACCTTGGGTGAGCCCGGGGGAACAAAGGTTAGTGAGACTCTCCCAAACACCAAGCGAGACATGGCGGTGAGAGACCCCAGTTAAGTAGAAGGTAGGAGGATCCTATCAAAAGCCAAGCAAAACAGTGCACAACCTTATCTGAAAAACAGATAAAACAAACGCGTCTCCTGCTTTCCTAGTGAGCACGAGACTTGAATCCAATCCCCTGTACTGTCAAAACAGACACACCAAACCAGAACAGCTCCAAGCTGTACACGCATGTTGGTTTGCTGCTCTTGCCGCTGCCATCTTTCCCTTACTTCCTCCTGGAGGACTGTTCCCCCTCGCTTCTTTCCCCTTCCATCCTATTAAAGTAAAATTAAAAGGAATGCTTTAGAGAATCCTTCTGGAACCTGCCAACCCCAGCTGCCAAAAGGAATTGGCTTTGTTTTACTTGCCAGGCCATAAAACATCCTCACAAAGGTTAGCTGGTAGCTAACCTCGCCCCGTTCACCCTCTCCTCCCTGCCTCAGGTCTCTGTCCCAAATCTCCTATATTCCTTCTCTTCCCACGGGGCCATGTACTGCCTTGGCCCGTGCTGGCTAAACCCCTAGGCAGCAAGCCACACATCATGGACGTCTGAAGGGATTTTTCTCCTGTAGTTTCTGTGCGATGTACATTGATTTTTCCAGAAGTACTCAAGATTGTTTTTTTTTCCCCATCTCCCTTGGGAGGAGGAATTCTAGAATCCTGAACAGAATGCATCTTCTGATCAGCTTTTCCATGATGACACTGAATCCATTTATGGGTAGGATCTGAACACGACAGGCCCTCACTGAGAATTTAAAACTAATAAATACCAACATTTCCTTGGAGAAAAACTAACCTAGGAACACTCATGCAAATAAGACTTTTATTCCTTGAAAACAAAAACTTAGACTAAGCCTATAAAGAAATACTACTTGAGAACAGCTGTTGGTTAGGATCTCCCATTCGAGAATGTGTGTGTGTGTTTGCTATCTGTCATTAAGAAGCTGACTCCAGAGAGGGGACGGTATGAAAGGTTTCTAATGGAGGGGATGGGGTATGAATGATTTGGTGCTCTTTTGTATTACCCAAGAGTGACAACAATAGCAAGAACTAACAATAACAGTGTGCTCATTGTGTATCATACTTGCCAAGGAGCGTATTATTCAACCAGCACAGCCATTTGTAAAATAAGGAATTATGTGCTTTATAGAAAATAACTATATGCTAAAGCTAACAATAACGCCCTTCAGCACCTTGCCACATGGCATGCAATAAAAAAACAAGCCATCCACACAGCTCAATTACAACTTTTACTTCTCTACAATACTACCGGTTCAATTACATAGTCACCGTCTGAAGCTGGCTTTTCACAAGTGGTTTGAAATATGATGTAGCACAGTATAACTCATCAAGAAGAATGACTCTTGGCTTTGATAGGCCAAGGAAATCACCTTTTTGATAAGGTGGTAGAACTCTAGAAGCCACCTGAGCCTCACTGGAGGCAGGATTCTGGTATTTGTACTAAAACACCTCCTCAGTCACATTCCATGCAGCCTGCTGAGCACTGTCCTGTGAGCACATTCTATGTATTTGGACCAGGTACATTACCCAAGGACTTGCCCACAGGAGCCACTCAATAAACTGAACTGAGTTATCGAACAATCTGTATACTGACATTTCAAGCACTAAAGTAATGACAAGAACCATGTTCCTTCTAATCTTTTAGAGGGAGAAATCTACTCTGTCCCAGAATGCAGCTCAACCTCGAGGATTCGGAAGAAAGCAGCAAGGATGTGGTCTCTGCCGAAGTCTGAACCAAGCCAAAGGCAGTGCTCAGGGCTACCATTTTCCTGCCTCAGACAGCACGCGGTCCCTATCATTAAGGCTGATAGGTATTTGTATATGTCATTACCCTTACCAGTTTTTCCTGGGTCCTGGGGAGAATCCAGCTGAATGTCTGAAAAATATATAGCAAGCTTCTAAAAGGAAGATGCTCTCTAAAGATATGGTATTACTATAAATGTCAACAAATTCCCCTAGCCGGAAAATTCTGCCCTGGAGAGAATGGTCACTTAGCAGTGATTGGCTTATTTCCCAAACTGGTAGGAAACTGATCTGACCCCTCCCAGGTTGGGGAAAAGTAGAGGAATGGGGCTCACTGGATAAAAGACAGCCAAAAAAAAAAAGACTCCACTAAAGTCAAACCAATCTATCAAGTCTTTATCAGTTATAAACACAGCCCTATCAAAAATTAATGTGATGATAACAGAAAAAAACTGGACTTGTGCAATCTCCACTACCTGTGCATCAGTGGAATGCCGTCCTTTTGAAGGTGTCGGTGTCACTAGGCCGGCTCTCTTGCTCTTCCAAGACCCGACGTGATGTGGCGTGGGGCAGCAGCTTCCCTTCTGGACTCCCGGAGAAGCACATCACCACCATCCCATCAGATTGTCACAGTAGCTGTTTGAACAAAGACAGTTCCCTTGGAGGTAATCTCTTAAATGCAAAGGCAAAATCCCTTTAGCTCATCTCATATATAGAAGGCTAAATGTCTCTGACCTGCTCATCATCTTGGAGAAGTGCCATCTATGGGGCTGTAGATAAAAACAACGCTCCACCAGTTCCTGGATATCTTACACCCAGTCAGAGTATAATAGGTAAGGTAAAAGCCAATGTGCTACAGTCACATAGGTAACATGTGCAGAGATAGAGCAAGAGTCAATTATGCAACCATTTTAAAGAGAAACTCCAATGAGATCAAAAGTCTCAAAAACATTGTTGACGTGTGTATTTACATTATATGTACTTGTATAAATATTACAGATGATATACTGTATTATACACATGAAAGCAAATAACCTATTTATATTATTCTGCTGGTGGTCTTGAGCTGTTTTCAGGAACGTTGTGTTAACTTTTCCCAGATCTGTCTTCTAATTCTGTATTCCAACAGAAACCTGCATTCTAAAGCTACCTGGGAGAACTAATGGACCTCTCAGAACCAAACTTGTATCATTCATGGGGCAAAAGCAGGATGAACAGTCAGCCCCTCGCCTGGCTAGTGCCAGTCTTGGAAACCCCAATCCAGACGGGTGCAACCTTCTGTCCCAGTAAAACAGCCACTTCCAGTTGGATGGGCCAGGCTGCCACACTGTGACATCACCAGGGCGGGCGGGCCAGAGACCGGGCAGCCGTCCCTCGCAGACACCACACGGCAGTACCCGGTGATCTCTACTCAATGCACTGGGAAGGGAATACTCATTAATTAAAAAAAATACTAGATGGTAGCGATGGCTAAGAGGAAAGGGAGGAGAGGAGCATAGACAAGGACTAGAGCCTGCAAGACGCTGAGTGATGGTGGTGCCAAAGCATCCCCATCACACAGCCAGAAGAGGGGCTGTGGACCAGAACCCTCGCGCTGCCCTCGTCCTACCCATCCCAGACGTCCCTGGGCATAACTATTAGGAAAATGTCCTAGGGAAGATGACTGCCTCTCATCATAAGCATAAAGGATCGTGAAGCTCATTGTCATTCATTCATTCATTCTTCATTTGGTTATTTATTGTGGTGCTTGAACTCAGGGCCTGGGCTATGTCCTTGAGCCTTTGTGCTCAAGGCTAGCACATTACCACTTGAGCCCCCTCCAAATACTTGCCCAGGGGTGGGAGGGAGGGAAAGGAAGGGAGGGTGTTACCATTTGCAATATTCTTACACAAGTAAGTTTGGGGATTTTTATCACTCATGTTTCTCTCAATTCTCAAATTGTTTTAAGTGAACACACAATACAATTTCTGTTATTTTTAAATCAATACAAATATTCGAAGGAAATGACTGGTTTTTGCACTGGTATTCATCTTTATAGTTCTCAGAGACTTACTTGCGCCGGCATTTCAAATCTCATGGGGGATAGGCGGCAAATATCCCATTTCATTGATTGAGAAATGGAGTGCTGCAGAGATTAATGAGCCTTCTAAAGGTCACACTGCTAAGTACTGAATTGCGTGCGCTTTTTGCCCTGCACACTTGCCTCTACTTGTTCAAGCCATTGCCAGATCGTGATTTCCGCCACACCCCAGACTCCAAGCTGGTCAGGCCACGCGCGCTGCGTGGGGCTAATTATTCCAGTGTTAAAAATGGCATCTGGCTCTTTCAGTCAGGATGAAGCTGAGTGATTACTTTTTGTTTGTGCTTAAAGGTCTCTCATTGAACAGGAGTGATTTCGTGAGGACACACCCCACATGCGATTTCTCTTTTCCTGTATTCCCTGATTGGGGACATTTTCTTCAACAAACGTTTAGAGATAAAACTCTATGGGATAACCTATTGTATAAGAAATAATTTCTATGACAAAATCACATACTTCGATTGAGGATTTATTTGCATTAAGTAGCCTCAAATTTCTATTGATAAATACTATCCAAATACCACCATGAGCTCGGTATCATTGGCCTAGCTACTTTCAAGGCTGAATTTTAGTGGGCCCGAGTTCTAGGCCAATCCTGGGCAGAAAGTTGTCAAGAGCCAGACGTAGTTGTAAGTGCCTATTATCCTATCTAGATGGAAAGTCTAACGCCAGCAGGTTACACACAAACACATCCTCAGATAGGAAATGAGACTCTATCTCCAAAAATAGCCAATGAAGTCAGGGCCGGAGCACAGCTCAGAGGTAAAAAGCACCTGTCTAGCAAATGCAAGGCCTGGCTCCATATCCTCAAAGCACCATCACTTGCGTGCGCACACACACACACACACACACACACACACACACACACACACACGGCCAATGTGCCTTTCATTGACTTATCTGCTTTCCTTCCAAGTACAGTGCATGGACAGACAGGGAGGGCAAAAGAAAGAAAACAAATCACAAACAGCAACTACTAAATTGTTAGCGCACCATGTGATAGTAATTCCTGAGAACAAAGGAGGCTTTTTTTAAAAACAAGTGTTTCTTTCTCTTTAACCTATTTGCTTTCTTTTTTAAGGCATGCTCACCAAGAACCAACACTCACTCCTGTGAGAAGAATCAGAGCAACAAAATGCAGCTATTGCGAGCTTAAAAGTTTAAAAAAACAAACAAACAAGTGTTTTAGAAAACATTCAAATGAATGTGGTTTCCTGTTGAGTTAAGCCTTTGTCAGATAAATGACTCTTTTGACCAAGTTCTCCAATGTACAGCTGAAACAAGTAAACACTATTGCTCAAGCTTCTGGCTTAGCAAAGGCATACTATAGAAAGTCACGTCTACTCCAACTGCATGTTGAGCATGTGTACAAGTACTTTCCCCTTAATTAGTCTGTGGGAGATGCCAAGAAAGGAAGGGCTGATAACTAGCATGTGAGGTGGGTAGATGGTAGCTGACAAGGGAGGGAAGGGCTGTGTGCACCACGGTCAGCTCTCCACTTCATAGTGAGGATGCCCAAGTCTGCTAAAAACAGAAGAATCAAAGCTCGATAAGATGTTAACGCTAATCAAAACTTGGCAGCTATCTAATTCAATTACCATCCATTTCAACAGACACGAATCTCAACTCTGAAGAAATAATATAATTTGGCCAAAAATTAGAAAACTTTTAAGTAGAAAAGCCAAAAAAAATGGCTTCTATTCCAGGTCTTTCTATTATTCCCCCAACTGCTGCTTGTCAAGGCCTGATGATAAGGTAATCAACCCTACCTGGAATCCAGTTTGTTTTATTTGACTATGAAACTGATATATTTAAGGAAGGTCAAGGGAGCCTTGGGAGATAAGCAAAGAGTTACAACCCTGATTGTGCAGCAATAAATTGGAAGATATTAAATATCCTATAAACAGAAAAGTTACTGTGGGTGAGAGGATAAAACAGCCAAGAAATATGGATGCATCTGGAAACAAAGAGCACTGATTATCAGGAAGGGATGGCTAGCTAGTTGGCCCAGCAAAGGCTACAGAAGCCCCACACACAGGAGCTGTGCGGATCAGGCGCATCTCTGGGAGAGGTGTGTGGGAGAGGTTGGTTGCTGTTCGGATCAGGTGCATCTCTGGGAGAGGTGTGTGGGAGAGGTTGGTTTTTATTGTTGAGGTCACTTTCGTGTGGGCATTAGGGAACTCCGAAGGATTCCTTGGGAAGCTTCCCCTGGGTCTTAAAAGCACCCAGTGTGGTGGCCAGGGCTTGCTACCGTAGACCACATTTTTGGCTTTCACTAGCAGAAAGCAACGTGCAATACATGCAAGTCATCAAGATGAAGTTTTCTACATCTGTGTGGATAGGTGAGATCTTCTTTTTCCCATTCTCAATCAGCCTATGTCTATCTAACTTTTTTATGGTCTAAGTTCTATTTAAACTGTAGGACAATGAATAGAGATTCTGTCAGGTATAGATATCTTTTAATCAATGAGGTCAGTAGAAATATTGAATTCAACATTCTTCATTAAAATAGTCACCATTGCAAACCACTGAGAGTTTCTAAAAATGTCAGATAGGCAACAACTGGGATCCCTAATGAATACATAATTCAGTGTGTCTTGCTACATCTTGACCCTTAAGGTCACAGTTCAATTACAGCAATTAAGGCACAGTAATGCGTTGGGAAGCGTGGGGTTGCACTTTTTCTCTGATGCAGCACACCATTCAAATCAGCTGGTGTGGCCGCTCCGACCCCTGAGTTCGACGTCTTCTGGAACTCAGAGCGCTGCTTGCTGGGTGTGCTTACGCGTTTGGTAGACCGCAGCACAGCTTTGGGCTTCTGGAACTCAGAGCGCTGCTTGCTGGGTGTGCTTACGCGTTTGGTAGACCGCAGCACAGCTTTGGGCTTCTGAAGGGCAGTGCATTGCCAGGGACCATGGCGGCTTGGGGTGGGGGAAGAACAAAAACAAAACAAAACCGTTTTAGCAAGAAAGAGTTCATCCAATATTCACTGTGCATCTCATTTTCCTGTTGATGAAGTTCATCCTGGCATATGAGTTCCAGAGGTACACATGGAAAGAGAGAGGGAAGGAAGGAAGGAGGGAGGAGGGAGGGAGGAAGGAGAGAGGGAGGGAGGG
>NW_012267256.1:2339765-2357265 GCF_000151885.1 Dipodomys ordii
AGGGAGGAGGGAAGGAAGGAAGGAGGGAGGAGGGAGGGAGGAGGGAATGAGGGAGGGGAGAAGGATGCAAGGGTGAGTTCTGCAGAGAAATGATGGTGACCACAGAGTCCAAAAACACTGTCTTCACTGAAGAGACAAAAGGAGGAGGAGTTTGGACTTGTTCTATTTTCAGATCATGGATTAGAAACCAACTGAAGTTAATCTACAAGTTGACACCGAGAGAGCAAAACCCAGGGTAGGAAGGCAGCCCACACACGCTGGCCGGCGCGCACTTCCAGTGCATTCCATTTCCAACAGGGCTCTCAGGGTGTGTTTTGTGAATATAGTCATGAGCTTCCAACGAACGGCTGGTTCTTGTGAACTCCATGGAAACCTCCGTGGGGAGCAAAGCGGAAGCCACGAAGCCACGGGACGTTACAGCTCCCACGAATTAGTACTCCTCCAGAAAAACAACTAGCAACCTTTAAACAGCTTAGGCAAAATGTCAAGTAAATCAAGTACCGCCCCTCTGCGAAGTCCCACGTTGTGAACATGTTAACAAACAGCCAGGTATTAGAGGAGGGAAGGAAGGAAACACGTTCCAAGCGCTGCCCGCGGCAAGTTGCTAAGGCCTGCTTCGGGCCGGCAACTCCAAACCCACTTGGGATTCGGCAGTTAGGGAAGACAGTGTCCATGCCTCTTCCTTTCAGACCCACGGGGGGAGGGGGCATCCCTCCTAACCCTCTCGGGCGCGGGCTGGGACACTGCGAGCATGCCCATTGTCTGGACACGTCGGAGAAACCCTTGGAATGTCGGGCCGGGCAGTGCCGGCGGCCAAGGCTCAGCTCTCTGTCCCTTCTTCACCTAATTCACTTCTGACACGTTGAAGCCAAGGGTTTCCCCTACCTTTCCTAGGAGAACATTGATGTAAAAGAAAAATACCCTGCAGAGCTCAGGCTACCCATTCTGACATACTACATACCTCATGCCTTCTCCTTAGTATTACTAAAATAGGCACAAAGTAGTAAACCGGAAAAACAGTGAAGGAATCACCGCTGCCCCTCCCTTCCCATTGGGAAGTACTATTTAAAGGTTTTGTGAGTATCTTCCTAAAATTTTTATGCAGATCACTGGGACCTACATTCCCCCTTCCAACTGTGTTCTTCTAACTGCTGGCAATGTATGACAAGTGTGCCATTGTGTAGGGAGGAGCTTTGTTTGAAATCAGGCCATTTTGCAGATATTCATTTTTCAACCAGTTTCTTATTAACGACTAGTTCACAATATTTCTCGATTCATAATACTAGTAACAGTGGTCAAAACTTTGCTTACACATCTGAGGACTGATGGCTACAAACAGCATTTTCATGGGAAATAGTGTATGAATTGAATTTTTTAAGTATTTCTAAATCATGCTTCAAAGTAGATGTCCTCACCGGCATTTTTCTTAATATGAATATTAACCTGGTCCTTCCTTACATCTTCACCAATGATAGAGATTACCAACTTGTTGCCAATATTAAAGTGGAAATGATATTTCACACTTGTTTCAAATCTCAGATCAAATCAAATTTGATGCGTAGAGTTGATCAATTTTCTCCTGGACTTGTGTTTAATTGCTTGTCATTAAAAGGCATTAACTTTTGCATAGAAACAGAACTATATTCTACTTTTAATACCAAAGTTTCAACTGCCTTTTTGGTGGTGGCACTATCATTTGAAGTCGGGTTTCACAGCCCTTTTCTAGTCACTGCCGTTATTGTCAATCCCTTCTCCTTTGATACATTCTGAGATTTAGTTTCACTTTTTCCTTCCTTAGCCTGAGCCAGGTTGGATCATAGTCCTTTGGTATTTATCCTTTCTACTGTACTTATAATGGCATGCATTCACACACACATCCACATTTTCTGTTGAGCTGAGGTTTTGTGAATGATTTTGTCCAAGCTAACCCAGACTGCAGTCCTTTGAATTCAACCGATCTAGCTAGGATGACAGGCATGAGATACTCTCTTTCTTTCTTTCTTTCTTCCTTCCTTCCTTTCTTTCTTTTCTTTCTTTCTTTCTTTCTTTCTTTCTTTCTTTCTTTCTTTCTTTCTTTCTTTCTTTCTTTCTTTCTTTCTTTCTTTCTTTCTGTTTTTGTCAGTCATTTGGCCTGAACTCTGGGCCTGGGCGCTGTCCCTCAGCTCTTCAGCTCAAGGCTAGCACTCTACCACTTGAGCCACAGTGCCACTTCCGGCTTTTTTTCTTTTTGCTTATGTGGTGCTGAGGAATGAACCTAGGGCCTCATGCATGCAAGGCAAGCGCTCTACCACTGAGCTACCTTCCCAGTCCCAAGATACTGTTCTTGAGCTTAATTTCTGTTTTCAAATGAAGAAATTCTTTTTTTAAAAAATAAAATCTTGTATCATCACGTTTATGTGATATATATAATAAGCCCTGGGGTTTTATTTTGGGGACCATGAGCACATAAGTTTCTTCAATGACAAATTTGTTTCTATTTGCTTCCTTTTAGATTGGAGAATAGTAGGGTTTGGGGTTGCTGGTTGCTGGTTCACGGGAAAGAGGCCCCACAGCTGCCAGTGTGCTCAGCTATGAGAACGAGGCTGGGTTGGGCCTCCTCCGTTGTTCCTTTTAAGCTTTAACTTGTACCTTGTGTCTGTCTTGCAGCTTTCTGCTCACCTCTGACAACAGCTTTAATGAGTTGGATGCCTGCGGAGCCCAGGGCATTGCCCAGGATAGAGGCAGCACAGGCAATCCGTGCTCAAACGGACCGTTCAAAAAGGAACGGTGCCAAATGACAACCCCAGACCATAAACCGACAATATCAGGAGTCTCTCATGCCAACACAAACTGCAATTCAAGCCAAGCAAATGCCAAATATTAGCAGTAGCTCACAAAATCACTAATTCCAAACACAGAAATCTTTAATTGCTATTTGGGGAAATTTTCTATAAATTCATGAAGTCAGGAGTCTATAGACTGAGTTCATGTCTATAATTACAGAAGTCTTCATTGCCACTTACCTAATCCAAATTCAATGTAAAGTCCTGTTCTGAGAAACTTTTTTTCTCCATAAAGGTTTGCTATATCAAATTAAAACCTTGTACCTGGTGCCAGTGGCTCACACCTCTAATCCTAGCTACTCAGGAGGCTGAGATCTGATGATCAAGGTTCAAAGTCAGCCTGGGCAAGAAAGTCTCTTGAAACTCTCATCTCCAGTTAACCACCAGGAAACCGGAAGTGCTATGGCACAAAGTGGTAGAGCGCTAGCCTTGAGCAGAAAAACTCCGGGACAGCACTCAGGCCCTGAGTTCAAGCCCCATGATCAACAAATAAAAAAATAAATAAAACCTTTGCCAAATGTGTATTTTTAACTCAACTCTCCTCGTCTCTGGCTTCTATTCTCTCAGCTCCACTGCCAGGATGCTACACTTCACACTCATTCGCACCTGACACATCTCTAATCACAGGGAATTGGTATCTTAAACCACACGGTGAAGCCCAAAGGAGGGACTATTGTGAGTGCTTTATGTTCCCATTGATCCCAGTGACCTGCTGGATGAAGAGATCTCACACCATTATTGATTACTTGCAACCTTGAACTACACAAACCTTCCCGAGACTCAAATCCAGAGAGCCATCAACTCAACCAAAGCTTTTAAAGGTTTATCAGAGTGCTAGGATAGAACAGGCCCAAATTAATTACCCTTCTCTTTGGCCTATTCCCAGGTTTTCACAGTCCTAGAAAGGTAAATAGCATGCAAGTGTTCAGGCCTTTCGAAGCAGCATGGGGGACAAACCTCGGTGCAAATTACCATCAATAGGCACAACAGGGAAGCCAGAGTGGGAAGAATCATTTTCCTCTAGGAGCCTTGCTCAAATGAGTTTCTCGGCACATAACAATGTGGTTCTCCAGAAGGAATGGAAAATTGGAATGCCACTATCTTCATCACAGCTTGTAGGAGCTGCCAGAACCTGTCCTGTTTTCTGTGTACTCATCTCAAGCGTGTGTGTGTGTCTGTGCTTGTGAGCATATGCACACATGCACGCATGAATGTGCACCTGTCCCCCCAGACAAACATTTCCACTTTATTATCCAAGTGCTGCCTACAGCCAGCGCTGCTGTCTTCAGAGTCCAGATGGAAAGCTAGATTGTACATAAAGGAGGATCTAACCCCAAGGGACAGACTGTCTGTGTTCCCGAGCCTCTATTGCCACACTTCTCCCATCTGGTCGCCAGATCCTATGGAGATCACGGTTCGGGACTATATGCAGGCAATACCACACAGCAGTTCTCACGCTGAGGAAAAGATGGGCTGAGGTCAACACACCTGATTTGCAGGAAAGCCTTGGGCAAAGTGCTTTGCTTCCTCCGCCTCAGATCGCTAATTTGTAAAACCAGAGTCATCACACTTGCGTATTGGTGGCTCATGCCTGCAATCCTAGTGATGTATGAGGCTGAGCTGGGAGGACTGCATTTCAGAGAAAATAAAAACTCCAAGAAACCACACTTTGACAGAAAGAGCTGCGTACGACAGTGGACCTTGTCAACCCAGTTACTGCACAGAGACGAAAGAGGGGGTTATAGTCCAGGCTGGCCGAGCCCAAAATACAAAGTCACACTCAAGAAATAACTACAGCCATGCCAGGCACTGGGGGTTCACACCTGTAATCAGAGCCATGGAGGAGTCGACGATTTGAGGCTCCTGATTTGAAGCCAACCCAGGAAGAAAAGTCTGAAAGATTCCAACTAACTATCAAAAAGCAGAAGTGGAGCTGGGGCTCGAACAGTGACTCTGAGCCTCGAGCAAAGGCTGAGAGACAGTCTCAGAGTGCTCAGAGCCTGCCATCCAGCCCCAGTACAATATATGCATATGAACATGCACACATGCGTACATGCACACACATATGTACAGGCATACACACACATACGCACATTCATGCATGCATGCACACATACATCTAGAGAAAAAAGTGTGTGTTAGAGACATGGATCAAGCAGAAGACTGCTTGCCTGGAAAGGAAGAAGCCATGAGCTCAGGCCTAGTTTTGACTCGACCATCACCTCCAGAAATGACTGCGGTTTTCCAGGGTGAAGGTAAAATCCATGTAACAGGCTCAGCAGAAGTCCTAGCACAGGGGAAATCTGCTGTGACCCCAACGCGAGGGACCCTCTGTCAGGACAACATCGTGTGGTGTGGAGGGTGGGCTTCATCCTGAAGAGGGGATGTCATCCTGGACCAGGACCTCATCCATCAATCCCAGTGGTAAACCAATCTTGAGCTCTGTAAGAGCCAGTGAAGGTAGTGCAGGAAGAGGCCTCCACAAGAATTGAGTTAGATGTGTAAAGACAAACAGGGACAAGAAGTGGAGCGCAGGCAACAGTGTCTGGAAAATGCCACAGACTTGAGAAAGATCAGTGAGAGGGCAGGTTGAAGGGGGGCTACGATGTTGGCGGGGTGGCACCCTCTGTGGCGTATACATGAACGGCTTGGTTAGATGGCAAAGGAACACCGAGTCCAGTCCTTCACCTGAAAATTAAGACGAGCAAGGGAAGGGTTCCTGGCTTAGAAGGCGAGGGTGGAATCAAGACTATCCTGGAGAATACACACACTGCTGAAGGAAGTCCAAGTCCCTAAGGCCCAGGGGGCCGGTTGTCTTTACGCACTTGCCACCAGGGGCATACAAAATTTATTCTGCAAAAAGTCAGATTTTAAATGTTTTTACAGCCGGGGTGCCGGGGGCTCACGCCTGTCATCCTAGCTACTCAGGAGGCTGAGATCTGAGGATTGCGATTCAAAGCCAGCCGGGGCAGGAAAGTCCGTTGCGAGTCTTATCCCCAATAAACAACTAGAAAACCAGAAATGGCGCTGTGGCTCAAGTGGTAGAGTGCTCACCTTGAGCTGAAGAGCTGAGGGACAGCACCCAGGCCCAGAGTCCAACAACTGACCCCAAAAATAAATAAATAAATAAATAAAAAACATATAAACCTTTGTGTATCATATGGACTCTGTTTCCAAACAATTAGTTACATATTTGTAATAGGAAAGTTGGCCACCCGTTAAATACACATGGCCGCATTCTAATAAAACTTTATGAAAACAAACCGCTTCCAAACTTGGCCCTCTTTTTGAATAATGATAAATGACTTGCTCACTACGTGCTAGGCCATGTCCTAGCATTCTTTCCATTTTTAACTTTTCTTTCTCCTCACACTGAGAGCAATATAGTGTTATTTTCCCACTTTTACAGATAATGACAAAGCTGATCTTGCTCGCGATCATGCAGCTAAGCCTCGACCATGAGGAAGTGTGGCCCTGAGATTAAAGCGTCCTTAATCACCCCGTCCCAGGCCTGGACTCTGACTCCCTGTTCATCCCCTCCCTGGAAAGGGGCACCCTACAGGGACAAGGTGCTGCAGGATCCCCCTTTATCAATAGGCTGCTTCTCCCTCTTGGCTCAGCTGAGCGTGGTAAATGGGAAATGTTCTGCAGAGACTGGGAAGAGCCGTGGAGTGAGAGGGAGACCGTCAGCCCCGTTTAGCACACACGTTTGTGGCTCCTGTTAAGTAGCCCTGTGCAAGGCCGTCTCCTCCAATGCGGCTGCATCATCATCCCTTTAAGCTTCAGCGCCCCTTAAACCTGCCTTAAACCTGCCTTAAACCGATGAAAAATCCACTTGAAGAGGCTTTTCAAAAAATATTTTAAGAAGTTTTACAAAGGGTTTCAACTCAATATGTCAATGAAGAATTTTTTCTGAGTACCTCTATTTTTTTTTTTAATTCCAGTCCTGGGGCTTGAACTCAGGGCCTAGGTACTGTCCCTGAGCTAGTCTGTTCAAGGCTAGTGCTCTACCACTTGAGCCACAGTGCCACTTCTGGCTTTTTCTGTTTATATGGTGCTGAGGAATCGAACCCAGGGCCTCATGCATGCAAGGCAAGCGCTCTACCACTGAGCCAACTTCCCAGCCCATCCACTTCTGGTTTTTGTGTGATACGAGTCTTCCTGCTTTTTGCTTGGGCTCCCTTCCAACTGAGCTCCTCAGATCTCTGCCTCCTTTAGTCACAAAGAACACAGATATGAGCTACTGGCACATGACTCAGAAGACCTCTGAATGTCTTGCTGAAAACTCTAACACAAAGATTATGCATGTATTTTTCACCATTGACTACACTGGCCAATTCCAAAAAAGAGTTTCAGTGTAAACAAGCCATATGAGGAGACAACATCTGTTCACACTCCCACCTTTCGCTCGGCACCTGTATCTGCCTAATGCTTCACTGGACTCCAACTCAGCGGTCCTCAGCTATTTAATACAAAGCCAGAGCCCCTCCCTTTTGAGGGTGTGGCCTCAGTCATCCAAGGAACTGCCAGGTAATCCTCAAATTGCAGCCTCCGCAGTAGTGTCACCTTAGGACCAAGGCTGCCAACACAGACAAGCTACCGCCGCATCTGATAGAATGTCAATGCATTAGTCATCAAAAGGCTCACATCCTGCTCTGGTTTGTATTAATTTTGGAGACAAAACCATTAATAGCTGCTGCCTCATTTCTTCAAAGGACTATTGATTCAACAGCTATGGTTGCAATGCTATTTGATCTGAAATATTCCCAACCCAAGCAACGCTAAGCACATATTTTACTAACTCAGCTGTCCATCTCTGGAGTAAATAACATTTGTCTTTGAGCAAAAGCAAATGCAGAATTAATTGTAAGTGTTTAGATTGCTCCAACACAAACCCACAATTCTCCAGGCTTTTTGGATCCTTCTTAACTCACAAATTCTCACTGTCACCTTCTACTTTCCTTCTCATTAAAAATCAGCCAAAGACTAGCCATAGCAACATTGTATTAAAGAGGTCATTCCATTTTTCTATGCTAATATGAAGGTTATCTTAAATAGATGAAAAATAATAAGAGCAAAAATGCTTGATGACACAGTTTGAAGGAATAGAGTGCAACTGTACAATCCTGAGTTCAAAAGCCAATGCGATGAAGATAAAAATAAAGGAATATAGGTATATTACAACTACATTCTGAAAAATGAAGTCTACAATAACTTTATCACTTGACTTTTTTTGGAAAGAAACTTTTTGTGCACATCTTTACTACCCGATTTCTGCTTCCTAGTCTTTCTTAAACAATAAAAAATGAAGTCATTTGTCTTCTAATAAACTTTTCTACAGCTGAACAAAAATATACATACTTGGTTTGGGGTGTGACCTATTTCAACATGACCTTCTTTCAGCTTTCTGTAAATGATATAATTTAGACATAATGTTGACAGAAATAGAAATGAAGTGGTGGGAAATCTTAAAAAGAATAAAGAATCCTAGAAAAAGAAATACATGGTTTTAAAAATATGCACACACATCTGGGTTTCCCATGGCTCATGCCTCTAATCCTAGAGACTGATATTCTGAGGATTGAGGTTTGAAGCCAGCCCAGACCGAAACTCTGTGAGTCTGTTATCTACCAAAAAAACAGAGATGGAGCTGTGGCTGAAGTGGTGGTGTACCAGAATTGAGCCCAAATCTCAGGGACGGCACCTAGTCCTTGAGTTCAAGCCCAGGACCAGCATCCCCCCCAAAATTGTATATATGTATATATATATATATATATATATGTACATATAGATACATATATACACACACACATATATACACACATGTATGTATGAACATAGGGTCGATATCATATTAAAGGTATTTATATATTGTTGACCAAAACATCAGCTGGTTCACTTTGCCAGAAAGTAGTAGTACTTTTCATGATGCCAAAATCTTAAAAACTGTTATGTATTCATGAGTAAGCACAGATCAAATAAGCTAGAGTGCATCATACAGTATAATAATCATCATGTAGTTATTAAAATAATTCCTTAAAACTAATGAAGCAAGTATATATTTCCTGCTACTGAATGACTTCAAAGAAAGATTAGCCAGTGAGAGGAGTAAGATAAAGAACACGTGTAAATTCACAGTATGTTGTTATTATTTATGTAAAATAGGTAAACGTGCACATGTTCTATTGACAAAGACATAAGATATGACAAGGTCAGATAGCCATTCAACAGGAAATATCTGAGGGAAACTAATTCCAGGAAGGAGCAGGACAGTGGTCCTATGGTCGAAGATACGTGTGTTTTCATTATTATCCTTTGTTTTAACGTTCTATATTTTTTACGATATATAAAATACAAAATCTCACCTAGGGGCAGAAGGGCAGCAGAGCCATAATATGGAAAGGAGCCATGTCTGTCTAAGTCATTGTAGCAATACCTTCTCTATTTGGAGCTTATTTGTAACTAAAGCGATAATTCAAAATCTCTCCACAAAAGTGGATGTTTGTTTTATCAATATTTTACACTCTCAGGTGCTATCGTCAGGAAGAAAAACCAATTGCATAAAATTTCTAGTGCTTCCTGGGTTTATCTTGCTCAGGAATAATGGAGGGAAAAAGTCTGTGTCAAACATTAAAAATAAAGATCCGTGGAATCTCTGCCTTGGAATGCATAAAAATAAAAGCAAACAAGAGAAATAATTTTCAAATTCCTATTTTGAGATTGGCCTCTCAAAAATCAGAGAGGTTATTTATTCTCCCTTCTTTTTTTTCTTTCTTTTTTTTTTTTGTCAGCCGTTCATTTGAGGTCAGACTTTCTCCAGCTCCATAATGGAGCTTGCCACTCTATTTCCCCAGGCGCCAGATGGTGGAAAAACGTTTCACAAGTAAACCGTTTGATTTGAGTGCAACTGGATTAGCTTTTCCAACCCACAATTTCCAAATACGATGTCAGAAATGAAAGACCCCCTTCTAAACCTTGAGCCCTGAGGCGCCACCCCTCAGGGGGAGAGCCTCTCTGGGGAGTGGGGGCCACTGAGGGCTTGGTTGTCATGTCCTGGGGGCCGTGTCCCAGGACAGCTGCCTCTCAGCGTCCCTGTGGGGGCCTGCTGCCCTGGCTAAGCCTGAGCAGCCCGGCCCAGGCCTCAACAGCGGCCCAGGAACCTGCCTTCTTCAGAGCTCGCTGGGTGGTTCTTGTCAGCAGCCACAGATGAGCGCTGCACTCATGCCTCTCACATCCTCCAGCTGCTAAAACACTGACAGTTTTATTGATAAAACACCAATGAGTTCGCAAGGATCCACAAGTAAACTGAGCAGCAATTTGCTGGTGGTGACATAGGTGTGTCCTGTACATGTCTGCCTCGAGAAGCGCGCGCTGCCTATGTGAAGCTGCTCAGATGCTGCCTTATCAGCCTCTAGCTGCGTGGCAGGGAGAAGTGACATTTCCAGAGAAGAGTGGGCTGGGGAGGAGGAGGAAAGAAGCCTGCATTTTTAAAAGTGGAAAATCTGCCATTGTTTTGATGTAGCAGCAAAGACTTGTAACAAACGAACACGGCACAGATATCTGTTGTCACAGAGCAAAGTCAAGCCTAATATGGTATTTTATTTTTTCCATGACAATGACAGTTGCTTCTTTCTTATCTGCTGACAATAGACTTGGCTGTACCTCTTCATTGTTCTTTGCTTGCTATCTTTTCCCACAGTAATTTACTAATTACATATAAGGAAAAACTTTCAAATTGCATACATGTATATACATATATGTGTGTGTGTATAAAATTAGTAAATAATTATGGAAAAATTATACCACACACATATATGCCTCTCTTTGCATTAGAACATGAGAGTCATCTGAGCGACCTGACAAATCCTTGGCTTTCTCTTCTACACATTTCCAAAATCAGAGACCCACCTGTAAGGCAAAAATGTATTTTTTTTGTTGGTGGTAGGGCTTGAACTCTGGGCCTGGGTGCTGTCCCTCAGCTCTTCAGCTCAAGGCTAGCACTCTACCACTTGAGCTATAGCACCACTTCTGGTTTTCTTAGTGGTTTGTTGGAGATAAGAGTCTCACAGACTTTCCTGCCTGGGCTGGCTTTGAACGATGATCCTCAGATCTCAGCCTCCTGAGTAGCTAGGATTACAGGCTTGAGTCACCAGTGCCTGGCCAAAAATGTATTTTTAATAGAGATTTATGTCATGTAACAAACTATAGCCCAATTAAAAAATAAACTGGGGAAAAGTGAAATATTTTGAAGGATTAAAAAAGAAAATAAGCACTGATGCTCTACACAAGAGGCATTCTTTCCCATATGTTGGCCTCATTTAATTAAAATGAGTTTTCCTCCAACACTGCCACATCCTCCAAAATATTTTCTCTGGCCATTCCTTAGAGATCACTGTTACTCAAACTGGTGTCTAATTCTCTGCTACAGCTCTGATTCCTTCCTTTAATAATTGAATTCTGAAGGCTGTTTTCTAGCCTTCAGCGTTTCCTCCAAAACTAAGTGAACTTGTAACAATGTAAGATAAAGCTTTCCCGCCTTTCATCTCTACTTTCCTTAGAGTCTTACCAAAAATCTTTGTTTACTCCTAGGGGCAACAACAAATTATCCTTTCACTTTGTTGATAGGAGCAATCACATGTGTGTGTTGTGTAACATGTCATTCTATTAGTAACAGGTGTGTTGGATCCTGCTCCAGAGATACCCCCCCACCTAGTGTTTCCTGTTCTTTTCAATTGTGTGTACAACTGTGATCAAGAACCCTCTGCAGTGTGGCCTTGTGTTCAAAAAATTCACTTACAAAAGATGGCCCAATGTCATGTCAATTGTGTGAGCAAGAGGCGGAGGGGGGAGGAGGGTGTTGCTAGTCCTTGTACTTGAACTCCAGTCTTTCTACCACTTGCACGCAGCCCCCTTTTCACCATTTTGCTCGAGGCTCCCGCCCCAGGACTTGGCCACAGCTGCTGTGCTTTGGCTGGTTTTCTTTTTGGAACTCAATGGCCGATCAGGGTGTAACGGACTTTCTGGCCCAGGCTCCTCGGATCCCAGTCTCCTGTGTGTGGCTGGGATCACAGGTGTGCGCCACAGCGCCCAGCCTCGGGTATACTTGGGAAGAAATGAAGATCCCTTATCCGCACTCACCAACACCTGCCCTGGGCTGAGGTTTGGCCGTTATTCTTCATGACACAGATGAAACTTACTGCCGGCTCCGTCTCCAGGCGCCCATCGCTCCGTCTTTGCCTTCCCCCAGGCTGTGGCTTCGGTTTGGGAAGTCGGGAAATCCTGCTAAACCGAAAAACGAAGAAGCTGGTCAAGCCACGTTGGCCTGGGAGCGGCCCCGCGCATGGGAGAGCCAGCCATGGGCCGCAGCCTTCACCTCTGCAAATGCCCTGGGGCCGATGCCCGCGCCTCCGCCGGCGCCGAGGCGGGGCGGGCGGTTGGTGGGGGACAGTTAATTAACGGGTCTCGGAAGGCACGAGCCCAGGAAGCCCCACCCCCTCCGGAGCCCCCACCCCCCCACCGCGCCCCACCTCCCCCCCACCGCCCCTTTGGGAAACCAAGTTCGCTTGCGAGGTGACAGGTGGTCAGGGTCAGGCCGGGCTGTCTGCGGACGGGTCGGATAGTTTGCTTCCCAAATCAACGGAATCAAGCCGGGATACCCCTCGGCCCCCAGGGGGTGCCCGAGCACCTGCTGTGTGTGTCCGGAGGCCATGCGCCTCGGCGCCCCTGGTCGGGGTGGCCAGTTCCTGGACCGTGCTGCCTGACGTAGCCGGGGCCCCGGGAAGAACTGGCCATCCCACAGCTACTCAGGAGGGGCGAAAACCGAGCGGGAGGAGGAAGAGGACGGAAAGTGCTGGAGGCCCATTAACGCAGGCGCGCCTGGAATCTTGATTCTGGGGAGGATGGGAAGCCCGCGGTGCAGGCAACCATGCACCTGTCCCGATTCCCTTCAAAAGAGGGCTAGCTCCCACCCCACCCCTCCACGCCCTCCGCCATCTACCTCCTAGGGGCTTCTAGGTAACATCCAAATGCAACTTAGCTTTGCTTTCTGGTGACATTACTTCACACCAGCTGCACCATGAAAATCCACACTTGTGACCGTCTCTACCGACTACCATTATGTATTAGAAGGACGTTGTGCCTGAACACGTTCTTAGCAGAATCTTTCATGCTCATGTCCCATGCGTGTGTACTGAAGATGTGACTGTTCATAACATCCAGGTGGGGGACACAGAACTGAAAATAAATTCATCCTGTAAAGATGACCCAGCTACAATGCTCGGAGGCGGGAGCTGCACCCAGATTTCTCTCTATCAGGCTTTTGGGACGTAATCTATATAGTATACACTTTAGCAAAATAACATGCCCGACTCAATTTGCATATAGTCAAAGATAAGTATCCATCAAAATTAATTTTAGACTTTTTCAGTGTCTTAAGAGACGCTCAATATGGCTGAGGCATCACAGTCCCAATTCTCTAGCCCTAGGAAATTAATCATCTGCTCCTTGTCTCTGTCTCTGTCTGTCTTTGTCTGTCTGTCTCTCTCTCTCTCCCCTTCCAATCTATCATTCACCCACATAGATCAATGCTACATTCCTTTATTTTTAAAACACAAGAAATCCTGTATATGATCTTCCTTTTAAAATAGAATTGTGTTTTATTGACCCACATTCTCATAATAGTTACTAAATAGACTATTAATAATCTGATAGATGTAATTCGGTAGGTTAACATAGACTAAACATAATGGTATGATTGCTAAATAAGTAAAACAGAGCTTCATTTATTCATGTTTCCATTTCTTCATTTTAGTGAGTTTCACTATTCTATTTCCATACATGCATATGATGCACTTGGATCATATTTAGTGCTTCATTTATTTTCATGGCTACATAATATTTCATTGTACTCATTTTGTTTACCCATCCATCAGTTCATGAATATTTAAGTTGTTTCTAATACGTTGGTACTGCAATTATTGTTGCTATGAATATTCATGTATAAATTTGGGTCTAGGCATACTTTTTTCTCATTAGTATACTCTTAGGAATAGAATTGCAGGCTTTAATAGTAACTCAATATTTTAACCTTTCAAGAGCTATTTTCTGAAGAGGTTGTAGCATCTTATATTTCCACCAGCAAGCAGTACATGAAGGTTTTAATTTCTGCACATCCTCATCAACTTTTGTAATTATCCATTTTTCTTATTCAACAGACCTTGGGCGGATGTAAAGCAATACCTTATTTTAGCTTCTATTTGCATTTCCTTGATGGCTATCTGTAAGCTTTTCTGTAGGTGTCTCTTAAAACATTTCAGTGTTAAAATCCTTGATCTTCAGGCAGTTTATAAGTACAGTATATGCCACAAGTACGGGTGTTTCTCTGAACTCATTTCAGTGAGGACAATAAAAGTAGCATGCATAGCTTGCTTATCACAGTGTCTTATAAACAGTTTGTTTATACATATGAGCTCACTATTTCTGTATGCATTGCCTTTTATAATCAGGAGGTATTTCCTGCACTGGGCAACTATTTTAGAAAGTCAGTAAAAATGTAGATTGCAGATTTGTACAAATTTGTTGCTAAGCGTGCCCAGTGAATATTTTGTTTTAGGCTTTGAGTTCTCATAATGGATCAGGGTCTCTCCGCAGCAAATTGTTCATCCTACCCTGAAGACCACCAATAAAAATTCTCCATACAACATGATAATAAGAAATACATTTGCATTGTAAAAGAGCCTCCTCAGTTTTGGAGCAAAAGGCTTATCCACGTTGGGGTGGCCGCCAGCAGGGTTACCAGCTGTACGAAAACCTGAAAAGGAATCCACTCAGCATGAGTTGCCATGTGCAACCTTGAAGGGTGGCAGGAATCGCCTCCTTTTTCCTCCACTGCCCTCCGATTTGACCCTCGTACTTTCCACCCATCAACTCTCGGGAGCAGTAGAAAGGAGCAGCACAAATTGACAGATAATGCACCTTATTTCCATGTAGAAGCAGGTGCATTTTCCTCCAGGTAAGTCGTGTGATGACACTGATCCGCTCTGACAGGCCGGCTGATCTAAAATTACGCGGCACACATCGCCACTGGCTGGGGACGCTTCCCCCAGGCGTTTTCTCCGGAACTCTCCAGTCCCCTGGGTGCTAATTAAAATTTACTGGATAATATTTGTCGAGCTCAAGGGCCCTCGTTATAGCAATTATCAGTTACTAAATGTTAGTGGCAGAGATGTCACCTGGTGGTTTTTTTCCCCCGCCTGATTCTTTCCTTTTACTTCAAGAAACTGAATGAATGGATGTCTCAATTGCCTTTAGAGGAGGAGAAAAATTACCATTCTACCCTTACAATAATTCGTGTCCTATTGGACTTCTAGTCATTGGGGGACCTGAACTCACTACTGAAGGGGGCTGAAAGGCTAAATGTGAGGCCCATTTCTAAGCCATGACCACATAAAAGGTTTTCTTTGCTCATCTGCATTCCTCAGCTAATTGCATCACTTTACATAAGCTTAAAAATGGTCTAGCTAAGGCCTGAAAACCTCTTCTGTTATTGTGATTGCTTCTCTTGATATAGAAGGTGATGCGTGTGTGTGTGCATGTGTGCGTGCGTGCATGTGTGTGTGTGTGTCTGTCTGTCTGTCTGTCTGTCCCAGGGCTTGAATTCAAGGCCTGGATTTGTCCTTGAATGTTCTACTCAAGCCTGGTCCTCTACCACTTGAGCCACAGCATCACTTCTGGCTTTTTTGGCAGTTAATTGGAGATCAGAGTCTCACAGACTTTCTTGGATTAGAACCACAATACTCAGATCTCAGCCTCCTGAGTAGCTGCAATTACAGGTGTGAGCCACTAGTGAAGGCAAGAAAGTGATACTTGTAAATAAATTTCAACAAA
Organism: Dipodomys ordii; assembly: GCF_000151885.1. NCBI lineage: Eukaryota > Metazoa > Chordata > Mammalia > Rodentia > Heteromyidae > Dipodomys > Dipodomys ordii. Next base: position 2,355,473 of record NW_012267256.1, read on the forward strand.
ATCCAATCAATTTATGGAACTGGCTGCCAAACCGGCCATTGGCCAATGTCCAACCATCTGAGTGATGCCTGATCTCACACCCTCTGTAGACCACAAGCCATCGATTGATGCATTTGCTGTGCTTAGTTGGATTTGTAATGTTCATTATGGCCTTTGTTAAACAGATCATCTGTGGCTAGATATAAAATGGTCCAGATTGCAAATAAATGGCCTTCTATGAATGGTTACAATCAAAAAAGACTTCAAGGGAAGCCGAGTTGGTCTCCAGCTCTGCGGGTTTGATCAACCACATACTGAAAAAAATCAGAAAAGAATTTTCTTGTGCTGAATAGGTAGGAGCTTTTTCTTTTCAGTAGTCCTTAAAAATATGTACCATAATAGCTATTCACTTAAGCATTTCCATTGTATTAAGTATTACCAATAGTTTAGAGATAGTTTAAAGTAAGTGTCTATAGATTATTTTCAAATAATATATCTGTAGATTATATTGAAACTCCACTGAATTTTACATAAGAGACATCTGTGGATGGTTGGTGTCTGGGGGGTTTCCAGAACCAATCTGCAAAGGATACCAAGGGAGATAGTGTAACTGAACTCCATTAGACAGGAGGGTAGCAGCTTCTTTTGCTCTTTGCTTTATACCAATGTTAAATTTTTGCCAAGAACCAATATTCTCAACAGTTTGTCTCCAGAGAAATATTTTGTAGAATCCTTAAATTATTTTCCTGGCATAAATGCTTCATGCTTCCAAGACATATCTTTCTTTGCTTTAGTCCAGTTAGCATGTGATCATGTGATGCTATGCCTTTTACTCTGTGTGTGTGTGTGTGTGTGTGTGTGTGTGTGTGTGTGTGTGTATTTGAGCTTGATCTCAGCACATGGGTGCTGTTCATTAGCATTTTTGCTCAAAGCTAGCATCTTACCACTTGAACCACACAGAACCCTGGCTTTTCAGTGATAAACTGGAGACTTTCCTTTCTCACCTCAACTCAGCCTCCTGAGTAGCTAGAAATGCAAGCATGAAATCATTGTCACCTAGCTCTTGTTTTTTTCTAACATCTGTTCAAAAAAAATTTTTAAGACATTTTAAAGCCATTTAGGTCCTGTGAAGAAAGTTTTATTTCTTGGCATTAATTACAATTAGTTCAATTAATTAGAATTAACTTGTGTACATCAAATTGCCTACAATTGGAATCTGAGAGCATGTTGAGAGAAATTCTAGATTGTTTTATTTTTATTTTTAAATATATGGAGTGCATTTTGTATAATTGAATAAAAACCCTGATATTTCAAGAAGTTTTCTAAATCAGATTCTTACACTCTGCTACATATCACTTGTGATCTAGGGATATTTTTAATACTGTAAATTCCCACGGCCCCCAAAATGAGGGAATGGAAATAGAAATGACATATGAGTCTGACTTGGACCGGTGAATTTTTTTTAATGTCCCATCTGTGATTTTGACCTGGCAGCCAAGTTAGCAATCACCCTAGATCTAATTCAAGTTCCAAACCATGTATATTAAACATTCCAGAAAATTAACGTGCAGTTGAGGTTAGCCTAAGGAAGTCTGAGCCTTCCATCTATAGATGTTACTACACTTACAATCGGTCTTAAAGTTAATGCATGAATGTGATCCCAAACTACTAAAATCCCCAAAGTTGCATTGATCTTAACAGACTGCTTATCATTGTGCATTACTAGCACTTGTGTCTTTGAAAACGGGCTTGCTAAAATGACATGTAATGCATAAGTTTAAGTTTTAGGATTTTTATTATTTATCTGTTTTAAG
>NW_012267256.1:2362265-2454552 GCF_000151885.1 Dipodomys ordii
GAAGGGAAATAACAAAATGCTGAAACAAGGATACAGGTTGACCCATTGTAACAATGAGACATACAAGACACTATGTTGAAAATGAACTTTACAACTTGGGGGGGGAGGGGACTTAGGGAGGTGGGGAGGGAAGGGGAAAAACAAAGGAGGGGTAACAATGCTCCATAGGAAATGGACTCATTACCTTACTCTGTATACTATTATTTTTTACAATGAAAAACATACAAAAAGAGTGCAAATCTATCAGCCATTTAGTAATATGAGGGAAACATTCCCTTTTACACTACTGATATGTGTTGAACTTGCAGTCAGTAGAACTCAAGCAAGATATAGGTAAAGATCATGCAAAACTGACTTTTTGATGGCTATTGGTTCTCCTAAATATGGTTGTATTATAGTTACTTTTGAACTACCCATGAAGAACTTAGCAGCTCGCAGAGTTAACAGAAGTGGCTTGCAAGCCTGAATTACAAACACTAGATCTCTCTGCAGAATTGGGTGGAAAGGCAACCTTCCGTTGAAATGAAATGGATTAAGGCCTACTTCCTCTGCGCGCCCCTGGGCGTCCCCTGACCACGTCCACTACGTCCCCTCCATCGGGATCCATGTCTATACCTGCTGTTACCCAATCCTCGACACGAGGTAGAGTCGTGTGCAACCCCTTCCCAGCCTTCCCAGGAGCTGCGGGGCCAATGCCAGGCACCCGGACCAGCCGCCAGGAGATGGCCCAGGGAGGAACACCAAGACTCGTTCCACCCCAGCCACGGGACAAGGGAATGCTCTCCGAGCCTACGACCCAGCCAGTGGGGTTGGAATTGGTGCCTCTGGGGTCACAGAGCCGGTGCCCCCGGCAGTGTCCGGGACTAATGCAAGAGCTGGCGGCCCCCTGCCTGACAGAGTTGGGGGGGGGGGGAGGCCTCCCTTAGGGTGGCCCAGAAGACAGCCTGTAAAAAGGTCTCCTCCAAACGGGGGACCCGCGGAGGAAGGAGGGAAGGAGCGGGAAACAGAAGGACAGAGCCAGGGATTGGGCTCTGGGTGGGAGCCAGGCCTTAGCTATGCCCAGCTCTGTGGTCTGGGGACAGAGACAAGACTCCCGGCTTCCTTTCAGCAAGGGAGATCTTCCCCCGGGGAGGGGGGAAGGAGACTGCCCGGGTCACAGCCTGAAGGACTGGTCCAGGGAAGCCTGCCTTCTTGCCAGGAGCCAGCCCTGATTGAGGGAGGACCATGGGAGGGAGGGGGGAGCTGGGGAGGAGGGGAGGAGGGGAGGGAGCTGGGGCAGGAGAGGAGGAGGGGAGGGAGCTGGGGCAGGAGAGGAGGAGGGGAGGGAGCTGGGGCAGGAGGGATGGAGCTGAGGAGGAGGGGAAGGAGGGAGGGAGTTCTGGGAGATGGAAACCCAGCCCAGTCAGGTGGAGACAGCCTCAGCGGCCACTATTGGGGCGCAGAGAGTTTGCAGCAGTTGGGGTTGGGATGGATGCTTCCTTAGCAGGAATAGTGCCCAGGGACACACAGCAAAGCACAAGCGAGCAGAATGGAGAGTAGGCGCATGGGGGCCAGGGGCAAAGGGGCCTCAGCAGGGGGAGGAGACACCGGGCCAGGCCCAAAATGTGCACACCAAGGACCGGCAGCCGCAGCTGGAGACTTCCCTCCGGAGGATGGAACAGGATCTGGGGGAGGCTGTGGCCAGCAGCGAGCCCTGGGGCCTGAGAGGTTCCTGTGAAATGTAGCAGGAACTTTGCTCTTAGAAGAAAACGCACAGATGCACCAAGGAGAAGTTTGGGGGACCTGAGCTAAATTTGGTCCAGCAGAGACTATGTCAAGGGTCACAGCCGAAACTGCTCAGTCAGGCTGGTGCATTTTTCCATGACTTGGAAGACAGTGCTCTGTGCTGGAGACAGGCCGATTGCGCATAGGAAGCCCTTCTCCTTGAAACTGCCAGGGACCTGTGACAGGATGTTGATCCTTGGCCGGTTCTTAATTGGCTACAGGGAAAGAACTTCCGGATCTATTAGATGTCTCGAGATCACTTCTAGTGAGCTGACAGCGATGTATCTGTTGGGTTTAGATTACAAGCAAATGGGTATGCTTCAGATGAAACTTAAAAATAGAAGCAAAAATAAAACACACAAAAACGCTTCTCCCTCTTCTAAGAGAGAAATCAATGATCCTCTTATTGGAAATTAACTTTAGAATTTATTTTGTTTTTGCTCTCATTAAAACTAGGAACCCCTCCTGGTTTTAAGGACACAAGCAAATTCAAGACTAGTTTGATAATCCACTAGGTAGCATGATAGAATGCCACTAATCAATGTCAGTAAGCTACCAAGAGTTCAGTTGCCCTTCCCTGGTCAATGTTAAAATTTTCTCATGCAGATGAATTGTGTTATTTCCCCCCAATTAATTCTGATCTTCTGAACCTTCAAAGGAAAGTCATGATAGGAGAGCTAGCTGGTGTTTGGGCCAAGCCCTGCTCAACTCTCATCTTGGAATAGGTTCTGGCTCAAAACCAATTCCTCAGCAAGACCAGAAAAGACCTGAAGGAGTCTGGCCTGGCTCCCAGGATTTATGGTGAGGCAGATTCTCAGGAAGCCAAGGTGTTTCACGCCCTGGCAGTGCGTGTGGGTTACACTAAGCTCGGAAATCATGATTTGGAATAGCGCCCTGTCCACCCTGGAGAGAACCCAGAGCCATAGATTAGCTTTAAAGCAAATCTAACCAGGGGAATGGCTGAGGTCAAGGGTAAGCTTTCCAAGGCCATTGTACACACAGAGAAGCTCCTTGCTGTCCTTCAGCACAGAAAGAGGTGAGCCAAGAGCAGACCTGCATAGGTTGAGCTCTCCAGTTCCTTTACCTTGGTTCTTGCCTCTGACATGAGATTTCATTAGCATTTACTGAATACTTCCTCTAGCAGGCATTGGCTGACTAAATTACAAAGCAACACCAAAATACAAAGTATTATACTTCTGCTTATTCATCTTCCCTTTTGGCATATAAACTCTCACGGACTTTCTTGCCCAGGCTGGCTTTGAACCATAAACCTCAGATCTCAGACTCCTGAGTAGCTAGGATTACAGGTGTGAGCCACTGGTGCCCTGCTGCATACTTCTTACTATGACTGTAGAGTAGCTGAGTGAAAAAGAGAAACTCTCGGCCTGTGGTCACTCCATTTAGATGCTCAGGCAGACAGTCTACTAACATATTCATTTAACTTCTTTCATACTACTTTAAAAACCATTAACCATGGGATTTAATACTATCTCTGAATGTATAATAATAATCAGTGATATTTCATATTTTGCAAAGCCCAGCCAGTGTTCCTTTTATCTAGTACCACAACTGTACTCAAAACTAGAGAGATGACATAATTTGTACACGGTTATGTGACGAATAAAACCCAAGGAATCAAAATTCAGATTCGGATTCTTGTTTATTTTCAGCACCCCCAGCTAGAGTTAGAATGACTCAACCATTCTTGAACAACAGTTCTGAGATCAGTCCCAAGCAACAGTATTTTTAGAACAAGTCTAGATATTTAGGCAGCCAGAAATGACCCCCCCTGGATTAATCCCATCTGTTCATCAAGCAGCTAGAGAGCCAGGCGTGAGTGAGGACACTGAACTTTGTCACCCTCCTAGAAGCATCTCAATCAGAATTGAATATTTTCAGAATTATTGATACAAGGTATTTGTTTTACAAAGCCTGTTGGGTTTTTTTTAGAGACAAAGGTACTTTGTCGTTCTGTATTACTTAAAAAAAATGAAAAATTTTATTATCAGGTTTATGTCCATTCCCTCCATTAACAACCACACAGAGAAAAAACAGCCAGAAACCGTGCCTAATTAACCTATGGGTTCTTCAGAGCAAAGAATAGGTGACGGAGCAACACCCTAATGAGTCCAATTATTTCGTCCAAGCCCGGGCAGGGCACCACCAGCAGGCATGTCTCGGACACAAAGCAGATGGTCTTCTCATCACTTCTCTGCTGTCTTTCCCAGCAAACCGAGGCCTTGGGAATTATTTAATTGCTACCAACAGTTCGGATTTATATAACATCCCCAAAGTAAAAGGGGCACGTGGTATTAGAGCCATCAAATGTAGAAAAAGAGAAAAGTCAGGACTAATAGATGATGATGGTACTAATTGGTTGTCAGCCAAGACGCCCTGAATAATTTAATATTTCTCAGGCACATTGTACATCTTGTTTGGGGGTGGTGAGGAACAGAGGGAGCGACTCTGCTCCTTTTTTTTTTTCTGGTGTGAAGATACCCCAGTCTTTTGTGGGTGTTTCTTGTTTTGTGGGACGGGATCTGATTGCACAGCTCAGCCTCACCTAGAACCTGTGAACCTCCCGCCTCAGTCCCCTGGATGTTTATGTGTCTGTGTTACAGGTATACAGTCCCAGGTATGTCATTAGATGGTGGTGCGTACCACTATGCACACTGAGACCCCCGTTTCTTGTAGCTGGACATCTAGAGCACAGTTACCACATCTGGAAGAATTAAAAGTTATGTAAGTTATTTTCATTCTTTCCTTCGGTAGTAAACACAGGTGTTTTCACATTATCCAGCCCCGAACTCCCTCCATGATTCATTTCTTACAACAACAAAACTGGGAAATTCCAGGCAATGAATTAATGCAGAATGATGAGCATTTTCTCTATGCCACAAAACTCTAACATTTGTATATTTATATATAACATGTAAAATATATGTAACATATTGTGTATGAAGTTGTTTATTCCCTAGTTCATTTGCTCATCATGGCTTATTTCCTAGAATAACCTTCCATTGTCTGCATTGTGCATCGTCACATCTACATTTAGTGACCTCTTGAGCTCCCTTCTGCCTCCACAAACAACCAGGACCAAAAGAATCTTTCATTGAACCAGGCTGCACGTAGTTGAAGAAACACACACAAAAGATAATTCTGAAAAGAACATTATGTGAGATTTATCCAGAATGCTGAATGCAGAGTTCTCAGAAAACTGCTTAATGAGGTACCTTTTGGAGAAAACAAAACCAGGGGTATTCCTATTTGGTAAAACTTATTCCCAGCTCCCAAATTTCTCTACACAAAGATAATCAGGAAGAAAACAAGCGAGACCATTTCACAACCTCGTGATTAAAAAAAATCTCATTAGAATGATCAGGTTTAAGGACAATTTCTCTTTGAACATTATGACAAGCCTAAGATCTTTTTTAGACAGAAAGTTCTATGTGGCAGCAAAAATAGAGTTTTAAAAAATTGACATTGAGCAAGTCCAAGTTGTTTGGATTCGTTTTGAACTCACAATTAGAGGCAGACAGAATCTATTACAAATAAGCATTTGCGCATTCTGTGTCAGAGTACCAATAAATATTAGTGTTACATATGACCTGTTGTAGAAAGCAAGAAGTAGATTCCTAAAATTGATTGGAACATAGAAACAGTCTCACAGAAGAAAAAAAAATAATCAGTTTAAAAACATAAGTTAAATGAATAAATGGCTGATAAAAAAATACATCAATCTATGAGTAATGTCTAATCCTGATGGTCAACACCACTGGGTAAAAGTACGCATGTGAAATTAGTAAAACACACCTTTGTATGCGTTTGTGCAGGTGCTTGCTTCCATGAAGAGCTAGATCTTAAAGACCTTGACATCATCAACGATTTAACCCGTGGGTGGATTCAACCTCCTAGTAGACTCCGGGTGGGTGGTGGAAAGTGGAACTTGAGCTCCAGGAGAATGGCTGGGAAGGGCAGACCTTGCACAGGAGAATGGCTGGGAAGGGCAGACCTTGCACTGGCCCTTTCATTTCGGTCCCCTCTCGTCTTCCTGGCTGCCGTAACAATGAGCCAAGCAATCTCTCCCACAGTCTCTGTCATGATGCCCAACTTCCCCTCAGGCTCAAAGCAATAGTGCCAAAGCATCTAGGGAATGAACCCTCTGAAACTGAAAGCCAAGACCAATCTTGCCTCTTGTTAAATTGTTTCACTGAGGGGTTTATCTACAATGTATCTACCTAATATCCTATGTAAGATAAGCCATAAAGACCTATCAATGGAAGTATGAACATCTTGTTCATTGGAAATACAATGCCTTATGCTTAGAATGTCTCAAAAAATCATCCAATTCTTATCGACACAATATTTAGAATGCTGATCCTAGGCTGTGTATGAAAATAGCCGGAAGCTGGGCACCAGTGGCTCACCCTGTAATCCTCAGGAAGCTGAGCTCTGAGGATCACCGCTGGAATCCAGCCCAACTAGAGAAAGATGTGAGATTCTTATCACTGATAAAAGACTCAAAGCCAGAAGTTACACTGTGGCTCAAGTGGTACAGTGCTAGCCTGGAGCAAGAAGAGGCTCAGGGACAGTGCCAAGGCCCCCAGTTCAAGCCTCAGAGCCTGTATGAAAAAAAATGCCATATATGAAAGCAAATTTTCAAACTGATGAAGCCCCACCTAAGCCACTTTCCTCAAAATCGTTTCGGCTGAGGTCCACGGGCCAGCGTTCGTGCACCTCACTGCTTAATTAGAGTTCAACCACTGAAGGAGGTCACTTCCTCCTCTCCAGCAAAATCCCCTCTCTTATAATTTCTACCACTATAGTAAGTAGACACATATATGTTGCTTCCCCTAAATGAATGAGAAAATTCCGGAAATGTCAAACCTATGTCTGGTCCTTACTTTTGTTCCCAGTTTTTCACAAGGTACATGGCACATACCAGGTTGAACAAATGTTAGGTGACGGTGGCTAACACTGTCTGATCATCTGTGTACTGAATTCCTGGTTTTAAAATTAATGAATTAATGAAGTCTGCAGGTTCCTTGCATTGAAACAGCCAAGTTAAGGATCTATGAGGAAATGGAAAATGGAAAGTTACAATTAATTCACTTGATAATTCTTGTCCACCTGACACCTGAAATCTAATTGCACGTATTTTCCCACACATGTTCTTGGAGATAAAGTAATAAATAACATTGTGTGTGTGTGTGTGTGTGTGTGTGTGTGTGTGTGTGTGTCTTTCTCTTCAGGAAGTATAATAAACAGAGGAGAAAATTCAAAATTAGTAAGTGAATTGAATAAAATTTACCAAAATGAAAGCTAATTGATTATTTGTTAGTTGCCCTTTAAAATATTCACCAATCTGTTCTTTGCTTTTAGCGTTTCGACTTCTTAGAGGAATTATTTGTGGCGCAGCTCACTTCTTATATCTTAGTCTGGGCTGTGATCGCACAGCACCTTGGCCCAGGTTCTATACCAGCGACGCTAACGTTAATTACTCCTCAGAGTCTGGAGCGTGAGGGGTCCACAGCCAGGTTGTCAGCATGATTCGGTTGGGGTGAAGGGCACTCAGGACTTGTAGATGACTGATTTCCTACCACAGCTCCACATGGTCATAAGAGGGTCAGAGGGAAACCGGGGATCTTTTCCATGAGGACTCCACTCTCACAGGCTTCCAATCTTAGGATCCAGTGCCTTCCTCAAAGATCCCTCACACCACCATAATAGGGCTGAGGATGCCCATAGATGACTTTTGGAGGTACAGCAACACGCAACCCCAGGGGCAACTCCATGAATGAACAATGTGTTACCTAACGTGCTGTGCTAGCTCCTCATGGAAGGATCTTACCATCCGTGAATGGAAGAACGTGGCCATTCTTTCCTCCACAGCGGTGCTTGGAGAGCTACTCATCTTTAGCTACCTGATCATAAAAAGAGGAACGCTGTAATCGTGCAGTGGTATTATAATACATCAAAGCCATTTGAATATCATATCACCAAACATAGTTCCTAGCCTATTTATAATCCACCTATGTATGTCTTTAATACATCTCATTCTTTTAGTTAAATAGATTTCAAAAAGAAGATTCAAATCACTGTCATAAGTGGGAAGGTCATTCAACGGGACATATGAAGAACATCTTCATCTCGCATATCATTGATAATATCTGACCAGTAGCATGGGACACAGAAGCATTAAGAGAATCTGTCTTTACTATCTGTTGCATATACCGCCATCATGGTGCCAGAATTCATGTTATTGCCAAAAAATGCCTGGATTTAGAAATAACCTCTACAGTTGATCTAATAATAGAGGGCAAACTCCGATGAGGAGAGCAAGCACGGCACCATTGTCTATCCTCTGCTCTGCATGCACGCTGAAAATTCTACACAGTGGCAGCATTTTTATACGCCCCTCAACACACTCAAATCTTCTCTTCCTCCTAACTCCTCTGGCTACTTTCTGTCTCATCCACAGAAGCATGGACAGCTGGCAGACAATGGTGATTTACTTCTCTGCTCAGAGAATCTTTCATCTCCACCTGGGAGCCCAGATCTTAGGTTCTGAGGACGACATGCACGGGAGTCGGCGGCAGCTCCAAGGCACCCCTGTCCTCTCGTTTAATACTCCACAGCGACACAGGCAGGGGACTGGCTTGACTTCATGACGTCAAGGAGTAAACCTGACAGAGGACAGGGAAGTTATCCTACGTGGCTTACCAAGGAGCTTGGACTGCTGAAACAGTATCTTTAAACAGTGAATACTCTTCCTCTTTTCAATCACTGCGCTGTCATCGGTAACCTCACTCACTCTATCATTCTAACAAAAAAAATCCATGAAACTGGGGGAGGGGGAGAAGATTGAGAGAGAGAGAGAAAGACAGACTGAGAGAGAGAGAGAGAGGGAGAGAGAGAGAGACCCTGTTATCCAATACCCATAAAAATTTGTTTTTAATTCCCTGGCTCTCACAGATAGAAACTGCTGCTAGCATTTAAGATAAGATTAGTTGGTGTTGTGCTATCAGTACCTCCACATTTTCCCTGCAGGGATTCCTTCTGACAGGCTGAAGCTGGAGGCATGTCTCAGGATTAACACGAGCTAATGATTATACACTAAAGCTTTGGAACTGTCGGACTAATAGGATTAAGCAATAGCAGATGCAGGTCCCCGTTCAGGTTAAAAATGCACTTTTTACATTACAAAGTCAGACAGATCCCTTTGAACATGCAATGAATATGGATGTTTTCAATTATCACAGTCTTCCAGGGCTATACGATATGGTAAATTAATCCCTTTAGAACATCGGAAACAGGACAAAATAGCCTTCTTGAAGCTGAAATCCCTCATTTTAGATTTTCTTTCATGGGGATAAGCAGCAGTGCACCTCACATAATTAATCTTATTACAAACAGAGAGCAAGGGGAAGTAATTTTTTAAAAAAGTGTATAAGAATTGTTTAAATAGTTAACAAACTTAGAAGAAAACACTTTGAAACCAACATTTCTTAATTAATTTCCAAACAGGCAAAAATACAAACATAGATCCTGACAAGCAAATGTCTAGATGTATTTGGGGATGAATTTATTGCTACTCTACGCATTAGGTGTTAATGTAACAAGTAAGAGGGGGAAAATATTCAGGTCACTTGAAAAAGTGAACACAATAATCACAGCCAAGAGAAAGCAGCATTTCTAAGATATTTGAGTTGATCTGATTTTATGCTCTAAGCCCTGGAAGGAAAAGAGAAGAAAAAGGGCATCTGTAATACTTACATTTTGCCACATGAAAGGGTCTTTGCTGTCCAGTAGATAAAACCATCTCTCAGAGCAGTTCAGAACTAAGTCACCATTACTGCAATTAGATGAGGCTGGAAATGGACAGCCATGAGAGATGAAACTCAGAAGTCTTACGTGTTGGGTTGACTTTTGGGTAAGAGGTGGGGAAGCAGAGGCGCAAGCTGTCTAAGCTGTCAGCAGGGAGTGGAAGTCGTTTGGCAATCACCAGAATAAGGAAGAGTTACCATCTTTGATTTGATTCTTTGAAAATCTTTCATCCAAGCATCTTCATAATTGGTCCAAGCAATTGCTATTACTCTCAGAAACAAGCTTTGCAATCCAGCAACCTGATGTAAGTTCTTGCTTCACAACACATTCCAACACATCTCATGGAAAATTCCTTATGCAACAACAACAACAAAAAGGGTCTCATGGAGAATGTAGATGTTACTGATTTTATTCATTGGATCTAAATTTTGGATTTATTTGTAACTATATAGGTACACTCACCCAGGATTCCAATAAAATCTGAACAAAATAGCTATGACAACAGAAGAAAATCCTGCTGTAATTATGGCTCATGCACTCAGGTTTTTAACATGAGTAAGACATCACAAGACCAACATTTAAAAGTGAAATTTAACTCCTTCTGTTTTCCTGGTGAGCCAATACACCAACACATTCTTCTCCTTTGGTGAGGATTGTCTCTGCATAGGACAAGTCTAATGGGCTCACCTACAAGTACTATCTGGACAGACTGAAATGCATAAAGTAAAGGTGCGAGCAAACTTCCCACTCTGTAAACTTTGGGTTGAAAAATCAGTTCCTGGCAAAATAAAAAAAAAATATTCTAACTGGTCTACACAAAATTTCTTTCCCCCTTTTCTTTTGTCAGTTGCACAATAAATTTCAGAAAATACAAACTGATTTTCAGATACAAATTGCTATCTTAGTAAAAGCCACCCAGAAAGCTATTGCATTAAAAATATGTGTCTGTCTTTCTTGGAAGAAAATGACAGCAGATCATTTGTTCAAATGGACTTTTTCCATAATCATATATATATATATATATATATATGGATGGATGGATGTGTATATATATATATATATAATATATTTCAAAGACATGCATTAAAGCAAGTGCTACTCAATTTTAATAGGCAGGTGAGTCACCTAGGATTTTTGTTAACATGCAGCTAATGATGCACAAGTCTGCTGCTGCTCTGGAATCTGCACTTCTAACAAGCTCCTGTGGAATACAAGTGTTGATGGTATAGGAGGCAACACCGAGTTGCAGTAAGTCCTGGGAACCCCAAAGCCACTTAATAAATGACATGTTATAGAGAGCAATGTTGAAGAAATCCAGCAAGCCAGCTTCAGGCACCATTGGGTTTGCAGTTTGGGCCTGGGCTCTGTCATCCCTGAGCTTCTTTTGCTCAAGGCTAGTGCTCTACTAGGTGAGCTCCATCACATACAGCTCCATTTCCAGCTTTTTGAGAGTTTGTTGGATGGAAGCGTCTCGTAAATCTCCCAGTTTGCTAGGGTTACAGGAGTGAACCAATGGTGCCCCACTGTGCACTGTTTTTCAAATGAAGTGCCAAGTTATGGACTTGGGAGTGGATATCATCATAAAGGAAATAGCCCCTTCGCGGCCCTGCTTCCTATATATCAATCTGTCGTCCATTCTGCCAAGCTTTTTTGTTTTTAATTGGAATGTTACTTCATTGTAAGGGTGATATCAGAAGAGTTGCAGTGACATAAGTAAGGTACCGAGTTCAGATCTTGTCCACATTGCTACCCCTCCCTTATTGTCTCCCTCTCTCCCGACTACCCTCCCCTGCAAGCTGTAAAGTTCACTTCCCACATAGTGTCTTGCGAGCATCACTGTTGCATTGGTTCACGCTTTGTCCTTTGTCTCACCATTTTGCTATTTCCCGTCCCCTCCCCAAATCATATACAAGACGCATGTACAAGAACCAGGGTACCAAAATCAAAAACAGTGACAACAAGGGATAAACCAAATGGGAAAAAATGAAAGAAAAAAGAAATAATTTCACATAGTACCTTGTTTCCATATCTTGTCATTCATTTTGATTAGCTTCACCTTATATGGTCGTATGTACATAGCTACTAAACTACTGTGATTCTCTGCCAGGACTATCCTAGACATACACTAATTATTACAAATGAGGGAATCCATACAGCCTGTGCTCCTTTGAGTCTGGCTTACTTCAGTTAACGTATTTAGTCACTCATCCCCCAAACCTACTTTAAGATAGATTTATCATGTGAACAGCTCCTAAACTATCATCTTAATTAGGGATTATTTTTAATGTTATATGAGCTGACTATCCACACATTAAAATTTCCCATTAACTGTCAGAATATTTTCAGTAAGAAGCAAACTTTAATGTTGATGTCAAAACTGAAAAGTTTCAAGAAACATCTTATTTTCCTCCTTAATTCAGAACACATAAGAATTCTTTTCAGTATGATGAGACCCTACAGATCATCCCCACACTGGAGAGAAAAAAGCTGGAAAAGAAAGCAATGACACAGTGTCAGAATTGTTTTGCTTTTCTACGGTTCATATACTAAGAGATAAGGATAAACATACACGCGTGTGTGTGTGTGTGTGTGTGTGTGAGAGAGAGAGAGAGAGAGAGAGAGAGAGAGTCTGGGGTTTGAACTCAGGGGTTGAGCACTATCCCTGAGCTTTTTTGATTAAGGATAGCGCTCTACCACTTGAGCCACAGCTCCCCTTCCTGCTTGTTAGTGGTTAATTGGAGAAGAGTCTCCTGGGTTTCTAACTAGGCTGGCTTCGAAATGTGATCCTTCTGAGTAAGGAGGATTACAGGCATCACCACCAGCGCCCAGCTAAACATACACTTCCGTGCGTGTAAACCAGATTTTAGGACAGACAAAGAAAGGGATATGCATTGAGTTGGGCCAGGGAAAAGGTATTGCTAAGAATTTAAAAGTTTTGAAGGATGACTGCAAGCTCAGGGCAGAGAAAATTGAACTCATTCTTTTACTATTTCAGCTTAACATAAAATCTTTGCTGAAATCTAGATATGGTGTAAGAAAGTAACAACACAGACAGGAAATTATCCTACTTTCTATCTGCTGCCTGATTCCCTAGAGGAAATCCACATGACTCGACAATTAGGGCTCCATCTTCTTGCTTCTTGCTTTTTTGGCTGCTCTGCTTAAAGGACTCATTCTGCACAACTTTTAGCTTGCATAGTTTCTTACCTGGCTTGTGAGTTCTCAGAGGTTCAGAGAAGACCAAGGCCCAGGGTAAGCATGAACACTGGAAATCTCAGGGTGCAAGTATTCCATTCGAATGTCCCTTGTCCATCAATACTATGAGTGAATATTGGGAAGAAGGGGGTCTTCCTCCTGAGACAAACACCAATCATAATTATTATTTGTTTTGATGTGTGTGTGTATGTGTGTGTGTGTATGTGTGTGTGTGTGTGTGTGTGTGTGTGTGTGTGTGTGTGAGTAATGGGGCTTGAACTCTGGGCCTGGGAACTGTCCCACAGCTCTTCAGTTCAAGTCTAGCGCTCTATCACTTAAGCCACTGCACCACTTCCGGATTTTTCTGCTTATGGGGTGCTGAGGAATCAAACCCAGTGCTTCATGCATGCAAGGCAAGAACCCTACTACTGAGCCACCTTCCCAGCCCCCCAATCATGATTATAAAACATTTATTCCCATGCTCAAGGGATCTCTAAAGACACCTCAACAACCAGCCACGTGCTTCACATACTCCTCAACAATCTGAGGGGTGCGAAAGGAACCCAGAACTTCGCCTTGCTTGCCCAGGAATCACGGGCCCATTGGAAGACAGGATGTGACTCTATTAAAGGAGAAGCACACTACCGGATCTGATCACGGTCTTTGGAAAGGTGAGACCCGAGACCTCAAAAGTCTGTGGATGCGGATGCTTGCATGGGTATCGGCACCAGGTGTAACAGAAGATCAGAAGGAAGTTATTACATTTCTTACTCCAGGCACACGTGGGAGGTAATGACAATCCCAGAGCAGCAGAAAGAACAGTTATGTCGCAAAAAGCATTATTAGAACCCTTAATGTATCTCCCGGCACACAATGAGATGAAGAGCGACACTCAACAGCTTGGAACCCCACAGTGAGGGTATGTCCTCCTGTCACGGCCATTTTAAATGAGTGCAGTTTTTAAACAAAGTTTCAGGATGAAGCCGCGTGGCATATTCCTTCCTCTAATTGCCACCCTGTCTTCCTCTGCAGCCGGCTTTGGTTTGCTGTCCTTGAACTATGTACCATTTCACCATGAGTTTTGTGGTGCTGGAAATCACTGAGTCCTTGGGGACTTAAACCCTGGCACCCTATCTTTCCTGATGTCTGACTCTGTCCTTGGGTGACTGGCAGGCTTTCCTCACTGGAGATGTTCATTACATAAGTGAGTCGGAAACATGGGAGACGTGGCTAATTGCGGACGGCAAATGTAAGGGAACATTAAAGGGACCTTCCACCGAAGCTGTGGTCCATTGTTAGTAATGCATTTGACGGTGCCCTAGTGTCTGGAACTAGTTAATGGCATTAACTAGGAAGTAGAGCAACTTTGACTCTGGAGAGGAACAAACTCAACATTATTGTTCCACCAGGCTGGAGACCTTGACACCAAAACCAGCCGATTGTCCCTAACTCTAGAGAACGTGTCACTTTAGCGTTGGTGAGGATGACTCCACGCAGAGCCTTACTGCCATGCAGGATTCCAACCGAGATGACATTTTGCAATCCACAGCGGCAATATGGCCCCCATCTGGAGGTGAACTGAGAAATAGTTCACTTCTCATGGGCCTCCAAACAGCCGACAGGCCAGAATCGCTTGAAGTCATTACCTAGCTGAGCCGCAGTTGAACCAGTGACTTTTAAGTGGTGAAAATCTCTGGATCACGTTGCTAATCTCCTGGGCCAATGGTGGCTATGTCAACCATCAACAGACCCCTCCTAGTAAGCAAGCAAACATAATACACCCGCTGCTGCTCATTATTGGAAGTTAAAGGCGTACTTGAGAGGTTGAAGAGTTCAGGAAGGGAGGAACTTGAAAATAAACCTCCTCAGAGCTTCTTTGCCTCCAAAATGAATCCTGGCGGCCTTGAAATCATCAGGTGGAAACGCTCGCTCCAACATGTCACCTGCTAGAGGTTAGTTAGCAAGGTACACCTTCCTCTCCAAGACCTGGGGGCAGTCCTGGTCCTGTCACCATTAACTCCAGAGCTTGAACCCAATTTCCTGACCAATTAGCAGCTCAACAGGCAAAAGCTAAAGAAATGGGGAGCAACTGTAAATCTCTCACTGTGATTACTTATAAACCCTTCAAATCTAGACTCAAAGTGCTTCCCTATAGTTTTGCTCAATTGATTAACTCCGACTGGTTTATCACTAAACCATTCATTTACTTTAACAATCCACTAAAGCCTCAGATAAAATGCATTTCATGTCCCTTCTTGGGCCTTTAATAATTAGCTGTGTCTACCATGTCTTTTAATCTCTTTACTTAATGAGTGCCTCCAATCTTTAATAATTTAAAAGGATATCAAGCCAAGTATCAATTAAGAGAACCGTTTCAGGCGGCAAACACAATATGTGTTAAGTCAGTGGAGAAACGCACATAGAGCCCTGTTGCGTCCTATTGCTCGAGAGCACTTGAAAACTATGGGATTATTTCAAAACATTACACTTCACTGCAATTTGTTTTAGTTAGCTTGCAGGCAAATTAAATATAAGAAATAAGCATGCAGCATTTTGTACAGATTCAAGAGAGAATCGTGCATGGCAACATCCAGCCTAACTCTTATTTCTGCATATATTTCAATTTACTCAGTGCATCCTTGCTACCCAAGAACACTACTAGCTAGCACTGGTTTGAGACCCTTCCAACTCCCCAGCCTGTCTTAAAACTCCTGCTTGCCCTAAGATATCCAATTCCTTAGAACTCTCTCATACTTCCACAAAGGACACGGGGGCCCTGCTTATTAATGGGCTTGACTAGAGCTTCTTAGGGGACCACCTGACATTTCCTTATTCTTGGAAGACCATTAGAATAAGTTTAGCTCAAAATGGTGATTAACTTTCTCATAGACCTGGAAAGATCCCAGATATCAAACCACCCATTTCTTCTTGGATAGACCTTGAGAATGGCTGTGATATTCTTTCCCCTGTACTACATAATAAAAACATGATGTGGCAATGTTTTCTGCATTGAGGTGGAGTCTAGCTCCATACCTCTCCAATCTGGGCTGGCGCTGGGATTTTCTCCAGTGAATAGTCAGTGTTGGAAGAGATGGAGTGGTTATTCCGAGCCAGGTTATCGGGCACCGCGCACATTTCTGCTTGCTCCCTTTGGAGACTGGCCTAGCTGCCTTCAGCACAAACCTGAGTCATGTTGCAGGAGGGTGAGAAACGACACCAAGGACCTAACGACCGATGCCTCAGGGCACTGTTGGCGGCCAGGCTCGCTAACCGAGCAGCTGGACATGGATGTGTGAGAGCACCAGCTTCAAGAGCAGCGAGAACCAGGCCACCTGATGGGCCTGTCCCAGGTACTGATTCACGATCATGAGCCAAACATTGGGATCTTGGGGTCTTCAGCACTTAGGTTCCGAAATGTTCTAATATAGAGCACAGACTGGCTTATAAAATCTTCCCAGTGAGAGTTTCCTAAATAAACTAAGGCCCAAAGAATAGACACCCAGTGTCAGCGATAGACACCCAACTTCCAAATTATTCCATACCCATGGGCCACGGTAATACTGCCATCAACATTCTTCTGTTGTTTCCAGTTTCTGTCTATCCTATGCATGCCTATTTGTCCCATGAAATCATATTATTAGCAACAACCCTTACTGCTACAAAACCTAAAATCCTAATACCCCATACATGGAATTTCCGCCATTGACCAATAAGTGTGGTAGGATCACGATGAGTAATGTCGATGCCCTGCACATATTTATTTAGACACCTCAGTAGCAGTCAGAGGAAGTTTGTGGAAAGTTCAAAGCATTATCCATTTCTGTGTTCTACAGAAACACATGCGGCTCACACCATCCATGTCTTCATGACATAATGGCATCAGTCTTGATGCCTGTATCTTCATATGCTTACCTGGTGATATCCTTGAGCACAGTCAGAAAAGGAGAGCCTGGAACAGGAGCGAGAGAGGGAAACAAAGCAGGCCTCTGTGTTCTATGCAGCTCTGTGAGTCTGCCCAGTAGAGGAGAGACTCATTTCCCCTATCACTGAATCAGCTACCCATGGGGTCAGCAGCCCCCACAGCCTCTCCGCCTACCTCTTCTACCTCATTTGCATATCAGACAATCACTAATTCAGATACACCAAAGCACAGGTTCACAGTGTTACAGTGAGCTACTTCAAATACAAATTTCCCAATCTGCCCAGAAGTCCTGTAACATTGCCTGGCACGGGAGGTTAGGCACTGAAGACCCTAAAACACCAACGTGAAACACGGCATCACACTGAACGTCCCAACTTGGTTTTGATTCCTTGGGGTGTTTTCTAATAGGGAAATGATCATTTTCAATTTGGTTTAGAAAGCTATCATCTCTTAATAGCTTTTTAGAATTTTATTTGTAAAGCTTATAAATAGCTTAACAGAATTAGTCCGTTTGATATGTATTTCTACAGGTGTGTATAACACAGAAATTGGGGGAGCAAGCTGTCTCAAATGGTAGAGGGACAGCCCTGAGCAAAAATCTAAGGGACAGCGCACCCATGCCTTTACTCTTAGTGCATGTGCACATGCACACACACACACACACACACACACACACACACACACACACAAACTACCACCACCACCACCAACAACACCACCACCAACACCACCAACCAGCAATTGTTAATCTCATAAAGAAGGGAATGTAGAACTGTGCATATTGTATGTATAAACTGGACTAAATAGGAATCCTTTGGAAATTTGGTTTTAGAACCATCACCAGCTATTTAGTAGGCCATATTAAGGAGAGGGAAGCGTCAAATTTACTGCTCTGGAATTCAATGAGTACCCATGTTTGCAACAGGAAAATAGATTCAGATCTCCTCAAGACTGCATGCTCACTCACCATGCCAGTTTCCTAGAAACAGGTGTGTTTCAATATGAAAAGAACCTCCATGTCAGTAAAAAAAAAAAAAAAGGCCTGGAACTCAGACAAGTACCACACTACGTGACAAACATATTGTCTCACTTAATTTTTATAACCACCCCATGTTGCAGCCACCACCATCTCTATTTTCCTCCCCAACTCATTGCAAAAAACATGCAACAAATATCTAGCGACAAGTGATGTGCTCTTTCTCACATACGTCATTCATTTGCCAGTTTATAATTTATTCATCTCCAGATGAACTTGGATATATACTCTTTATTTCTTGTTGCTGTGTCAATCCAAAAGACGTATAAGTCTTTAAACATACATCTTAAAAGATTAGAATCATTGAGAAAAAAAGGAGAGTATGTTATAAAGTTAGACAAAGTGCTTACCAAGTAAGACATCTGCGAAATCATATGGAATATTATGGTTATGATGACTTCATGTGTTTGCAAGTACATTCTAAAATAGATTACAAGTGCTGGGCACTGGTGGTTTGTATCTGTAATCAT
Organism: Dipodomys ordii; assembly: GCF_000151885.1. NCBI lineage: Eukaryota > Metazoa > Chordata > Mammalia > Rodentia > Heteromyidae > Dipodomys > Dipodomys ordii. The sequence continues at coordinate 2,380,480 of NW_012267256.1, forward strand.
AGCTCCTCAAAAGGCCAAAATCTGAGGATGGTGGTTTGAAGCTAGTTGGGCTGAGAAAACCCATGATAATCATATCTCCAATAAACTACCAAAAAGCCAGAGGTAGGCTTGTGGTTTAAGTGATAGACTGCTAGCCTTGAGCAAAAAAGTCTGGAGAAATTGCCCAGGTTCTGAGTTTAAGTCCCAGGACTAGCACACACACACACACACACATACACACACACACACACACACACACACACACACACATGAGAGAGAGAGAGAGAGAGAGAAAGAGAGAGAGAAAGCAACTGATTAATATTAACATTGATTTATGATTGATAACAGATGAACAAAACTTAGGCACACATATTGCACCCTGGGTATATGCCTACATAATAGACTGCAGTGAGTCCATGGGAAAGGGGTGAGAGTCTGAGAATGTAATAATAGGGATGAACCTAAGTGAAACAGGCCAGACACACAAGGTAAATATCTGGTTCTGCCTCCATGAGAACCTGAAGTAGGCCAATTCATAGATAGAGAAACACAGAGTAGAGGTCACCAGGGTTAGGTGGGTGGAATTGGGGGAGTTATTGCTGATGGAGAGTAGGGATGGTTACATCTGTGAATATACGTAATGTCACTGAATTGTACACTTAGAAACAATTGAATTTATATACATACACACATACACACAAACAAAATATACATGTGTGTTCTGGAATAACAAGAAAAACTGACAAAAAATTTAAAAATCATCCATTCAGTTTTCCCCTTTTAAGCATGAATTGTGCCTCCAGATTATTATTTGACATAGGATTACCAATAACACATGTACAGAAATACATATAAATAATAATAAAGGTGGAATAGGCTATCAAAACTACCACTAACCTCAGAGAGGTATGACAAAATTTCCATGTTTAAAACTCGACACTCGAGCCAGCGCTGGTGGCTCACGCCTGTCATCTTAGCTGCTCAGAAGGCTGAGATCTGAGGGTCTCAGTTCAAAGCCAGACTGAGCAGGAAAGTGCTTGAGAGTCTTATCTCCAATCAGCCACCCCAAAGCTGGAGGCCGAGCTATGTGCCACATGGTTGGTAGAGTACTAGCTTTGAACAAAAAAGCTCAGAGACAGTGCCTAGTCCCTGAGTTCAAACCCCAGGGCCAGCATAAAAACACTCAAGGTTCTTCGTGGTTGGGGGAGGTGGGGACTCCAAGCCCTGGGGCTTTTGGTCAGGGCTCAGCACTCTCATTGGGCTTTTCTGCTCATGACTGGCTCTCCATCACTGGAGCCACAGGTGTACTTCGAGCTTTTTTGCTGGTTAATTGGAGACATGTCATGAGGGCTTTTGACTGGATGACCTTTGAACCTCCATTCTCCAATCTTAATAGCTAGGATTACAGGCATGAGCCACAGGCTCAAGTTCACTCTTTAAAGAGTGAATTAAATCATCTCTGGAATATTGTGGCAATGGAAATACAAGGGGAACTGTATCAAATAGGTTGCTTTCTTTAAATTGTCTTATACATAATCACAATACTCTTCAAAACGTCCTGTTATTAAGCCTTTGTGGTAGTGCTCATTGTCCCTAACAATGGTGGTTTTTAAGAATTCAAAGAATATAATGCATTTGTCTCATAAACTAGGACTACAGTAACCCTACAGGAACCCACAAGATAGACCATTCAATTTTGTGACAGTTCTGTGTCATCATTAAAGCAGCCTAGATGCCTAGAGTCTAATAGGTTTTGCAGCCACAGTTTCTTCTGAGGTGATCCTTTGGAGATTTAATAGTTGGCAGACTATCTCAGTGGGTAAATCACAAGATGCTAAGAATGAGAATGGGTGGGTATTTTTGTCACAATGTTTGACCCCTTACAGAACACAGATTTCTGAAAGATTTTCTTTCTCAAATAATGTTTCTTGAAATCTTTTCAAAGCAATTCAAAGTTGAATAATGAATAATTACTCATTATTGAATAATGTTTCTTAATGCTTGTAAAATATTCATCAAATAACATTTCATACTTAAGAAACAAGTAACAATGATTAGGAGGAAATGTTTGTATAATTTTCATAATTGGCTTACAGCTTTTTCCAAAAAAAATATCTAAGCAGTGTTAGATTTTTTTTAACGAGCCAGCAAATCGAAATCTGTGACTTGTGTAACCTATTCTCAATCTGACTACTATTGAAAAATTACTGAAAACAGAAAGTAGTGTTAACAATTTATAATGTGTATTTGCTGGGACATAGGTCAAATGGGTTGATGGTGCTTTTAAATTCATAGAATAATGTATACATCATCATTCACAATGTGTTTCACTTGAGCTACCTCAACCCAACACTCCTGTGGAAAGCTGTGTTTTCTTTGCCCTTCCCCTCATCTCTTCATTCCCTGCTCAAAGCCAGGGGCAGTTAGAGCTCCATTATTTGAGATATCTGTCTATCTATCTATCTATCTATCTATCTATCTATCTATCTATCTACCTACCTATCTATCTCTCTCTATCTATCTGTCTCTCTCTTTATATATACGTATATATATATATATATATATAAAGATATATGAGGCTATTAGCATTTAACACTGGGAAATATGGAGCTTCTGGAAGACATTATTGTACCTATAGTGTACTAGCTGTTATGTCATAAAGACCACAGTAGAGACAGCTTCTCTGATTCTTGGCTTCTTCTGAGGGAAAATCAATGTGGTTCACCTCACCTAGCAGGAGTACACACAGTCTTTCATTGATCTTTAGCCTCTCTGAGCTGAGGGAGAGCCACAGGTGATCCTGAAACCAGTGGGCAGCGCCCACCCTTTCTCCAGTGCCAACTGAGAGCCAAGGGCTCTGTCTCCTGTCTCCATATTGGTCCGATCTCTCCCTCTCGCTCCCTCACTGTCACAAAACTCCCAGAAATCCAGCAGTTACTCACACCAACCCTACGTACTGATTCAGCTAGAACTGGAAAGGGAAGACTGCAGTGGTCTATAAATGACGTTCATGTCCACTTTCCACAATCACTTTCCAACCATCACTCCTAAAACCAAATGTCCCCTTCAGCAAGTATGTTATCCCAACAGACTGATAATTTCCCACTTGGGGTCATTTCTGCTCGTTTCCATGTCTTACATACTATTATATGGCATGTATCAGTGACATGTAAACTAATAGGGATATGATATCCTTACATAATAAGTTATAGAATATCTTTAAGTTATAAATATCTTTACTGACTATTGAAGCACTTAAGAAACATTATTTTCTAGATTAACTGGAAATATTTATTTTCCATGTAACACAGATAAAGAGCAGCCTTTATTTTGGAGGCTTTCGGGTTTGGGGATAAAATGATTCTAGCTCCATTATGCATTGAGTGAATTAATTCAGTTATGCACTGCAGAATGTTAAGAACACTCAGCATAGGGAATCAGAATCCAAGAAAGCATTAGACTCAAGGTCTTGGATTCTCTAAAACAACCCCAAACATACCCTCAATCTTAGAATACAGGCAGGCGTTGCAAAAACAAACAAAAAAAAAACAGGCAGAATTTGTTAAATTCTGATTAAATAAATAGAGTTCTTTTTCCCTCCCCCAAACCCTTCAGAAAGATGGCAGTTTACACTTCTTCCATGAACAAGAGTTTACTCATCCCATGACAGAAGCAAGACCCTGAATCTCTCCTCCAAAACTATCCACCTCTCAGCTCAACAGTCATATATGGACATACCGGAAGGCAGAAAGGCAGAAAGATGCATTTCGGTGCTTTCAATCTCTGAGAAATCTGTACAAAGTCATAACCCAGGTTTCCAGATCATATTTTTTTTATCAGATTCTGATCAACTCTAAATTACTATTTTTCATAATTGGTAACAAAAACACTGCAAACTTTATAAACTGTGAAAGTTTTATTCTTTTTCCGGTTAATACAATAATCCCACTGGGAAATATTTTATTTGCATAAATTCCCCATCTATTTTAGCTCTGGCAGTTGATTTCTAAACAAAGCAATCCGAATGGCAGATGAGTCAGATTTGCTTCTTGTGATGTAGGCACACATGTTCAACAAGGGTCCTAGCTCGGTTGTTATTTATTGGTGTCAAGAGGTACAATTTTACAATCGTGCTCTTTAATTTTTTTTTCCTCTTCTGTGACAGGCAGATTGTTTCCCCCACACCTCTCCGAGAGCTTGCTAAATAATTGAGCACTAAGAAACCCTGATTTCTTCTCATAAAATTAACTAGAATCACTTATTTTCATGTAACTTTTAGACAAAGAGAACCCTTTATTTGGGGGACTTTCAGGTTTGAGAATAAATTGATTCCAGATAAATTAGCTGCTAAAATTACCATTATTAAGTTCATAAAAGCTGCTAAAAATAATCCGTTCACACGGCAAGAATTCATATGTATATTATTTTCTTCTTGACAGACATTTCAGAAATTTGGCTTAAAATAGAAGATGTGTTGTGTTGTTGTTTTTTTTTTAAGCTGTCACAGAACTAAATTACCAAGGAAATGACTATTCCATCTCTAAATCTTTAATAATGCTAGTGTTAACATAAACAGGGCTTCTAATCCCTTCCCGTGATAAACGTTCAAATCTGGTTTGGGCCACAGGTCTTTATTTTTCAACCAAATCAAAGCCTATAGGTAAGCATTAACCAATGCGAGCATACAAATCACTTGGGTTTTTAAATAACATCTTTTTTGTTTTGTTTTCTTGCACAAATGTGTCTCTCCTCCAGTGGAGAGTGGCCGCCTCCGGCTCTTCTCAGTTCCCATTACAGCAGCTGCTACTTCATCTTGAGAAATTGAGCTCTTCCAAACCTTTGCTCATGTTTTCAAGCATGGAGGCAAACATTGGCAGCAAACGTGATTGCAATAAGGGAAAAAAAGTCATTTGGACTTTTTTTTATGGTTTTCTTCTTATTTATAATGCACCAATCGACTGAGATGGTCACCACAGGACGAGAATTCTAGAGCCCAACATAGCCAGGTTGCTCTGCTTTGTTCTATATTACTTGGATAGGGTAAGCTATATATTCTTCTTTTCCAAAATATCAGCTTTCTGCCTCTTCTTTTTAAATATAGGAGAGAGAGAGCAAGAGAGAGAGAGAGGGAATATGATAATCTTTTGCTTTAAGCCTTATATCAATATATCCCAATCCAGAGATTTAAAAATGTCTAATACCTCACTAAATTCCATCTTTGGCACTTTCAAACTTTCATCTTCTGTTTACTGAGTTAAACCATAGCCTGAAACTGGCAACCTTCAGTTGTGTGTGTATGCGTGTGTATGCATGTGTATATGTAAGTATGTATGAGTGTATGCATGCATGCATATTGTATGGGGCTTAACTCAGTGTCTGAGTGCTGTTTCTTATCCTCTTTGCTCAAGGCTGATGCTCTACCACTTGAGCCAAATTTCCACTTCTGTTTGTTTGGTTGTTGCTGTTGTTGTTATTTGTTGTTTAACTAGAGATAAGAGTCTTAAAAACCACAATCCTTAGATATCAGCTTTCTGAATAGCTAGGATTACAGTCCTGAGCCACTAGTGCCTGGCAAGTTTGTTTGTTTTTTAAAGAAACCCTCACTAGTATAAATTAAATATGGTTCATTTAAAATATTAAAGTTGTCATATGTTTGAACAACTCCTTATAGCTTAGAAAAATTATCTCAGGAATGGTCTGATTTGTCTCTACTAACAGCCTCCCAAGTAAGACAAAAATGACAATGGCCACTAATGCAATAAAGCTCTGAGAAAAATCAATAACTTACCCAAAGAAGGTAACCAGAAAAGCTAAGAATGAAGCCTAGTGCTGACTCTTGCCTGATTCTCATATAGTGGCTTCCAACCAGCAGATTGTCTTTCTTCCAGAGCCTCAGTTGGTTTTTATTTCCTTTGACCCACCTAAAATTTCTCCCACTACAGAAAGAAAACCTGTGGCAGAATATGATGACTTTATGTGAAAGCATCTTTGTAGGAGAATGCATCTCGTCCTCTAGACAATACCATTACATTTAAGCATAACAACGATAATACTCACCTGGGTAGAAAAGCACAATGTCTATACAGCACAAAGTCTTTTCTAGCTCATTAACGAATGACTAGTCACGAAGCAATCAATAACCCCGAAGTTTCCTTTGCTTGTTCCTCTGTTTGCAATAAATGGTGTTGTGCATATGAATGAAAGTTTCAGGAGAAAAAAAATGAGAGCTGATGGTGGTGGCTCCTATCTGTAATCATAGGAGGCTGAGATCTGAAGACCCCAGTTTGAGATCAGTCCAGGAAGGAAGGCTCATGTAACTCTTATCTCCAATTAACCACCAAAAGATGCAAGTGACTCAAGTTGTAAAGTCCCAGCCTTGAACCAAAAATAAATAAATAAATAAATGGGGACAGCACCCAGGACATGGGTTAAAGCCTCAGTACCATAACACACGCGCACACACACAAACAACACACACACACAATTATTGTTGTAGAAAGGAGTTGCTATTTAGAAAGCTGGCTTGGGGTCACTTCTATCATGTCTGATCAGGTGTACATGTGACTAGTGGTAATTTTCGTAAGGTGAATGCTTTGCTTTGCTTTCCTGACAAAGAGAAGGGGTCCTTTAATGAAATGGAGATCCATCTGGCACTTCTGGAGCTGGTTTTCCATTTGGTGTGCAGTCAACTGTATACTTAATACAAATATTGCTTCAGGATTTCCAGAGCAGATAAGAAAGTTACTGGCATTAGAATGCAGTGCAGAGAGAATTCACCCACAGGTAGCCCTGTGAAATTTAGCTTGGTGAATAATTACCATGATGATCATAATTAATAATTATCTTGTGCCAGTGGAGAATTGTACTAATTGGTAATCTCTTCTCTTAAAAGTCCTAATATTTTATTTCTGCTTATTGCTAACTATCAAGTGGAATGCTAATGGAAATGTGGATGACTGGTATTGTAATAATTATAACTGTAATCACATTCAGCAGCTAACCTTTAATTAAATTAAATCAGATGCTGTAGTGAATTGGCTACGTAGCGTTGTGTTTCCAGTAATATATTTTATTGGGAAAATTTATGTTCTCCCACAGAAAGTCTTTAAAGATCAGATTAAAAATTATGTGGATGCATTCGATTTCTAAGAAGATGTTTGCTGTGGTAATAGGTGGGTTAATTGCATATTCATCAGGTGATAGAGTTTCAGGATAAACACAAGTTAGCATGTAATAAGTTCCACTATTGCTAATGGAATTATAATATTGTTACCTTGCAATTACATGCAGGTCACTCTTGGATGTTCAATCAGTAATGAAAATATGTATGCAAACCTGAAATTTCTTGACTGGAAAGCAATTAGACAAATCCATCCATATGATTTTTTGAAAGACTGTGTTGAATGGTTTGGGTTTAACTCTTTTTTTCTTTTACAAATCTGAAGATTTTCTAAAATTATATCTTCAAGTATTGGATATATATTTCATACACATGCAAATATATGTGTGTATGCAGCTAAACACATATAGATAGATGTGTAAGAATAGAAAAGCATATGTCCCCAAACTCAGTCCAAGTCTTGTTGAGCCACTGGTCATCACTGTCATCAAATGAAGGCAAGAAAGCTCACAGCACATTTTCAGTGTCTCTCCTCATATGGACACAGATGAAGACACAACAATGCCCTGAAATAAAAAATCTGAATAATAACTAAATTTGCTATGAGAATAAAAACACTTTGTGCAAATCTGACTTGAATCACCCTATTCCCTAGCCTGTTTTAGTAATTTGTTCAGAAAACTTCTGGACAAAGAGAGATAATAGGTGTCAAATCATAGTGGTCTACACCATCTCTATTGCAAATATTCAACTCTCTTTTAGTAGAGAAAGCATCCATAGCAATATGTAATGTGCAGTTGTTTTTTAGTAAAGCTTTATTTATTTAAAAAATGGATGCTGAGCTGGATTTGGTTCACAGACCCTAATGTGCTAACCTCTAGTATATTAAATATATTTTCAAGCATTTTTTTGCCAGTCCTAGGGCTTGAACTCAGGGCCTGGGCACTGTCCCTGAGCTTCTTTTGCTCAAGGCTAGCTCTCTACCACTTGAGCCACAGCACCACTTCCTGCTTTTTCTATGTATGTGGTACTAAGGAATCGAACCCAGGGCTTCATGCATGCTAGGCAAGCACTCTACCACTAAGCCACATTCCTAGCCCATTTTTCAAGCATATTTATATGTCAAGAGGGATGGATAAGAGATTAGAATCCTTGCTCATCTTCCATATAGCAAATAAGTGGCCCCTACATTGATGAAAGTCTGCAAAGAAGATCCAAAAGAGAGTAAGACATATTTTCCTGATTTTAGAGGTTCCAGGTAAGAAAATATTAGATTAAAAATAGATATTTACATCAATGTCAATTATTGTGGGTTAAATAGCATACAGCCATGAATGTGTCTAGAAAGTGTTAGGAGAGTTTAAGTAATGAAGATTTTAAACTTTCTGATAAGAATTCATCAAGTGGGTATCATTTGAAGAATTTCAGCAATTGTTATATCAAATGCAGAGTTGTAGAAGACAAAGGAATGGTTGAGACCTAAGAAATGTCTGGGGAAAATAAGAATTGAGCCAGGTAGCATGACATTCACCTGCAATTCCAGCTACATAGGAAATGGACATTGGGAGGATTATGGTTTGAGGCCAGCCCAGGCAGAAAGTAAGATTCCACTTCACGAATCCTGGCATGGTGACACATGCCTGGCATCCAAGATATGTAGAAAGCAGCAGCATAGATGGGCATGTGACAGTCTCGGGTTCGTCTTGGGCACACTCACAAAACTCGTGCTGAAAAAATTTACAAAAGCATGAAAGTGGTAAGGCACTTACCTTGCAAGTCTGAGAAGCTGAGTCCAAACCACAGTACTATCAAACAAAATGGAGGAAGAAAGGAAGGAAGGAAGGAAGAAAGGGAGGGAAGGAGGGAGGGAAGGAGGGACAGAAAGAGGGAGGAAGGGAGAGAGAAAGGAATTAATGACAATAAACCTGGTAGTTAATTTGGGCTAGATGGTAGAAACCCTTAGTATCCATATTAAAGACTAGACATTACATGTGATGGCTAGTAAGGTAGATAATGAATGTCACAGAGTATGTTTAACCGTTCAATGAATGAAAACATCTGAGTAAAAGAGGAATGGGTGTGGTGAGCTATAAAACACCCTGAGATGAGAGAAGACAACCCAAAATGGAATAGAACAGCCCCTTCATGAGGGCCTGAGCTAGCTTGCTGCCTAGGAATATGCAGAAAGAAAGAGCTTCTAGAAATTCCTTCCAACAGGTTGTAAGATGACCCTGGTGGCCCAAGGCAGTCATCTGCTGAGCTAGCTCGCTGCCCAGATAAATAAATGTATGTAAATGAGTTAATGTTTATGAATGTAATTGCTTTTGGAATGAAAGGAGGCAAACAAGAGTGAGGGAGAAATGTTAAAAATGAGCACGTCTGTGTGGGATTATTCTTTGATCACAGATTTCTTGGAGGCAAGGAGTACATTTTCAATCATTTTTAAAATAGCTATGTTTTCAGGGCGTATGAGTTTATTTCAAAGCAACTTTGTGTGCCATGACTTCTAGCTTTGCATTTATTCAGTGCATGCCATCAGATGCATACGGTTTTACTTAGGTATTATTAATTGGACTGCAACTTTTCCCCATTACACACTGTCCTTCAATTAAAGTTACTGTATGATAGAAAACTTTTAAGGTCAAATTTGACCTTAAAAAGAAATAACAAAAAAAAAAGAAATAACAAGAAATATGAAATGTTTTAGGACTCTTGCAATGTTGCTCAATAAAATGGACAATACTGTGAAATCTAGGGAAGCAGAATGTTACTAACATATTTAAGGAATAATTTTTGCTCAACTGAGTAATATAGAAGAGAGCTAAGAGAACAAATAGGCAGGCTGTGAATAATCCCATTAAAAGCAGCGAAGCATAAACTTCTATAGGTATTTTATGTGTAATGTATGTGTGAGCACAATGGGCACTATAATACAATATTATACAATATAATGCATAATATAAAAAACGTAATATATAAACTAGGTATGTATAAAACAATGGGAAAACTCAGAAAACAATTGTATTTCCTTACACATATCTTATCATATTTTATGATTGTGAATCTTGTTCAATTCCTGAGCCTCCTGTGAGTGCTAGTTCTCTGCCCTCTTTTGAGTGTTTGGGGCTGCTCACTACACTAGAGTATGTGTCCTTTGTCCAGTCACCTCCACTTACAAAGAGATTCTTTGAAGCTCAGCTCTTTGCAAAATATTCTCCCGTCCACAAACTCTGCCTTCTACCTATTTGCACTCTCTGTAGTCCAAAGCTAATCCAGTAATGTGGGGCCGGCTGTGTTAAAGACATGCTCTTATTCACCTCACTGAAGATAGGTCTGCTGGCCAGAGCCCAAGGGATTGTGGGACTGTCGAATGAGCACAGGCCGAATGGCCTAAGGCTGGGAGTCCAAAGACACAGGAGTTCTTTGCCAAACCATGCAAGCCTAGGAAGCCAGAGCGGACCCTCTGGAGGACGGAGTCCTGCACATCTGTTCCCCACTTCGCCCGATGTCACAGGGAGCCTGCTCTTTGTTTTTCCCTTGGAGATCATGCAGGAATCAACTGCCAAGCATGCCTTACACCTCCATGCCATCTAATTATAGCCTGTAACACTCGGCAGTGCTGACAGTGCTGAGCTATTGACTCTTGACACTCTCTAGAGCTCTTAATTATCTTTTCACATAAGCCCCTTTCAGACCTGTCAACTTCTTTGTATTGTTTATGAAGAAAAAAGAAGGAGCAGATGAAGCTTTCAGGACTAGGCACTCAGAGCAGTTACATTTGTGAACGCTCTCGAATGTGCATGCACACCACACACACACACACACACACACACAAATACACAGGGAAGTACAAAATGTGTACAAATGCCCAACAATGCATCTTATGCCATCTAGCAATATGCAAATAAACATAGGCAAGATCAAATGAACCTGAACTTAATTCAGTGAAAAATACACAAATACACATACATGCATATATATATATATATACATATACATGTGTGTCTGCATACACATATTCATCTAACTAAACTTATAATGACTAAAAATTCTGTAAAAATCACTTCAAAACCGGCTCACATCTGTGATCTTGTCTACTCAGGAGGCGGAGACGCGAGGGTCGTAATTGAAAGCCAGCCTGGACGAAACAGTCCATGAGACTCCATCTCCCATCAACCACTGCAGTGACAGGCACGGGAGTGGAAGAGCAGCAGCTATGAGAAAATTAAGCCATCAAGGGAGAGTGTGAGGGCCTGGGCTATCTGTACTCTTTCTGCTCTATTAGGAATAGCTTTTATTTAGGCTTCAAAGAAAAGAAGAGGCCTCTAAGCGGGATTTGCTGCAATAAAAGGTGAAGTTCAGGTGCTGCACCACTCAAGGGAACCAAGAGTTGCGCAGAGAAGTAGAACTCTCAGCTTTAAGTTGCTATCTACCCCGTAGACAACAATTACCATCCAGCAGCACTGGCTCTAAACCAAGGTACTGTCTACAGTGCTTTTCTAACAAACCACCAACAGCCCATGGATTCCGTGTGGCATTGGGTAATTTGTCTTTACTGGAACTTGGCTATAAGAAGGTCTAGAATAATATAAACAATTGTAAATAAGGTATAAGATTATATAGACAATCTACAGGAAAAGAGAGAGGGCCAAACAAATAAGCATGGTCCAAGAAAGTAAGTGTAGATAACAATGCCCTTTGTCTCCTAAAGGAGATGTGTTAATGTTTCTCAAGAGCAATGTTTCAGGATTTAGAATTCGTTTTCTTATGAGAACAATGACACAAATTTCTGGAGACTAGTCTCTAGGTATCTATCTGACCTGCCACCTAGCTAACGTGTTTTGCAATGTTCACTCTATCTGAGACAGAGTAAGGAGGTGGGATGTGAAGATGGTTTGGGGTTCATTCATTTCTGTTAAAATGTGCTGCAGCATAAAATCTTGTTAAATTTCACATATTAAATGTGTGAAATGTATTGTATGTCAAGTAAGGTTCAAAACGCTGCTTTAAAAAAATTCCCAGGAGAATGTAAGAAGTCCCTTCACTGTCCTGTCTTAGATATCACATACATGAGAAAAGAAGACAGTAAATATCAGTTCCTCTGTCAGAGCTGAAGCCCAACTAAATGAAAGCTATAGAGGTCTTTATGGGCTGACCTCGAATGCAAACAGAATTTAAATTGTCATCTTTATCTATCGGCATGGTCTAATCTACAATCAACATATTTGCCAATGAATTGGTCTTGCTCAGAGATCAAAAATAGACGGTTATTTAATAATAATTATCTCCTTTCGTTTTTCTCCTGATCTATATTAACCATAAATTCAAAAATCAAAACATGAAAAATATCGTATTTAAGCTTGCCTACAAAGATACTCTTGCATTGAGTGTTAGTTTGTGTGTTGGTCTTAAGGCTTCTTTTGCTCAAGGCTGGTGCTCTATCCCTTGAACCACACCGTTCCAATTCTGGTTCTCTTTGCGTGTGTGTGTGTGTGTGTGTGTGTGTGTGTGTGTGTGTGATTAATTGGAGATAAGAGTCTTTCCATCTTTCCTGCTGGGACTGTGGTGCTTTGAACCGTGGTACTCAGATCTCAGCTTCCTGAGTAGCTAGAATGATAGGCGAGAGCCACAGACATCAACTTTCACATTTTAAATGCTAAATAGAGAATATAGATAAAGATAAGTACACATGATCTTAAAAATCAAAAGTGCTCTATATTTCATGGAACTTTTATTGGATTTGCTATTTGAATATTGGGAAATAACTCACACATCAAACTACTATTATCTTCCAGCCTTGTGGAAGTCATTATTTTATGATAAAGGATTTCTTTTATACTTCCCTTCCAACTAGAGTAAGCAATTGATGGCTGTACATTTGTCAGAGCTACAGGCTTACAAAAATTCCTAGAAGATTCCCCACTTTGCGCACAGACCCACACACTCGAGGAGAGGATGCATTAGTGTTTACTGTTTACTGTTGCCTATGGGATGTGTCCTTATGCTTATACAATAAATACATATACATAAATATGCATACATACATATACAAATGAATATCTGTGCTTTCATTATAAATATATAAATGTATAACTACTGATAAAGTACAGTATACTTCTAAACATTTAGAAGCAGACTTGACCACTATGTCTTTAAACATGTTGTTGTTAGGATTTTTTAAGTTTCCAATGTAGAGTAATACTATTGTTAATACAGAAAAAAAAAATTACCTCTCACTTCTTTCTCAGTTTCCCTTATCCTCTTTTCCTTGTTTCCCTTTTCTCATTTTCTCTCTCCCCTTTCTTCGCTTTTTCCTCAGTCACTTTTTCCTCAGGTGGCTCATACCTGTAATCCTAGCTACTCAGGAGGCTGAGATCTGAGGATCATGGTTCAAAGCCAGCCCAGGCAGGAAAGTCCATGAGACTCTTATCTCCAACAAACCACCAGAAAACTGGAAGTGGCACTGTGGCTCAAATGATAGTGCGCTAGCCTTGAGCTGAAGAGCTGAGGGACAACATCCAGGCCCAGAGTTCAAGTCCCACGACCGACAAAACAAAAAAAGACTCTTCCCCAGCTTGTTTTGCAAAGACTCATGGCCAAAGGGCTGCTCTCTACTGGACAGAAATGAGCAAAAGAAATTGGTTAGTTTGTTTTCTTTTTTCTTTCAGATTTTTCTTTCCCAGTTGTAAAGGTGATGTACAGAGACGTTACAGTTACATAAGTAAGATAACGAGTACATTTCTTTTCCAACAGTTACCCCTCCTCATTTTCTCCTGCTTTCCCTCCCCACCCCCACCCCCAGAAGTGGCCAACACAGCATCTGTGAGTATTGCTGTCGCTGTCGCACTGGCTCACCCTCTGTCCTTTGTCTCCCCAGTTCTGTGACTCCCCTTCCCTTCCTCAAATCAGACAAACTTATAGAAGCAAAAACAGTGATAACTTGGTGTAAACCAAAGTGTGGGGGGGGGAGGGTGTGGGGGTGTGTGTGTGGGGAGGTGTGGGGGGGAACAAAAAGAACAAAAACACAACTGAGATGCTTGTAGGACAAGCTCATTAAAAACCAGTAAAGAAAAGAAAAGCCAAAGCAAAGGTCATAGTTCTAAAACAGGCCTGAGGAATAAATTCAGACCTTAGTCTTTTGTCTGTATGTAAAATGTAGGTAGGAGAATTTAGATCCCTAACCAGCATAGCATCACATTATGAACTCTCTTTTTAAATCTTCCCTTCCCTTCCCTTCTCTTCTTCCTTCCTTCCTTCCCTCCTTCCTTCCTTCCTTCCCTCCTTCCTTCCTTCCCTCCTTCCTTCCTTCCTTTCTTCCTTCCTTCCTCCCTCCTTTCCTCCTTCCTTCCTTCCCTCCTTCCTTCCTTCCTTCCCTCCCTCCTTCCTTCCTTCCTTCCTTCCTTCCTTCCTTCCTTCCTTCCTTCCCTCCCTCCCTCCTTCCCTCCCTCCTTCCTTCCTTCCCTCCTTCCTTTCTTCCTTCCTTCCTCCCTCCTTTCCTTTCTTTCTTCCTTCCTTCCTTCCTTCCTTCCTTCCTTCCTTCCTTCATTCCATGTGTGCTTGAACTCAGGGCCTGGCCAATGCTCTTTAGCTTTTACACTCAAGACTGGCACTATACCACTGAGCCACTCTTCTCCTTTGGGGTTTTTGATGGTTAATTGAGATCGGAGTCTCACAGACTGTCCAGCCTGGCTTGTCTTTGGGTCACTGTCTTCACACCTCAGTATCCTGAGTTGTTAGGATTACAGGCGTGAGGCGCCAGTCGCCAGTTCAACCTATGCACTCTCGATGTTGAAGCTTATACCCACTTCTCATGCAGTGCAGAATCAAACTGACTTTTTTTTTGCCATATGCAAAGGTAGTTGAGATCAATTCCATTTAGTTTAAGCTACTGTGGGAAGCTACTGTGTTGGGAATTTTCTGCTTTTCCTTTAAGGAAAAGAGGCTCTATTTCTAACCACATGAACTTTCAGGTTTCCCATACTATCTTCGTTCCAAACGGACTCTCCAATCATGCTGCATTCACTGAAAGCAACTGAGTTTCACTCACTCACTTCTGAGCTGCAGTGACATGTCGTGACTCAGTCTCCACATATCTGAGGTCAGAACAAAAGGCAGCTGACTTCTTTTGCTGGGATCCAGCACAGCGACCGCAGCCGGGTTGGTTTCCTGATTCCACGCATTCAGAAGAAGGACCTCTGTCTCTCAGTATTCTGACACTTTCCTTACAAACTCCTGTTGACAAACATGTACACAGGCATTTTTTTCTTCTAAACCCAAGAGACTTTCTCCCCATGAGCCGCCCCAACTTCTCAGCTAACTCTGTGGCATTGGCTTGGATCACCCCGTCTGCTGCTCAGTGTGAGCGTGCCCAAAGCACACCAGCGCTGTCACGGTAATACTCACGGCCGAGGCAGCTACATTCCCAGCCCTTTAATGTGACTGGTGTACAAAGTATAAATATGCCCAGGGACAAGGGAAATATGGTCAATTATTTTTATTGCATTAGTCTACAATGTGCATCATGTCTCTCCAGGCCTTTAAAATAGCCCAAGTAAACCACAAGTAAGATAAATCCTGTGATCATCAAAATGAGGACAATCTCCAAAATAGGCTCTGGGTTTGTGGTTGGACAGATCTGAATGGAAGATTATTGTCTTTTGTTTTTCAACTCCAGTCTGTTTCTTTTATGGTATAGTTAAATTAATTACACATAGAAACAGTTATTAATGAGATACAGTGAATATTTCCTGAGACCAAAGCTCAGTGGAAATCCCTGGAATTATCTCGGAAGACATTTGATGTGAAATTTTTTCACCTTTCATTTAGTTATATCTCTGAAATCTAGCAACAAAACATTGTATGTGGCAATTCTCACTGTTAATGTTGTTTTCTTTTATCCAAGAAGAAAGAGAAAATGAACAAAAAGTTTTTACTGTAACGATATAAAGTTCAAATAAAGAATGTAAGATCTGAGGAATTAGGCTTGCCAATCTGTCTTTTCTCCTACACTGTATTATTAAGTATTTACCAAGCACTCTTAACTTACACTATACTATTTGCACTATAAAAAAGACACGGGGAGTTTCCACTTGAGCAGGATACAAGTACCTATTTCATGCTAGTTAAACAGACTTTCTAAACATATTGGTTCCCACTTTGAAGTGTTAACTTGAACCATATATGAAGTGAGTATTTCATTTTGAAGGTGAAGAAGCATTACATATCCCACAAAAAATTGCCACAAAAGATACTCAGAGACACTAAAGCAGAGGGGAAAGGACCAAATATTTTATTGATATATTTCTTAAATTATCAGAACAGCAAGAATGGCTAGAAACCTTAAACAGTCGCAAGAATGTGACCGTTAAGTGTCAACAACATTCACAGAAGAATAAATTAATGAGTGATTGGATAGAAAGAAAGAGCTTTTAACTCCTGGCAGGTTTCAGTCTGAATAGTAATAGACACACATGAGGAAATTTCCTTTAGAGGCCCAGGAAGAATGAGCTCTCAGTACCAAGCATACTTGCTACAAAGCCCATGAATCTTAGTACATTTCTTCTCACACTAATGCCTAGATTTTTGCCCTACACTCAAAAAGCCTTCATGGAGGAAAATGTTGATGTGATTTTCTCTGAAGAAGTGGAAATCTTAAGAGCTATGCAAAGACAGATGCACTAAACCAACCATGCTTCATATGGTTCTTCAATAACAAGCTAGGAAAAGCATATGAGAGAGAAAAGTTTAAAATATTTATAAAAAAAGTAAAAGCAGAAGGAATGAAAAAGCCATTGATGAAGAAGATAAGAACTAGGTTGCTGCCGATCAACCAGATCTTTGCTATTTCCCTGTTGCAATGCTCTCTTACTTCGGATTCACCTTGAATGCATGTTCACAAGTTGCCCACGTGAGACCTGGATTTCTCCTCATGGGTGTGTAGTGGTCGCTCAGCTGCAGGCTGCACCCATGCATAAGGCACGGATAAGCACAAGTTCCCGCCACCTTTCCAACTTCCCACCCACAAACACGTAAGGAATTCACTCCATCCCACGTCTGAGTCCCACCAAGACGAGAGAGATGGGGAGCTGTCTGATGGCTTTCCATCATTCCTAACTCCTGGACAGCTTTCAAACGTGGGAAAATGGAAATGCCTTGAGCATGACCCCTGCTGTAATGGCAAATGGCGTACCTTGGAAAGTTCCTCTAACGTAGCTCTGACATTGCTCTGATGACCGCCTGGTGTTTCTGTACTGCCCACACTTGAGCCGTCACCGATTTATCAGCAGTATCTTTGCAGGAGAACATAGTACATCTGCACTGATCAAAAGCCGTTGCAGATCCTGAGTTCAGTTCTGATCACCATGACCTTCACCATAAGCCGGGACAATGAATATATTGTCACTGGTGTTTATGAGTAATAATCAGCACAAAAGTGGGCACAGGAGATACTGGTAACCAGGAAAGAAGAGAAATGTAGAGGAACAAGTCCACTTAAAGGAATCAGAAGAACCATGGTTTTAGACTGATAGTTTAAACCCTAATATAAAACTGTATTTATAAGCAGTAGTTATAATTTGTGAGATTTTTAACACTGTGTAAGCAATAGATAGACTAGATGAGAAATATTGTCTCCCATCTTCATGTAGCTTAAGCATCAAGAGGATTCCAAGTAATCCATTTAGAATCTCTGGGGAGAGTCTGTGGGTGAGCATAGCACTGGAAAGCAGGCAGGTGCCTAGAAGATGGCATGCTCAACAGAGAGCATGGTACCAAGAGATTGATACTCAGCAGTGGCCGTAAGGCTAGGCAGAAGTGTGGCAGAAGAAAGCAATACCTGCACCAGAGTAAAGTGAATGTTCTCTCTCAGATTGAATGTATCAGAGAGAGTCAGTGTTGAGGAATAGAAGGAGGGAGAGCAGAGAAAGGTAGAAAGAAAGAAAAAGAAGGGTTGGGAGGGGGGAAGGAGAGTGAGTGAGAGAAGGAGGTAAAAAGGGAATAAGGGAGAGAAAGACAGACAGGATTGCAGGGAGAGGCTGAGGGAGGGGAACAATTTCATATCAGAAATAAAAAGCCATAATCTATTCATCTACCTCTTATTTCTTAAAGAATTTTCAGAGTTTGTTAATATACATAGAACTCAATAGTCTAAATTTTCCTTTGGAATGTAATGTTCCCACTGAAGTTGGGCTGGGCATGGAGAACAGACAGAATTAGAATAGCTAGCACACTAAGAAACTGCAAGGTTTACTGGGTCCACACTGTGTATGATTTCAAGTTTCAGGTTTATGTGCATTTTAAAGACATTCGTGCATTTTCTTTTAAATCACTGTGATTTCATGGATTTCATCAAAAGGCATCAGTGACAAATCACCCAGAGCTCATTTCAATCACAGTCCACTGTTTTGTTTTCTTGATCCTTTTGAAAACCAAGGAAACAAGGAAAATTTGGGAAATTGTGCATTTCTAATTTTTTGCCTGCAGAATTGAAATAAGATGAGCAAAGAATCAAGTTCAGGATTATATGACAGTGTTTTCCCAGGAGTATAGCTATGATCAGAGTAGTGCGGATTTATACTTTGACCAGATTTCATTGGTCAACAGTATAGTTGAATTTCATAGTTAGTGTGAGGATTTGAAAAGGAACGTCAAATATGTATGTGAAGAAGACACTGTGGCAAACAGTCTAGGAAAACATTTAGGTGATGCCTATGTGAGTCCAAAACAGGTTAGTTGAAAACTTCAATTACCAGACAAGACACGAGGATGAGAATCCCTTACATTGCTGTTAAATTCAGCTGGCCAGTTTGGCCAAAAAGATCATTTTGTTAGACATAGATTTGAATTACAAAGTATAGAAAAAGAAAGCCTGTCACATAATAAAATAGTAAATGTGTTGGGTAGCCAAAACATTAGAATTTTCTTGGCTTTGATTTGTTTGCATGGGATTGCATGTTTGGTATTAATGATTGAACACAGGGTCTTGCACATGATAAACATTCACGGGACCAGGAATATACCCCTCAGCCCACTGACACAATTTCAAAATAGAATATCTGAAGATTTATAAAAGTTTGAAACCCTTTGGTAGCACTTGGTGGTTAAAACAGCATTCTAAAATATCAAGCCAAAAAAAAGACTACATTGTTTCTTTTTTTACCTTGAATTGTATTGTAAAGGTGATGTTCAGAGGGGTTACAGTTACATAAGTCAGATAATAAGTACATCTCTTTTTGAACAGTGTCACCCCTGCCTCATTTTCTCCCAGGTTTTCCCCTCCCAACCCCCTCCCCCCAAGTTGTATAGTTCATTTCCAGTGAGTATCACTGCTGAATTGGTTCACCCTTTGTCCCACCATTTCTGTGCTCCCCTTCCCCTCCCCAAATCAGATAAACTTACATACAAGACAAAAGGTGCAGAAATTAAAAACAGTTATAAAAGGGAATAAGCTGAAGGGAAAAAAAGAAAAAGAAAAAAACTGCTAAGAGTACAATACAAAACCTCTTGTTTCCATTTTTCTTGGAGTTCATTTTGACAAGCCTCGTTTTATGTGATCATGTGCACATAGCTATTGAGCCTTTGCGATCCTCTCCTAAGAACATCCTCCTTTGTTCTAACTTAGCATGTCCTATGGATAACAAAAGACAAAAATGTTATATTTGGACATGATTAAGGATGTATTTTTCTAACACTAGAGATCTCTCTGATCTTAATCTGGGAAATTTAATGAATAGAAAGAATATAGTCATTGTGACAAAAAGAAATACATGTAATTGAACTTCTCTTGTTTGCTAGGAGACTCTTGGGTATGATTGATTCCAGTGATTAGATGCCAATCTACATGTCAACCCAAGACTTCTTCCACCTATTGAGCCAAAGGTTTAATAAGAATCAGTTGTGTAGCCAGGCGCCGGTGGCTCAGGCCTAGCTTATAATCCTAGCTACTCAGGCAGCTGAGATCTGAGGGTTATGGTTCAAAGCCATCCTGGGCAGGAAAGTCCTATGAGACGCTGATCTCCAATGAACCGCCAGAAAACTGGAAGCAGAACTGTGGCTCAAAGTGATAGAGCACTAGGTCTGAGTGAAAGAGAGTTCAGGGACAGCACCCAGACCTGAGTTCAATACCCATGGCTGAAGAGGGAGGGAATCAGTTGTGTTTTCTTCAGAAACCTACTTAGGCAGTTTCAAGGGCGTGGAGTCAGGCAATCAGAGATTGCTGCTGCTGCAGTTTGGGTCTGGAATAGTCCCCAAAGGGCCATCTTCAAGGATTAGCCCAGTTTGTGGCACCGGTGGGAAATGACAGAGCCTTGAGGACGAAGGGACCCGTGAGAAGGTCTTAGATCCTTGAAGGTATCCCCCTGACACAGCACAGGCCCCAGTCTCTTGGTTGTTCTACTTCAGGCTGGCCATGAAGTACATGGATGCTCCCTGGGTGCCAAGATGCTTTATGCCATGGAAGAAACCAAGGGCTCAAGCAGTCACCAGGCGTGAAACCTCTGAGCTGCTAGCTTAAAGAGACCTCTTCTCTTGAAGAGTGAGGAGTCTCCTTTGGGTATGTGGCACAGGGAGGGAAAGCACAGTAACATAGTCATTTCTCTGAAAACAAAGTTCAACTCTGAGTAAAAACACAAGAACGAGTCACTGAAAATGCGGCAGCATAAGCATGAGGAAGAAAGCTACAAGGTGTCTTGTTTTAAATTGCTCTGCAAATGTCTTTAAATTCTCATTAATCATTAAATGAGCCAACTCTGCAACATGTACGTAATGCATTATGGGAGCAGAAAACACAAAAATACTATATTTATAATGCATAAATATAAAACATATAAAAATATAAAATATAATATTAAATCTGAACAGAGGATTGCCAACTTCCAGGAATTGCAACAAAAGAATTCTGATTAACGCCAAATAAAAAAAAATAGATTGACTGGCAACATACATACATATATATATATATCATAAAAATAATGTATAAGATATATATCTATATTAGATGGCATTTGTTTATATAAACAAGGGTTTCATATCTGATTTATATTATTTTCTTCCCTGCTTTCATTGGAGCTTTTGCTTTAGTGGCCAAATACTTAGGGAACTCATTTCCAATAAGAGGACTTCTACAAAATAATCATGCACCTTCTTCAACTCTCAGCCTCCAATTGATAGAAACTCAAGAAACCCTTCAGATATAAGACCATTTATGTCACTCAAGTGAATTTTTTTCCACTTAAAGAAAAAAATGAAAATTGCATGGCAAATTACTGCTTCACACAGATTTGTTCCAACATATTGTAGAACAGCACTTTGTACACAGCAAAATGAGTAACCAAATACAAAATTCTGAGAAATGGCAAGATCAAAAAGAAAATATGAATAGAACACACTACAATTGGAGAAGCTCAAATAAAGTACAATTGAGAATACAAAAGTGAGCTCAGCATCAAAGGAGAAAACTTCAGACTCAAAAATCCTTACTGTTTGATTTTGGACAAATAAATTGTCTTGTATTTTTTAAAATTTCTTTTCTTGACAAATAATAAAAAGTTAACCTAACTCATAAGGATATTGTAGTACATAAGATAATTCATATAAGGTATATAGCAAAGCATGTGACATGTATTAAGTATTCAAAAAGTTCCATTATTAATGAAATACTGTCATGTGATCATAGTGCTAGTCACAAATTATACATGGTGCAGCTAAAAGTCTTTTTAATTATGAAAACTTTATGAAGAATAATTGTTGCTTTAAAAATGTATGAAACACATCCTATATAATATAAATATATATCTTTCCATCTATCTGTATATGCATATACATGTATATGTGTATCCATGCTGTATGTTTATATATATGTATACACATAAATAAATATATATGTACACACACACACACATATATATATGCAGAGACAGAGACAGATATAGAAGCAGAGAGAATGTGTTAGTTTACTTTCTTTCTAATAAGTCTTGGAGCTTCCCAACAGTTTTTTTTCTGAGATAAAGTACCCCTTAAAGAGCTTGACCTTGTTCTAATACTCAGACATTTGTCTCTGCAGTGGGATACAAGGAGGACTTTATCTCCCTGGAACAATAAAAGAAAAACAACTTACTCTAAAAGATGTCAAGTATTCCTCATTCTTTTTAAATGCCTATCAGAAATTGATGAAACTATAAGAAAATGTATTTGGAAAGTTATCATATTAGATATGCTATTTTTTATTGAAAACATGTGTATGTATATGTTTGTGTATGTGCATATAAAGGCAAGTGTAGATATAGGTAGTACTGAACATTGACTATTTTTTTTAATTTTGGACATTGACTATTTTAAAGGTCAGAGATTAGTTAAGAAAAGAAACAAAAGGAAAAGAGAGTATTGCTTTCTATTTTTTTTTTATTGTGAGAATACCATACAGAGGAGTTACAATTACATGGGCAAGATAACGAGTACATTTCTTATCAAGCATTGTTGTCTCCTCATTGTTTCCCCTTCCCATCCCTTCCCATACTCCTTCTCGATCCTCCCCCCAACCCCCACCAAAGTTGTTAAGTTCGTTTTTTGACATAACATCTTGTACATCTCATTGTTGCAATGGGTCCACCTGTATCCCTAGTTAAACCATATGTTTTTTTTTTCCTTCCCCTCCACAAATTATACCAACATCAAATACAGTGAAAGCAGGGGTTATACTGTGGGGAAGGGACATACAAAGCAACACAGAAATCATCTTATAAATATGTTAGAAACAATAGCATGAAAGGAAAAAAAACAAAAAAAAATTTGAATATTTATCTTGAGGTTCATTCCACTAACATCAACTTATCTGACCTTTTCTGCTTAACTCAGACATATACTAGTTATTGCAAATAAGGGAAACCATGGGACCTATGTTTCTTTGAGCTTTCTATTTTTATATAATTATATATTATTTATGTATCATAGTACTTACTGTTCATCTAATTTTAAGGATCTAATTTAATGGACTAAACAAAATCGATCTAGACTCTTGCCTGCAATAGTTGACTTGGGTAAAATAAGTTCACATTTTAGGGTGGCAGAAAAAAGAAGACTTCTCATATTTAATTTGTAAGGTGTTCTATGGTAGTAGGAACAGAATAACCACTTCATAAAAATATTTTGGTATGTAGGCAACTTGAAACTACTTTAAAATCTGGACAAAATGTTAACATTTTATTTGAATCAAATAGAGAACATTGAGTAAGGGTTGTAGTTCCAAGATTTAAGACAATTGAGAAATTGAACTCAGCATTTGGAATTGATTTGCTTCTAAGACTATCTGGATAGTTTTGAAAAGGAAACTACAAATCCACACTTCTGAGCTGAGGTAATCAAACCCTACACATATTTAAAATGATAGAAATTAGAATTGGGGCTTTGTCAATGTAGGAAGCAAGTTCCTAGAAAGTTCTCTCAACTCTCAGGATTCTGAAAAAAAAAAATCTTTCTTATTCCCTAAAGGAGTAATCCAGAAAAACAAAAACACCCTAGCCAAGTCTCAAGTCTATCTTAGCATTATCTCAGTTCTTTTGAGAACTTTTTACAATTATCTTTAATGTCAGTACATAAGCACAAAGCATTTTTTTTTGTCGGTTGTGGGGCCTGAACTCTGGGCCTGGGCACTGTCCCTCAGTTCTTCAGCTCAAGGCTAGCACTCTACCACTTGAGCCACAGTGCCACTTCCGGATTTTTTTCTGCTTATGTGGTGCTGAGGAATCTAACCCAGGGCCTCATGCATGCAAGGCAAGCACCCTACCATCGAGCCACCTTCCCAACTCAGTACAAAGCATCTTAACCAACTACACCCATCATTCTCCCCAAACTCTCCAAATCCAACCCCACCCATGCCTTCAAGTTACGTGGTTCCATCGCCACACATATACATTGACCATTAGGACTGTATCTGTCCATCTTTCCTCTTTCCAGTTATCTTCCCCAATCCTTGTTTTCTTCACCAACACAAACATCATGTTTGAGCTTCCAGATTCATTGAGTTAAACTGTCAGTTAGTGGTTCAAAGGAGTTACACCATTGGAATCCTCCTCTGTGTCCGCCATACTTTAGTTCTGTTGTTAGTTGGTGTGTTGTGCGTAGGTAGATGATCCTGTATATGTTTTCTTTGTGTATATTTATGACCTGGAATGGCCACTTCACCTATCAACGAAGTCATTTGATTTCCAGATGCATGTGTAATTCTACTCAAAGGAAGATATCATCCACTAAAGCTCAGTTTATCACTTCAGTTCATGGCTGATGTCCGTAATACAAGTACAATGAACCAACATGCAAAGACAAGACAGTGGGATTGAAAATCCAGAGTAAAACACCAACTGTGAAAACTGCCCTTCACGGGATGCTAATCACATAGACATTCCAGATGCAAGTCTCAAGTAGCTGTGATTAATATGTTCAAATATATCAAGGTAAAGGCTCAGAATGTCAGTGGAGAAGTGAAAGCTATTTAATACAAAGAATTCTCTGAAAAATAAATTACTTTTTTCTATATTACACAGTCTCATTTAATTTTCAGAATCATCCAAAATAATTATGCCAATAACTAAAAAAAACCCTATTAACCCAAATTTAATGACCCTAGATGTTTTTGTCATGATATCTATTTTCTCTTATATTCTTAAATTTGGAGGACCCCTAATTTCTTTCACAATATTAATTTCTACCTTTCAAACATTATAAATCTTTATAATTACTTTATATTTTAGAAAAACTGTTTTACTGCTCTTGATCACTGACTAATTTCATCCAATTGTCAGCAACCCCCTTCTCATCACCACACAATTTTCAATTTAACATTTCTTCCATTGAAAAAGCCTTTTAACAATTTCCTAATTATAAGTATTATGAATGCAAATGAGTAGCTACAGGAAAGAGGGCTAAATAATGTGTGCACTAGAAAGAATAAACTGCTGAACTATAAAACTGAGAATTTAATGACAGAGTAAGGAAGTGTTGAAAGACACAAAATTACAGAAAAATAAATTAAAACTTAAAATCAAGCTTATTGTTTCTTCTTTTCAGAGAACAGCAGCTGCTTCTGTGCTATATTTATTTGAAAAAAGTTTAATTCTGTATTGATATTTCTGCTTTCTCTGTATAAGTACACTTTATACACATTCATCGTATTTACAAACCATGAAATATGTGGAAAAACAGGCTAAATTGACATATTTTTAAAAAGAATATTCTTCTTTGGTTTATAATTAAACATAGGCAATTTCAAACAAGAAGAACAAATTCTAAAATTTGAAGTTGTAACTTGTTTGGCAGTACAGTTTTTTTAAAGTATATTTTCCTCCTTTCAAGCCACTTAGAGGAGTTAATTTTAACAGATATTCATATTAGAAAGAAAAACAAACCTTTAAATAAATTATATGTTAAGAATTTAACCACGGGGGTTGGAGGCATGGCTCAGTGGGTAGAGCACAGGCTAATGAGCATGAGGGTCAGGTACAGAGTTCAAGTCCCAAGAAAAAAGATAAGTAGTTGACCAGGATAACTCTGCTATAACTGCTGCCTCTTGATGCTGTACATCTTGTATTATGCCAGTCCTTCTAATGAGAAAAGCTTGAAGAGCACCTCTCCCCGCCAACATGCTAAACATCCGTCTGCAGATATCAGCTTGCTTCTGTAACAGAGAAGATTGAAAGACACAGATTATAGAAGGGAGGGAAAGTGGGATCACATTTCTGCCTGCAGATGTAACCTAGGACATCCATGAGTGAGCTCTGGGATTGGGGGATGTCTAGGAAAAGAGGGAAGGGTAATTTCTGGGAGGCAGAGAGGGCTTCCTACGTTCTCATAAGTCTGGAGACAGAAAACAGACCCTCAGGCTCCCAGAGCAGCCAGGAGAGAAGCAAGGCACAAAGGACTAAGCCTCACGGCTGGACCTCGGTTTTGCATTTGTCTGGCTTATGTTGTTGGTGAACCATTTGCTGATAAACCCAAAATGCTAAAAATACGAGATAGAAATGGCACAAATGAGTTCTGTTGTCCCTTTGTGCCCTGGGAAAGATTGGAGATCAGCACCTTCAAGGACAAGCCTTCGGCAGGTCCAGGCGGTGAGGGGAAAGCAACGGAGGTGCAGGAGTGGTCATGTCTGAGGGGAAAACAACGGAGGCGCAGGAGTGGTCATGTCTGAGACAAGCAGGAAAGCTCAGATAAGATGATGTTAGGAGAAACGAACCCCAAGATAAGGCCACAGGGGCTTTCTCTTTCTTGTTACTGTTTCTAACATATTTATAAAGTACCGTGTGATTTTTTTTGTTGCTTTGTATGTCCCTCTCCCACAGTATAACCCATTTTCATTGTATTTGATGTTGGTATAATTTGGGGAGGGGAAGGGAAAAAAACAAATTATTTAAATAGGGATACAGGTGGACCCATTACAACAATGACCTCATTGTACATCTGTACAAAATGCTATGTTGAAAAACGAACTTTACAACTTGGGTAGAGGGGAGAGTGTAGTTGTGGAGATGGGAGGGCAGGGATGGTAGGAGAAAAACAAAGGAGGAGGCAACAATGCTTGATAAGAAATGTACTCATGACCTTGCTCATGTAATTGTAGCCCCTCTGTATGGTATTTTCACAATAAAAAACTTATTAATAAAAGTAGAAACCCAGTGTACTGAAGCTCAGGAAGACTGCAAATGAGCTTTGGGCCAGCTCAGCCTAAAACTAAAATCAGCAGCTCTAACCTGTGTCTGTGTCCTGGAGAAAGGATGGCTCTTCCTGCAGGAAGAGGACATGATTCAAAACTCCGCTATTTCTTTTTTTTGGGGGGGGGGCTCTGGTCGTGGGGCCTGAACTCTGGGCCTGGGCGCTGTCCCTCAGCTCTTCAGCTCAAGGCTAGTGCTCTACCACTTGAGCCACAGCGCTACTTCCGGCTTTTTTTCTTTCTGCCTATGTGGTGCTGAGGAATCGAACCCAGGGCCTCAGGCATGCAAGGCAAGTGCTCTACCACTGAGCCACCTTCCCAGCCCTGCTATTTCTTATCATCTTGATGTCTAACACTAAATCAAAATTACCAACCCTCCAATACAGAAGAGGAAAAACCAAAGACCACACAAGGAGGCCCACAGAAGACTTAGGTAGTGATATAATCAGATATATATTTCTTATAGTAACTAATGCACCTGTTTCGCCATATCGAAATAGAAAAGGGAAAAATATAAAAAAAATTATGTATGAAAAAGAATTATGTAAATGTTACATAAATGAAAACTACCATGGCAGTGGATAAGAACTCAATAAGTGATTATAAAAACAGAGAGAAGGTCATAGGGTTTATATCAGTCAGTAAATCAGTGCTGAAGAGTACATCTAAAAATCAGCTTGACAATAAACAGATTATCCATTGATGTGGAAAAAGGTAGCAATGAATGGACAGCAAGACAGATACATGGTAGTAAGAAACACTAATATTGAGATGGTAGGGGTGAAGTTTACTTATTAATAATTGCATTAAAGCTAAATGAATTAACAATGGCAGCAGGTGCACTAGACACTAGGTTGAAAATGAACTCTACAACTTGTGGATGGGGACAGGAGGGAAAAACCGGGGGAGAGCGAGGGAAGGGGAGACACTGTCCAAAAACCAATGTTCTCATGCCTGAATTAGGTAACTGGGACCCCTCTGCACTGACATGCTTTAAAATACTGTAAACAAAAATCCAATACTTTACTGTAGTTTGCAGTAATAAAGAAATCTGAAAAAACAACAACAAAACAAACAACAACAAAACAGAAAACAGGCACTGGCCATCCAAGCCTAAAAACCTAGTAATTCAGTGAGCTGAGATCTGAGTATCATAGTTTATAGACAACCTAGGGAGACAAATTCACAAGGCTCTATGTCCAGTTAATCAGCAAAAGTTGTAATTAGACAGTAAAACAATTTTGAGTGCATATGTGTGTGTGTATATACATATATGTGTGTACATGATATATATATATGCATATATATATGATATGTATGTTAAACTGAGTCTCCAAGTTTATTAGGGAAGAACTGGAACAACTGAAGGTAAGAAAACACAGACACATCAATGCTCCATTTTTAACAATGACAGAAAAACTAGCTAGGAATTCAATGAGAAAAGAGAACCTATACCGCATTATAGAAGAATTTGAACTAATGTATTTTCAAAATTATATTCCTCTAAATCAGTAGAATAATCTTCTGTTTAATAGCATATAAAACAGTTTGAAACCAGCCTGGTCAAGAAAGTCCAGGAGACACTTATCTCCAATTAACCAAGAAAAAAATAGAAGTAATTGTAACCCCTCTGTACAGCATTTTCACAATAAAAAAATAATAATAATAAAAGAAGGAAACAATGACTGATATATAAAACATTGCTCCATATAATTAAAGAAATCTAAATTTAAACCATGATATATTACCCTGCATTTATTATAAAGCTAATTATTTTTAAAGATTCTGGTAAGTTTAAATGCTTCTCAAATGTCATGGTTGCTCCACTGTAACTAGAACCTTGTTGTACTGGTGAGAAGACTATAAAGCAATGATTCCTCTTTGAAAGTTCTTGGCATTCACTAATAAAGCTGACTACATGCAGACTTATGACGAAGAAATCTCACTACTGGGAGGATCAGAAACAACAATGTAAATATCTAAACAATCAAACAAGTCCAAAGCGGAGGGCAATTTGGAAAGTAAGTACTCAAATACTCTCCGAAGATGTTGGTGTTAAAAAAGACAGAAAATGAAAAATACATTATGATCATTATTTTTCAGTGGAGAAGACCAAGTAACCCAATTCTTGATTAAATATCAATTTTTAAGAAACTGTTATCTTCAAGACAAAAATAAGCCGACATAAAGGATATTGATTAGAATAAACAGATAATTACAGTCTGTAAAACATGTCTTTCTTAAGTGTTATAATTGTGGGTTTTAAAAAATTAACTTTCATTTGAAAATGCTACATATTATGTAACTATTACCCCTCTGTTTTTATAATTGTGTTTATACAGAAAAAGTCCTGGCTGTTAGGACACAATTCAGTGAACTACTTAGGAGCAAAAGAAAGGAACAGGGAAAATCAATTAAAAAATTGATTAAATGAATGATGAATGACTATATATTGTACTATTTGTGGGGGTTATTTTAATGTTAATAAAATGTTTAGACCCAATAAAAACAACTCAATGTACCTGGCTACCAAAACATGTAACTACAAAATTTATAGTAGTAGTATTTCAGTAGTCAAGAAACTTGAAAACCCTAGTTGATCAACAACATAATGGATAAACTAATTGTTACAGTGAAGTGCTTTATGGATATGGGAATAAGCAAACTACTTCTAGACAAAAATAGCATGAATATTTTCATGTATATAATAAAATCAGGAAAAAATCTAGACACAAAAATCCTACTATAGTATGTGACTATAGAAAGTTCATGAAGAAGAAATACTGATGTCAATAGACATTAGGACTGTGATTATTTTTGCATATTTACTAACGGGGATGCTATTAGATGGTGTGTTGAAAGATGATAATATTTTTATTTTATTTTTTACTTTTTTTGGGTCCTGTCATGGGGCCTGAACTCTGGGCCTGGGCACTGTCCCTCAGCTCTTCAGCTCAAGGCTAGTGCTCTACCACTTGAGCCATAGCACCACTTCTGGCTTTTTTTAATTTTCTGCTTATGTGGTGCTGAGGAATCAAACCCAGGGCCTCATGCATGCAAGGCAAGTGCTCTACCACTAAGCCAACTTCCCAGTCCAGATGATAATATTTTTAATCTCTGTCACAGTGATAACGAGGTATTCACTTTGTGAAAATTCACCAAGGTATATACATTTCTCATCATATGTTTTATTTCAATACCTGTATTCATTAAAGTTTGATGCTTTAAAAGTGACCAGTAGCTAGGCGCTGGTGACTCACATCTGTAGTCCTAGTCACCCATGATCTGAGGATCATGTTTCAAATCTAGCCTAGACAGGAAAGGCCATGGGACTCTTATCTCCAATTAATCACAACAACAAAACAAGCTAGAAGTGGAGCCGTGGCTCAGGTACAGCCCTAATCCTGAGCAAAAAGGACAGGGACAACACCCAGGCCCCAAGTTCCGGCCCCAGGACTGACATATACATACCCAAAAGTTATCAGTGAGCATCATTTTGTTGGTCATTCCCTCCAAATTACATTCCACACAATTAGAAAGTACAGAATTTGAAATTTGAGTCTTTCAACATGCTAGTCTTTCATAAATTTAACTTTTCAACAGTATTGTCACCAAACTGATGACACAGTCGAGTTGTATATAATCAAAGATAGTTGTCTTTTGCGCTGTATAGGCTTTTGATAGATACTCAGTGGACATATGTATCCAATGCTGTGCTAGATTCAGGCACATATCAATTGCATCTTCATTGCAGCTCCAAAAGAAAAATCAGCATCAATCTGGATATTTTTGTCAATGAAAAAAATGATGGGAACTTGGAAAGGTGGAGGGTCAAGATTCATCCCCAGGGCTTAAGACTTTGATTCCAGTGACTTTTATCTCACTCCACAGAGCCTTATATATTATCAGCTACAACTGACTGTGAAAATTACCATCATAATATAATAAAAATCTTTCCAGTTCCCAACTAAAATCATTCCTCTAGCAGCTCTCTACCAACGCGGTCTCCCATCTATTGTGCCAAAGCCAACAAGCCATCTTCTAAATTACTCTGCTGATTAGTATCATTACTTAGACCGTTCTTGTCAGTGACAGTAACTAAATACATCACCAGCTTGAAAGAGAAAGTTAAGGAAATGATTAAGCTTATCGACTAGTTAGAGACAAAATGACTGTTGGTTGGCACAGACGGACACTTACACCACAGGTTCCGAAGCTGAAATGCAGAACTGCTAAGTCAGTCAGAATCACTGTGCGGTCTCCAGTCAATAGCTCTTCCAAGTTAGATCACATATTTGGAAATGATAGAAAAGGACTTTAGACTTTGACTGGGTATAATCCAACAGGCTTTGAGATGATGTGTGAAACCTTTGCTGTTATGGTAGATCAGCACTCAATGATAAGAGGGTTCGGTAGCTTACCCGGCGTCCACGCATAGATATCTGAGTAACAAATAAGATTTAAGAGTGCAAGGAAGAGTCCTTCCCTACCGTTAAATTTTCTTTTTCCAGTGCATCAGCAAATAGCCACCTTCTCCTGAGTCTCCAAGCTCTCAGAATAATCTGAAACCAGACGTGTGTATCTCAGAAAGTGTGTATGGTGGCAGCTGGATTCAGATACTCCATTAGATAGCTTGATCTCCTCCCCTTCATTGCAAAGATTGACCAGGAGCTTTGTGCAGACACAAGTGTAGATGATCTCAGGCTCCTAGCATTGGAGACAACAAAAATAGATAGACTAACTCTTGGCCTGAGAGGAGCAAAACCAGTTTAGATTATGTCACAAAGCATTCATTTGGAATCAGAGGAGGAAATTCCAAAGGAAGGCTAGGAGGTTTCCAGAAAGAAAAAAAGAAAGAGGTTCATAGGTAGCAGATTTATTCTGCCAATGATATAGAGGTCGGGAAGTAGGAAAGGATGGATAAGACTCAATACATATCCAAGGGAAAGGAATGAAGATGTCAACATTTAAACCATTGTGTAAATGTAGACACGCAGTACCAATGCGTTTCTCCCTGGTCTCTGTTTAAACTAGAAGAGCAGGACCCATTTGTCCAAAGAGGCTCCTCGAGCAGTTGCTAGCACAGAAGATGTGACTCCAAGTAGGCATGAGGAGGCATTCTTGCATTGTGTATTTCTAAGGCAGAAAGTGCAGCTGCCTGTCTACCTGCAGGTGATACCTTAACATTCTGTGCCCTGTGTGTGGCTACGGTGCTTCCTGAACACCAGGGAAGATATGAATACGAACGGGCCAGTGAGGGGGACAGGGGACTGAAGGACACAGTTCTGTAACAAAAAGAGGACAAAGGGTTTATTACATTTTAATTTTCAAAAGGATTTCTGCCCTGCAGATGTGGGTGAGAATGGGCCCAGAGAGGCAAGTTGAACGCTGTTGGTGGTCTCATCCCTTACACACACACACACACCACCACCACCACCACCACCACCACTTAGCATGTTGGGTAGTTAGTAGACACACGCTTAAGAAACTAGTCATGAGACTATACGATGAATGCTGAGCTCACAGTAGGCGGAGCCTGGGAGGGGCTCCTGGGCGTTTTGATTGACAAGACAGTCAAAGGAGGAAATTCTTGGATGGAATGAATTCTGTCAGAACGTTCTTCCATACACAGATTCCGAATTTCAACAGGAAAATATGGGCTAGGATATAAATGTTGCTTTATTAACATGATATATACCAGTGATCTCGAGTGTTTTCGTGTGAGAAAAATAGCCTGAGTTCTTGTTTAAAGGCCCTCCCGTTTGGCAATGGTGGTGACCAGACTCAAATGGGAAGCTGTAGTGTGCAGACAGTTCTGCTGAATGTGTTCCTCTAAACACACTCTGAAAAATACTGCTATGAATATATCACCCTGATAGCCTCATCTAAGAGGACTCTTTCTTACATGACACTGGCAGCGTAATAAAGTTAGTAACACCATGAATACTTACTAGTTTAATCTACCTCCCCTAAATCTTCAAATCTCTAACTGTGCGTGCTCTGTTTTATATCAGTATTCGAGCATTTTTGTTACTGCCTTAGAAATACACAACAACAAACAAGGGTATCACATGGAACCAGCAAATACATATCGATACTATTGATATTATTCAGATAGTTTGTTAAGTGAGATCAGCATTGCTGGGCACTGAAGCCTCAGGTCTGTAATCCCAGTCGCTCCACGGGCTGGGGTCTAAGGATTCTGCTTCAAAGACAAACTGGAAACTCTGTGAGACTCTGATCTCCAATTAACTACCCAAAAGCCAAAAGGGGGAGTTGTATCTCAAGGGGTAGAATGCTAGCCTTGAAGGAAAGAGCTAAGGGACAGTTCCTGAGTTCAAGTTCCAGTCCTGGCATGCACGCACACACACACACACACACACACACACACATAAAGGAGATAAAAGTGCAAGACATTAAGAGTTTAGAGAATTAGTACAGTTATTTTATCCTGGCAGAAAAGAGCTAAGCTTTAACTGTGTATGTGAAGGAATGAAAGAAGTACTTGTTGACGTTGAGAGGACCGAGAACGCTAACAGCTCTGAGTTGTAAGATTGTACAGGGCTGGAAGAGAGAAGGCCGGCGCCTCACCTTTTCCACGTGATGATACATTCCTCACGGGAAGAAGTTGGAACGCCAGCCGGTAATGTACATTTCATTGTCCCCTACCTAATGAGAGATGGCAGAGTCACTGCAAATCCAGGAGGACAGATGGACACTGCCATTGACAGAAATTTGACACACTGCTTTTATTTTCTCAGGCACCGATTAAAATTTGCAATGGATCTATCTCTTTACTGCAGATTTTTTTTAAAAAAGCAGTTAGAAGGCTTTCTAAGCTGTAGGTATCTTCTATGTTTATCATTTCCATGTTATAGGGAAAAAGAGTAATTTCTTCAGTATTTCTTCAGTAAGCCTTCAGCTGGAAAACAAAAGCTCTGGGGGAGGAGGCTGGAGTGTATTTCAAAAAGTTATTTGCATGTTCTTTCAAGTAACTGTCAGTCTGGCGAAGAAGGACAAAACTATTTTTATTCATTGTTGGGAGACTAATGGGAAGCTTTCTATGTTGCGTCACAATTCAATGACAGAAAATATGTTGCGCTTTTAAGAAGTTGAAAAGGGTTCTTTCTGGCAACAGAAATAAGGCGGGAGCATTTCGGAAATGCAGCTTGCTCATTCCATTATCTGAATACTGCCTGGTTTTGTTTTCCCTTTTGTTTTGCTTACAAGACAGTGTTCCTAGTGTTTGCTACTTCAATTACAAGAGTATAAGACAAATCAAAGCTGGACCAGCAAAATAACACCTTTGAAGGTGATATGGAATATCCATGAGGAAAACTTATTGGAAAATTTATTTCTGGGACTAGGAAATTCCCTTCCAAGTATCTTTAGCAGGGAAATGGAGAGGAAGCCCTAGTATTTATTCTCAATTTAATTTAGAGTCAAGGATAAATGGTGAAACACACTGATTCATATGTAATGATTTACTAAAAAAGTATTAGATATTCAAATATTTTAATGTAAGTAGAACAAACCAGAAACTCTACATTAACCATTGCGGAAGCTTAGAAGGTGTTTTCCCCCTTGTGGCAGGGAAAAAAACCCTCCATTTCCTCCCTGCTTCTTCTAGATCTTACAATGGTATGCTTATTGACCGCAGTTTGTTATGGATGAAGAACCCTAATGGTTCTCCCAGAAGCCTTTCCGAGGTTTCCGATCCTGCCACGGGCCCCGTGTTTGCCCCTCCTAGTCACGGTACTCTCTACATCCACTCTGCCTCGCCGATCATCACCGACGGTCAGGTGCCATCTCCCTTCAGGCACTGCCTTTGTCCCATGCTTCTGTATTCTACAGACACATCCTGGACCTGGACCCTACTCCACCCTCTTCCTTCTCAGACTTCCCCTGCCCCGCAGGCCCCCGGCGGCTGCCAGTGCTATGACCATCCTTCTAGTCTCTGCGAAAAGAAAATATGGAATTCATTTTGATGTCTTCCTTCCTGTCTACTCACCAACTGCATAAGCCCTGAGAGACCCAGTCAATTCTCCCTTCATGGATCTTCGGTCTATGGTTAACTTGAGAGAGAAAAATCACAGTATCCCCAAATAATTTCTCAGTGGAGAAGAAGTGAGCTGAAAGACAGAATCCTTTATTTTACTCTTCTTTTGTCCACAGACTAGCTCTATGGTGTGTTTATCTGTACAATATGCAGGTTAGTCAGGCTCAAGGACTTGTCTGTGTGTGTGTGTGTGTGTGTGTGTGTGTGTGCACGTGTGTACGTGTGCACGCAGGTGTATGCTTGCACATGCATGCACTTATGAGCACACCAGTCCTACAGCTTACACTCAGGGCCTAGTCACTGTCCCTAAACTTTTGTGCTCAAGGCTAGAGCTCTACCAGTTGAGCCACAGCTTCCACTTCTGTTTTATCGGTGCTTCACTGGAGACAAGAGTCTCCTGGATTTTCCTACCTGGCTTGGCTCAGAGCCACGATCCTCATACCTCATTATCTCAGCCTCCTGAGTAACTAGCCACAGGTGGGAGCCACCAGCACCCAGCCAATTTGTTGTCTCTTAAATACAGCTCTTTGAAATTCGATACTAACTCCTGAGATTCGCTCCACCTGATTCTTCTCTCAATAGCAGCCATGCCACTTACCTTCCAGTTCCCTTGAACATTTTCGGCTTCCAAAGTAAGTTGCTTCCTTAGTTTATTTGGTTTTCTTGGATTTTCTCTTATACTGGCTCTCGGTGTCTTAAAATACTCTATCCATTCACCCATCATCACATTTATTAATTTATCTTACTCAGATGCACTTCCCTAGTTCCTGGGCTAGACCAGAGCACAGAGATGGCTCATTAATTCCTTGTCGAAAGGGAAGAGTAAAAAGACTATGCACCACATCTTCTTGGTCTACGAGGTACCATCAATTCAAATGCATTCATGGTAATTTTACCTCACATTAGAAGAAAAATGGGACTTTTCCTTACCAGCCTTGTTTCCTGCGAAACAGCCTGACATTTGAGTAGTTTGGCATTTAAGTAGTTCCTCTTCTCTCCAAGGCAATAGGGTAACAAGTATAGCATTCAGGGCACAAAGCAGGGAGGAATCCAGCCCTACAAACAGGTTAAAAAACAACAGTTATGTACTCTCAGGCTTATCACTTTCTCCTAGCTTTCTGTTTGTTTAATATAAACCTTGAATACTGGTGCACGGGCAATGGCGGATGAGAGAAATTTCGCATTTTACTGGTTGGTTATACCACAGGGAGAAAATAAATTTATTTTTGTTATGAAAAATGTATTTTTATTAAGAGTGATGACAACTGTTAAGTCTCTCTTTCTCTTCTAAGCTATCATCTTTTTTTTTAAATTCCGATCTGAAGAGTGAGAGGTGAGAAGGCTGAGAGTTTGAGCCCTCTGACTGGCGAGATAATGTATTGAGAAATAGCGTGTTCTAGACAACACTCAAAGCATTAGCAGTGCATTTGAGAAGGCAACACGCACAGATCCCTGTCCTGGCATCGCACTGGGAAGCCTAATTTTTGAACAGTCACACAGGGGGAGTGTGAATGAAGTGAGAAGAGACTGAAGGACCATCTCAGGAGACAGTGTCTGAAATGACAACAAAATGACAGGAAGAGTCCAACCATGAGGAGCTGGAGGTGAAACAAAATGGTGGATGTACATGATCCAAGGCAGGAACAAACCAGATACACTTGAGGAACAGGAAAAGGGCCATCAACATGGGGGAACAGGGAGCGTGGAAGGCAGGGAGGTGGGCATGAGCGGGCATGGTGGGCAGGCCAGATCATCAGTACTTTAAACAGTGAGGCCTTATCAGACCATTCTATGCGGGGAGGGGCATCAGCAGGTGGGCTTTCCTGAAGATAACTTCGAGTGAGGAATGGATTCTAGAGAGTAGAAGTGGGGACAGGAGAAAACCTGTGGCATCATCCTTCTGAAGTGATAGTTGACAGACTTCATCCGAGGCCTTAATTGTAAAAATGGGGACAGAGATGGATTTCAATGGCTTTCAGGGGCTGCACTGCCCCAACATGTAACAGCATTTGTGAAGCAATAGGAAAGGAGAATGAGAAATGTCTTCTAGATATTTGATGAGAACAGTTGAGCAGGGAGGAGTTGGAAGAAACCCATGCTGATATGAAATGGTCTAGAAGATGATGCTTGTGTGCGTGTGTGTGTGTGTGTGTAGTGTGTGTGTGTGTAGTGTGTGTGTGTGTAGTGTGTGTGTGTTTGTAGTGTGTGTGTGTGTGTGTGTAGTGTGTGTGTGTGTGTGTGTGTGTGTGTCTGTGTGTGTGTGTTGATGAAGAAGTTGTTTATCAAGTGATTTTCTTCTTTAATGTAAGTTTAAGATACGTATTGCCATTTAAAAGATGTCAAGTGGTATTTGGGTCTAGCCATTTATTTGGCCGGGAATTTATGAGAGAAATGTAGGTTTCATGTATGAATTTGGAAGTTATTAGCATATAGATGGATATTTAAAACCACACACCTGTAAACAAAGACCCCGGGCAGGAATGACAGCAAGAGTGCTCACAACAAGGCTCTAGACAAACAAGACACTCGGGCACTGAACCAGATGCAGAGAAAGCAAATTAAAAAGCTGAGAAAAATCGTCCCACACACCCAGGCGTGATTCCGATGGCAAGGTGTGACTAGTCATCCGAAAGTGCTGTTCTTCAACAAATTTCACGACAGGCTTTTGTCTTCTCAGTGCTACACTCTAGGTTGTTTGTGGAGTGGGTATCCCTGGGAATAGGCTTACCACACTTGCTCAGCATAAAATACTTTAAGTAGAAATTCACTTAGCGATCTGATCAGGATTAGACTAGACAACACATCTTCCTGGAGAACACCAAACATGAACGAGAGGGGAGAAGAAAGCAATGGAAAGAAAGGAGAGAATACGGATCTAGGAGAGGAGCTCTTGAGCTGACCTAGAGCTTCAAAATCATTGGGCAACTTCTCTATCGTGTTTAACGCTGTGGTTTCTCTGAAACAATTCTCTCTCCACAGGACTCTGTTTGGTCACAAAGACATAGATGATAAGTATTTTCCTGTGATTGATTTTGTTGGTTTTTAAGTTCTTGGC
The DNA here is from genome assembly GCF_000151885.1 of Dipodomys ordii. NCBI lineage: Eukaryota > Metazoa > Chordata > Mammalia > Rodentia > Heteromyidae > Dipodomys > Dipodomys ordii. The sequence continues at coordinate 2,418,389 of NW_012267256.1, forward strand.
ATTCTTGGATCAATTTCCTACTAACATACGCTGTTCGGAAGCCTTGGGAAACGAGTTAGTGAGGATTGACTACGGCAAAGCAGTTCATTTCTATCCGTTGATTTTTCGGTATACACATCTACTTTTCACTCTGTTGGATTTCACGCAGTACCACACAAAGATGTGGTTTGGCTAACCATTATTCAAGCAGGAGGGTATGTCTTATTACTGTCCTGAGCTATGACATTTGAGGGTCGTACGGTTAGATCTCGCATGATCGTACTGATGTCAGCTTAATGCTCTACCATTGTTTATGGAGGTAAAGGCCTATGAAAATCATCCATTAGCTTTGGCTGCCTCCCGTTCCTTGTAGGTTCTTTAAGGGTTGTTATGAATATGAATGCTCACTGTTACCACCTACTTCCGTAAGGCAGTCCCTTCTCAACAATTCACCTAGAAAGAATTGTAATTCTCAGAGCGGTGGGGATGTCCTTTGTAGTTGAACTGCTGTGTTAACAAGGGGTTAACCCCTGGCAAACAAACAAAACTGTGAAATGCCCACTCTTCCCATGAAAACTGTAACCCATTCAGTGATCTTCTGGGCTGCCTAAGGAAAACCTTTGCACCTGATAGGAGACAGCGGAGAACTGGGGAGAAGGTTTCAATCTCTAGATAGGCCAGCAGTTAGTGTTGTAGCTGGAGGAATGTATTGAGCCACATACCAGAATATCTCCGAATAATGTCAACATTTAAGAGCTTATTTTTCTCCAATAACAAGTCAGGAGGAGGCCAACTGTTTCTAAGTTGGCTAAGTTTTAAGAGATCTGCCAGCTTCCACTTTGCCCTCTTGGAGGTTAGCTCTGGGGCCAAGTCTAAGAAGAGGCCTCACAGAAACACCAAGGGATAAGAATCCACGTGGACAAGAGGAGTTGTGTTAGAGTTGTTTTGAACAAAGCTGTGAACAGACAGTGTGTGTGTCTCACACGCAGGCGGCAGCCAGCACGGATGTTCAGACCCAGCCCACACCATGGAAAGGAGACATGCACTTTCCCCCAGGAAACCCTGCTATGATCTCCTATCCGTGCAAGTGTGACCAGTGGCCGTTGTTCTAGGCCACTTAGTCTGGAGGTGTTTTATCTATATAAAAATAAAAACAGGAAAGAAAGAGCTGTGACTAAATTCTTTTTGTAGTATATTTCCCCTGGCCGAACTCCTGTCTTTTGTGGAATTCTCTATTTCTAATTCTTCACATGCACAATACACACATAATTTGGGCACGTCTTAGTAAGCTTTGTAAGTCGCTAGAAATCCTGAGTGTAGGATCTGTGTGTGTGTGTGTGTGTGTGTGTGTGTGTATAGGTTTGTATGCAAGGTCTCTGTGTGTATATATATATATATATATATATATTGAATGAAAAGTCAAGAAAAGTACGAGGACAAAACTTATATATTTATTTTACTTTTTCCTAACTTCCTAATCTCAGACACAAGTTACTTCTCTAAGGATCTTAATTTTGTATACATCTGTAGTGATATCTGATCTGTTTCTTTGAAACACCTCTTCCAAAGCCTCAATAGATAAATAACATTTAACAGAGAATGTTGGAAGTCAACCTGTCATCCTCTTCTTGAACTTTTTAAACTAGTTTTCAGCCCACTAGCTAATGTTATTTATTCTTTTAAGCAATTTTATTGGGTAGGTGGTACAGAAATTAGTAAGCCCCTCCCCCCTCACCTACAAAGTAACTCAGACGTTAGACACTGGACATTATCAGTGCTAGAGCAGGTACCGACTTACCATCACACTTAGCTTCAGGAGAGTTGGTCAAAACATTAATCCAAATCACGCCCCCCCCCTTCCTTTTATATGATGTCTTTTTACACCAAAGTTAAGAAACTTAGGATCTCTAGTTTGTGGCATATATGTATTACCAAGTGAATTAAACTCTTCAAAGAACTGTTGAAATTTAAAAAAAAGAATTGTTGAAACGTAACAAATGATCAATAGGTTTTACCACAATGTGAAATACTGTAAGCAGTTATGCATGTCTCCACATTCAGGGTCGAACATTGTTTTAGTAACAAACAGAATCATCTCGGGCTTACAGAAAGCTTCCCAAACCATTAGGCCTGACAAACCTCAGCCAGCTCCTATTTTACCCACCTATGTCCATCCAGTCTTTTACTCCATTCTGTCCACCACACAGCTACAAACTGAGAGAGGAAGTTTGACCTCAAGAAAATACAGCTCTGACACAGATTGCCAAAGAACAGACAAGGAATCTCTCTTCAATTTCCTCTTGGCTCACTGCCTACTTCTACTTAGCACTACCATGATCACATGGTATAGACTGTGGAATATATAAAAGCTTAGTTTTCATTTTACCACTCTAGAGAAGAAACACTGCATTCCACTTTGTAGCCCTGATGTAATTATAAAGATTACTGCTTAAATGTAAAACTGAAGCATGGCTTTTCTTTCACATCTTTATTAGTCATATGAAAGAAAATTATTATGCCTGCCTTCTATTAGGTTTGCTTTGATTTCCTTTAGACCCTGGGAATGTGGACTAGTGTTTGTTTTCATGGCTGCCAAAGTTTAAACCTTCCAAGAGATTTTGGATTCAACAACTGAATGCATTAAACAGCTAATGTATAACACACACCAAGACCTCAGTCAAAAACCCACAGAAACCTCTGAAATATTTTAAACCATAGCCTTTGTCATGCAAGTATTATAAACCAATGTTCCAAAGCTTGTTTAAACTTCGTTTAGACCTTTCTGTGAGAGGATGCCCTTTTCAGAAAGTGGTTTCTGGAAGTGTTTATATCTTAGACCCATGCTGCGGCCATGGCTAGGGATTGGGAAGGGCTAATCATTTTATTTTGGCTTCAGAGGACTTGCTCCTTTGTGCACTAACTAGAGGACTAAGCGGAAAATGAGTCTTCTGACTAAAGAGAATGTAAAGGGGTTCTCAAATGTTCAATAAGACACTTCTTTCTTCCTCCTCTCCTCTATTCCTTCTACTTTTCTAATTTTTCCATGTGGCTCAGACGAAAAGACCCAGAGGGAAATCTAACTTGTAAGAAATAATGACCACAACATGGTCAAATTCTCAGAAGAAAATGGCAGAATGTGAGAGTTGTTGAAATTGGCTGAAGGGTTAAGGAAGGAATATTTTAATTCTTACCTTTATTAATTTTTGAAAATTGTGTAATGAGAAGAGAGAAATATTTTATTAGGGAAAATGCAGTAACTAATTAACTGGAGCATCTAACAGTGCTAATGTGAGCTTAGCAACAGAATTAACCCTAAGTTTTTACTTGGTACTCGGGAAAACAAATCGATATTAAATTTTAGTGTTCCTTGGCCTTTACTCCCAAAAGCCCTAAGACATTTTAATGTTCAAGTGATTTGAAAATTTGGTAATCATGATAGACTATTTGGAGGAAAGTCTAAGTTAAACCTTTTATACTGCTGAGTGCCACCGGCTCATGTCTATACTCCTAGCTACTTAGAAGATTAGATTTCAGGTTAGCAGTTCAAAACCAGCCCGGGTAAGTAAGTCCTTGAGATGCTTATATCCAATTAACTAACAAATGGCCACAAATGGAGGCTTAGCTCACGTGGTAAAACAAAATCCTGGAGTAAAAAGAGCCATGTAAGACATAAGGGTCTGAGTTCAAGTCCCAGCACCTGCACAAGACGTCCAAAGGAGCCCTATTTCATACAGGTTAGTAAAGACAACCTGTTGTTGTTTTGCCAGCAAATAAGAGGGTAGTTGATATCGGGCTCCAGCTGTGAGCTGTGAGCGATTCCAAAGTTCAGTCACTTAAAACATCAGCTGCCATGTTGCCTGGGAATATATACAGTAGGAGTTTGGGGGGCAAATGCATCTCTGCATCTGGAAATCTGGAATCTGGAATCGCAGCTGGAATAGCATAAGAGCCCGGGGACCCGCGGGGCAGCTGTGTTTGGATGCTGGTCACTGGTCTAGAGCTTTTCTTTGTGCCGCTGGCAGGATTTCTTGCAGCTCACATCATGGCCCTGCATACACCCAGTTAGGCATCTACACCGTGTGAAGGTTCACGTGATTGCTGATTTCCCAAGGGAAAGAGAACAAACTAGGAAGATTGAAAAAGGCTCCTCGCAGAACTGACAGTCTGATGTCCGTTGCCTACTGCTGACCAAGGCCAACTGGCAGGAGCCAGCCCGGACATCAGGACTGAGGTCAGGGCGTGGAAAGTATCTGCCACGTGTTTATTTTCCAGGGTTGTAAAAGCCTTATTGTGAAGGGGTTGGTGTGTATCTTATTAGAGTTCAGATTTTGAGCACTTTGAAAAGAATCCCATCAATGCGTGGCCACACTGTTCTCAGTTTGTATGGTACCTAAAAGAAGAAAACTGTTTTGGAGGTAGTGAAACAGGCAGTCATTGGACAATAGAATAGTACCTTTTCTCACAAGTTAAATACTACTAGTGTAGTGTGAATAGGGGGTTAAGTCATAGTACACAATGCAGATGTAGGGGAAAATGTAGTTTCTTTCAGTAGTTTCTAATCTAATTTTTTTTTCCTGAAATGACTCCACTGGTGAGCAGAGACAAAATGTACAGCCTGGCTTCCGACAATGCCTTGGGGTCTCAGCCGTCTACCAGACGGGGTTCAGTCCTTTCTTGCTTCTTATCTGAGTGCATGAGAAAGGAGAAAAAAAAACATCTGTATATATTCCCTTGATACTGAAAGCAAAGGAACTCCGGGCTTTGCGCTCATTCATGAATAATTGTTGAAGAGAGACAGCAAATACTCTTTCTTTTCCTGATCATCAGACCTCTTCTGGGCCTCTGTGTTACTACCCTCTATGCAGTATGAATGTATGACCCAATCTTTTGCCTTGAGAAATGTCCCTTAGAGTGGTCTCTGGACAACTTGGCCTGACCTTACTCCAGCCGAGTCCTCATCTGACCCAGCTTTGCCTCCACAAACACTGTCTTTACCCGTCAGACCCCATGGGAGTCCTCTAGTCTTTTATTACAGCACTGACTGCAGCTGATATCTGAAGATTTCTACTCAAATCTCTCCTCAGAACCCTTCTACCTTCCGTGCAGAGAAGAGTAACAGCAAAGCCAAAGCTGCTGACTTCAGTCCTGCTTGCCCAGTCAGCTTCTGGCTGTCATCCGGGACTTTGATTCAAAGGGAACATTGCTAGTATAGTGCATTTTAAGAAAGGATCATGGGCTGAGTTGTTGGGTCGAGCAATGTTATGTATGGTGAACACCTGCATTCCTTCTGAGAGTCTAGAATTTGGTACCAGCCAAGAAAAAGCTACCTTCTTGTCTGGCTCCCAATAAACACTCTGACCACTGAGTCTCTAATGAGCTTCCAGGTAGGAACCATTTTATACCTGAGCCCCAAGTCACGCCGGAAGACTCCAACACACGTGATTCCAACAGACGAAGACTCGGCAAAGCTGTTTGTGCCTAGATTTTGTCCCAGGTGCCTCTCCCTTTGCTAATTTTACTTTGTATCTTGGTACTTCAATAAGTTGTAACTACAACTACAATTGTCTCTAAGTCCTATATGGCCTTTTAGTAAATCTTCAAATCGGGAGGCAGCCAATAGGGACAGACCCTCAGCACACCTCTACTACCATGGTTATCTTTGACATGATGGAACTTAAGATTCAGAATGCACAGAACAGCCTGCTAGTCAGCTTCTCACGACCCAAATGAGGATAGCAGGAGGGCTGGCGTGAAATCAGCACATTGATACATGTACACACACACACACACACATACACACATACACACACATACACACACACATACACACACACATACACACACATACACACACACATACACACACATACACACACACACATACACAAACACACATACACACACACATACACACACATACACACACACAAACACACACACATACACACACACACATACACACATACACATACACACACATACACACACAAACACACACACACATACACACACACAAACACACACACAAACACACATGCACACACACACACAAACACACACATACACACACATACACACACACAAACACACACACATACACACAGACACACACACATACACACACATACACACACATATACACACACATACACACACGCACACACACGCACACACACATACACACATACACAAACACATACACACATACACACACAAACACACACACACATACACACACATACACAAACACATACACACACATATACACACACATACACAAACACACACACACACACATACACACACACACACATATCCCTTCAAGCTAGTAATACGATAGGGATATGTTTTCTCACTTGTAATGTTCTTGTAATTTTACCTCATAATTTCCATCTTTTGATTTTCTATCTAGAAAAACAGATAAATTGGAAGCAAACCTACCTGCATAATTTCCATTGTAAAGCAAGATTATGCATTTGTTTCTGAATGCTATTTGTTATTAGTTTTAAGTAGCTACACAGAGGCTTTCCATTCAGTGAATCAGTTTGTATGTTCTACGCATCCTGATCAATATCAGCCCTTCATCATTCTCCTCCATTCTTCCCAGCCTAGCCCCTCCCCTCAATTTTAAGTAAAACACTAGACTCAGAGTTTTACTACAAGTTAATGTTCAATGCTGTACATGGCCCAATAAATATGCTTTTACAGTCTTGTTTCCCACCCCCAAAAAAGCAAATCTTATAGATGATGTTAGAACTAGCATCCACAATTGATTGACCAATTACTGGTCCAAAGATCTGAATGGCTCAAGCTTCAAAAACATGGTGAAAAAGACATAGCCATAAGCCAAATAACACCCAGGGCATTCCGGTGCCGGCCAGAGCTGTGTTCCCCGCGATGGCATGTAACAATTTGTCCTTCACACTCTCTCCCTCTCTCCTTACTTCCCTTCCAAACAAAAAGCGCCTTTCCTAGTTATTTATATCAAAATGAATGAGTAAACCAAGAGCTCTCAAGCTGCCAGATATGACCTGCCTTTTCAGTAGTTATTCCTGTTTAACTTCACTAAGACGAGGAGAGGGGAAAAGCGCACGATTAGGGTCTTTCGGAGGAGGGTGCTTGTCTTCGTGAGGCAGGGGCTGACTTTACTATCCCTTGCTTTTTTTTGGGATGAGGTGGGATCCAAAAATGAAGAAGCTAGCTTGGAGGGGATGGAGATAATGAGGAAAGGCTCCATCTACAGCTGGCCCCCAGCTGCACACAGTGCGGGGTCCCCCCCCTGCTCTCCCCCTGCTGGCTGCAGCTCATTCTCCCTGCCAGGGCGCCTTGAACATGAAATGCTCCAAACACCACCGCAGCAAACACACCACCTCTAAACTTAGTCTTGCATATGTAGCCCAAGACACAGATAAATATAGAGACCTAGAAATACAGAGGGAACGCCAGAGACACGTGCTCTCGGCCAGAAACATATTGTGAAGATGCGAATATCTCGGTGTCTGGTGCGGAAGCTTTGCCCTTACCACTCTCCTCACCCCATCTTTCGCTCTCTCCCCTCTCTCGCGGCAATCCCACCCTCCCCCCCACCTCCTGCCAGTCTCTTCCCATCTGTTTATTTTTTTCCAAACTTTCATTAAAAAAAAAAATATGGGAAAGATGGTGCCGCCAATGCCACTGCCAGGTGTAGCAAACGAAACTGCTTCTGGGAACTGGGGAGCAAAATGTAGAGAGGAAGATGGGCCGCATCCAGATTTTTCTTACAAAGGTTACTGAATGCGGATTTTTATCCACTTTGTGCGTGAGCTCTGTTCATTCCTGGTCTGCGTTGTACTTTAAAGGAATTGTATAATCTGAGCCTTGTCATCAGCTCCCTTAATTTATTTCCCTGGGATGACAGGCCTGGTGGAGGCAAGCCTTCCTCTCAGATGTCTGGATGACAGGGTAGCTATGGAAACAGGTGTTAAAGCGCCATGGATGGCGAGTTACCCGGGTGTTTTGCACATGGCGTTCTGGGTGGACGGCACAATGTTGTCCGTGCTGACCAGTGCCACCGCGGCTCTCTGCACGACCTGCCGGCCACCATCGCGCCGGAGACCTGCCCCGGCCAGACCCCGGGGGCATCCCGAGCGGGAAGGGGAGGGGGCTGCTGGATTCTCAAAAGCTAGCTCTGCTGTAGTAAGGAAACAGAAAAGAAAGTATGCCATAAAATCAGATAAGATAGAATCTAAAGCAAAATGAACTTAAGAGAAAGAGAGAGAAGCCAAACCAAATGTCTCTGCCATGGGTTAATGATCCCTCACTTGAATGCACAAGAGTAAAATGAGAAGAGTATTAGAACGAAGGACCCTGCTTCAAGCACACACTCTATAGCCGCTAAGAGCATTCCTGTTTACAACATTAACCATCTAGTGAAGCTCAGCATTCTGATACAGAAGAATTACTTCCAATAACCTGCTAAAGACCATACACACCCTTAATTTGACCTACCGAGAAAGAACAGGGAATAAAGAAACGGATAGCGCCGGAGCAGCGTCCGTGTACTGGCCTAGCGATCAGACATGAGTTATTGTATTTCATTTCATCTTTACAAACAGCACTGCAGGGGAGGTATAATCCCTGTTTTATGAGAAAGGAAACTGAGACTCAGAGAGGTTAAGTAATATGCTCAAGGCCTCAAGGTTATAAGTGCAGCAGCCAGAATTCAATCTGAGGTTTGTCCACAAAGCCCATGTTCTTCCACCGAATCAACCCAGACAGCAAGTTTAGGGCATGTAAGGCCAAATTGGCGTGCCCTCTCTTCTTGGCACACCTCCCCCTTCGGTTTAGCTGGTTTAAAAAAGACAAGGCGTCACATCTCTGGTTGGGTTTCAATAATTAGATGTGCTCCCTTGGCCTTCAAATTATGCTGGCTTACCTCCAGCCTCTATATTAGTATTACTCAATTGACATCTTATCCAACCCTTGATGAGTTATTAAATCAAAGTCAAATTTAAATTGATGTTGAGAAACTCTACACTTAAAAAAAAAGAGCATGAAATCAAATGGATTATATCTGCTCCTTTTATAAATACTTATTGTGGTTTTCCACACAACCCTTGATCCTATCACAGGCAAAAGGGACAATTAGAAAAATGGTGTCACTTAATGCACATTTGGATAAAATAAGAAAAATATTTTTAATGTTCATGCTTCTGAAGGCATGTGGTGAGATACACTGGCAGGTGACTTAATGTGATTGTTTACATTCCATTCCATTGCTTAATGTGATCACATCGATCCCTCAATGTGATCATAAAATTTCAAATGTAGATGAGTCTAAAGGATTACAGGTCAGTGTTGTTCCATGTGCTCTCATGAGCAGGTGAGAAAATAACTTCGAAGTAAAACAAATCAAAAGAATAGTACAGAATTATTACAGACTGGCTCTTAAAACAGCAACTGCAAAGTTATAGTGAATTCTGGTTTCCTATTACTACCTTGTTTACAGAATGTTTTTTTCCTGCCAGCCTTGGGGCCTGCACTCTGGGCCTGGCGCTGTCCCTCAGCTCTTCAGCTCAAGGCGAGCGCTCTACCACTTGAGCCACAGCACCACTTCCGGTTTTATGGTGGTTTGTTGGAGAGTAGAGTCTCACAGACTTTCTTGCCCAGGCTGGCTTTGAACCATGATCCTCAGATCTCAGCCTCCTGTATACCTAGGATGACAGGTGTGAGCACCTGGCGCCCCACAAAGATTTTTTTTTAATCTGTACTAATTCATAGGGATCATAAAATGACATTAGTAGCACAATTTGGCTTCAAATTCCCGTGCCTGAATGGTGTGTCAGTCCCAAGGAATTTTGCTCCCTCCCAAGCAATGTGAAGCCAATTCAAAGAGGAAGCTGGACCTTGCCAGTAAGATCCAATATCCAATATCCCCTCCCTTTCCTGTCTCCTTCACCTTCTCTTCTTTGTCCTCTCTCTTTCCCTCTCTCCATTCCCCCCAACCATTCTTTATCCCTTCCCTTTCCTTTCTTTCCCTTCCCTTCCATTTCCTTCAAGATGGTTCTAGAGAAAAATAATCAGCAAGGCCAAAAACAGTGTTGATTAAAGTAGCAGGAAAACGCACCCCATCTCATTGAACAGGGAGCTTCCTTAAGTGTAGTATTTGAGAATTTGTGTTGATTGGGAGATACGGAAATACGGAAGCTGCATGTTTTCTCTATGTGAAAGATGAAAAGGAAATTCATTCATTGCAATAGCATGACTCTTGCAATTAAGAAAAGAGAAGCTGCCCTCAGAGCCTCTGAGACCTAGAAGGATAATGTGGCACTTTATCCTTTTGAGCATTGGCAGTCCCATCGCTCCACTTTGGGCCATGTGTTGAAGGCTTGATTCCCAGCCCATGATGCTACTGGCAACTGGTAGAACTATTAAGAGACAGAGTCTAATAGAAAAAGTTAGGGTATTGATTGAGACACTGAAGGAGATAGTGGACGCCCAGCCCCTCTTCTTTCTCCTCGTTTGCTTCCCATCTGCTACAAGGTAAGCAGTCTCTCTGTCATGTGTACCTTTGTGTGTGATGCATTGACTTGCCACAGCCCCAAACCAATGGAAACACCTGATCACAGTCTGAACCATCTGAAGCTATGAGCCAAGATTGACTTTTCTTCCATATAACTGGTTTATCTTGGACATTTTGTCACAGTGATGGAAAACTGACTAGCACAAGCATGAAGACTGGTTTTATTATTTCTATCATCTATGCTCACAGTCATCCAGGGCTCATGTCAATATTCACACCTGGAAAGGTCTGCTCTACTGTGCTAGAAGACCCTGACAGTTATCATCACTGCCTTGTGTGCATCGTGGTCATTTCCAGACTTTCTCGGAGGGTGGAACTGGTCAAATACAGAAATGAGGCCAGATTCTAAGATGATGGCACCCAGGGTTAATAAAATCTTCCTGCTACCTGTCTTATTTTACATAAGTCAGCTGGAAATATATCCCAGTTATCTGAATATAACTTTCTTGTTTAAAGTTGTGTTTATTTTATCAGTCTCAAGCTTAAAGGAGTCAGATTTCTAGGATCCCTCTCCTCTCTCTCTCTCTCTCTCTCTCTCTCTCCCTCCCTCCCTCCCTCCTTCCCTCCATTTATACTATGCTCTACTTTTTTTTCTTTTCCCTCCCATGGCAAAAACCTAGGGATAAGGAACAAAGCTTTCAGACACTCCAAACGGAGCTTTTGAGACCACAACATTTACTCATTTTATGTTATCCAAATTTTCTTTGTTTTGCTTCATCATAATAGCTCTTTCCTCAAATATGGTTCCAAGGCCTGGACAACCAAAATAAGAATCAATTGGCACAAAGGAATTCTCTCTACAATTTGATTAAATCCCATATGAATTTATGACTTAATCTCATTTCTTGTTAACAAGACTACAAAATTCACCAGGCTCCAGTGGCTCACTCCTGTAATCCTAGCTCAGAAGGCTGAGATCTCAGGATTACGGTTCAAAGCCATCCCAGGCAGGAAAGTCTGTGAGACTCTTATCTCCAATAAATCACTAGAAAATTGGAAGTGGCGCTGTGGCTCAAGCGGTAGAGCACTTGCTTTGAGCTGAAGAGCTCAGGGACAGCGCCCAGGCCCAGAGTTCAAGCCCCTCAACTGACAAAAGAAGAGGAAGAAGAAGAAGAAGAGGAGGAAGAGGAGGAGGAGGAGATGACAAAATTCCTCTGGTATTCTCTCCCTGTTCTTCCGAAGGTATTTCCACAGGTGATTTCACACCCTCTATTATCCAGAATAATATTCTTCTGAACCATCTCTTTCTTTTCATGTAAGAGATACCCCAGTTGATCAATATAAAGCATGTGAAATATGCAAGTATCCTTATATCCTTGAGTAATAAATACAAATATAAATATTATATAATATAAGCACAGCCTATACTTACATGATAAACATTTGGTGTCTAGAATACATTTTCATTCAGTCTACTGAAAAATAGAATCATTGGTATATGTACAAAAAGATGCATTTTTTCTTATTTATTCGAAAATAAAGACCTTGTGATGTTGTTGAAGTGTTTGAATTCATATGCTCCTCCTTTGTGAACGAACACAGGAACAATTTTTGCTAACTTGAGGGTGTGAGAACAGAGCTAAAGATGATTTTCTGAACACTAGACAGAAAATTGTTAGGTCTCTTCTCTAAAATCTTTTTCATGTTTTCAATAGACTACACTGAATCTACTAATGTGGCTTAGAGACTGCTTTCTGATTATCCTCTACCTTCCTATCCTTCTAAGAAGCTAATCCTCTACCCTGTCCTTTATACAGAAGGAAAAAAAAAAAACAAATTTTTTATCCCGGTCAAAGGAAAGGCCGGAGTGTGCACTTCAGATGGCTGCATTTTTCTCTTAAATGAAATATAGGAGCCATAACTCAGTTTCTCTGGCAATGAACAACAGAGGCCATTCATCAGGATGGGGCAGACATTTATCTCCTAAATACTCCAACGCAGATGGAAATAGCCTCTAGCCTCCTGCCGGAATAAATAACCCAAATATTACCCCTCCTCCAAAAGACCCGAACAGACCCAGAGTCGTAGACCAGGCGGAGGTGAATCCAACCCAGCTGGCTATAACCCTCTGCCCCCTGCCCCCCTGGCTCAATAGTCTCACTGTAACATTTTCCAGCAAGGCACGGAGCCCACACTCCTAGAAAGGCGGCAAAAGTTAATGTGAGTTTTGTTTTGTTTGCTGAAAACCTTCCATCGTAGACTCTGGATGTTGGGGAAAAAATTATTTTCTGCCTTCAGTATAAAAACATTCAAAATTAACCTCCCCCAAAATTCATCAGAGACAGCAAGCTTTCCCTGGATTTGAAGAAAATCAGGCTTTAAAACTTGCAAAAGTGACCAAGTTTACATTACACCTATTGAACTACATTTCTAAAAATGAAATTTCTAGAGCTGGGCAGCAGTAGCTCATGCCTGTAATCATAGAAACTCAGGAGGCTGAGATCTGCAGATTGTGGTACAAAGCTGTCTGGGCAGGAAAGGCCAAGAGACGCTTCTCTCCAATGAACCACATAAAGCTGCCAAGTGGAGGTGTATCTCAAGTGGCAGAGCACTATGCTTGAGCAAATATAGCTCAGGAACAGTGTTCGGGCCCCAAGTTCAAGCCCAGTACCAACACACACACACATACAGACACACACACACAAATTAAGTTGTTTGAAAGAAGAAAGTGTAAATCAATTATAAATTTGGGAATAGATAAAGAAATAACGGTGTCAGGTGGAGACTATTCACTTTTAAAAACTGTATTGTTATTATGCTGTTCATTCCCCCACGAAAATAGGCACAATTGGAAATTTGCTATAAATCGCCCTTGATAATGCTGTCCTATGTTAAAAATTGTCTATTGAACATCCAGTGTGTTCAAAGACAACGTGGGATTATTTACCTTATGAAATTTATCAGTATAGCCAACTGCATATCCTGAAATGCCAAACTGCAACGATGGGGCTTTCCTCACACACCCTATCCCTGTCTTTTCGTAATAACCCTTTCAAGGTTCCTGGGAGAGTACAAACTCTTCTGCAGAGAGGGGACGGGCAGCATAGCTGGTGTAACCGCCTGACACGCGCTGTGTAAACTCCAGCACGCCTGCGGAATTAGCTGGGATTGGCAGCACAAGTGAACGTTCCTGAAAAAAAATATGTTGGAAATGATAAAGATAAAAGCATCATTGCAGACGAGCTGATATTCATCAAATAGCAAAACCACTGTCCCAGAGGAATAAAATATCCAGGCTTTAGCCTGGCTCGGAGGCCTAGTCAGTGGGAGAAATCTCTGACATGAGAGTCAGCTACACATGAACACCCCCTTTGTAAAGGGAATTAGAGAATATGAAATAGAGCTTCAGCGTATTGCTGTTAGTGAACTGGAGGTGTCAAATTCAGGAATCCCAGATTGATTCTTTGGAATCTAAATCCTGAGGCTTCTGAAAATATTTTCAGCTGTTGGTGATGTTTTTGTTTTTAATCTGATGAGTTCATTAATATAGTAACAAGGAGTAGAGGGAGGACATAGAGGGAATGTTCTGAGGAAATCAGAACCTTGCAGTAACTTTAATCCTAAAGAACCATCAGCATCCAGCTTTGTGAAGAACTAGCTGCCGTGCGGCATCAGATCTAAGACCTTCCTAATTAATGCCTTTGAGATGAGGCCCAAGATGTGCTAAGAGGCACACCACCGCTTCCAGACTCTCACTGGAAACGCCGCGCCCCATGTCCACCTAGGCTTAGCAACTCTCCTTTCCATCTTCTCCTTTTTTACCTCCACGCCTTTGCACAAGCTGCCCAATTACAAAACCGTTCCTTCAGCAAGCACCCAGGGAGAACTGGATTCTTACTCAGTGGTCACCTCTGCCAAGGTTTGGAAGCAGGCTCAGTGGCTTTCTCTCATACAACCTGGCAAGATACAGACACCCCTCCTCTGTCCCCTGCCCCGACCCCCATTCCTTGTCTGTTGCGAATATCTCAGCTACAGTATCTGCCTACCACGGTAGAATTCGGGATAAAGGTCCAGAAACTAAGAGAGTGGCAAAGAGAACAGTGACTGTAAAGACCGGAGCATCTAACCTGGCCGGGCTGCCACCTTCAGGTGGTGTGGGGGTGGTGTCCCTGTTTGCTCCGGCCACCGTTCCTCAACGCTCCACCCAGCGCCATCCGTTCACTGAGTGCCAATCCAGGTGCCGGCGGTGTTTGGGCTGTGCACCTGCGACCTCGGGGAATCGTTTAACAAATGGTGTTTGGGAATTCATTGAATCCATTGGTTTGGCTGCCAAGAGTTAGACATTTTCAAAAGAAAAATAGCTTATTACTGACAATGTTTTTAATCCAGGAAGCCTTAAAGCCTTTGGTAATATCCCGCATTTCATTCATCAAACCAGGCATTCTAATAGTTCCTTGAGACCAGGGAACACTTGATGACAGATGACAAAAAAAATACACACACACACACACATACACACACACACACACCAGTAGCAGAGAGACCAAAACAGGCAGACCCTGTTCCACACACACAAACACACACATACACACACACACACACCAGTAGCAGAGAGACCAAAACAGGCAGACCCTGTTCCTCTACCGGGTGGATTTCCCTTTTTCTGCTCTATCTGAAGGAAACATAATTCTGTATACTTTACAACACTATTAGCAGCCATTTTTTTCAGCTCTCCCCTAATAATAAAAAGTGGGGTCCCATTGCTTGATACATAATTTCATCTATCACAGGGTGGTTGTTTTCCAGAAAAACTGGAAGGTGACTGTGCTTAGTTCCAATTTTATTTTGTTTTTTAATGAG
The DNA here is from genome assembly GCF_000151885.1 of Dipodomys ordii. Taxonomy (NCBI): domain Eukaryota; kingdom Metazoa; phylum Chordata; class Mammalia; order Rodentia; family Heteromyidae; genus Dipodomys; species Dipodomys ordii. The sequence continues at coordinate 2,433,729 of NW_012267256.1, forward strand.
GCAGTGTCTATTTTTGCCTTCTTGAGAGAGAGGGAGAGAGAGAGCGTGAGCAGGGCTATAGAGAGATGGGGGGGTGGAAGCCTTTGCAATCAATTGGCTCAATGGAAAAGTAAGGGTTTAAGACACCCTTCATTTGCCCTAACCATAAACCATTGGACTTGCATTTCGTGCTCTGTCTATCAAATCAAACCTCCCTCCCCGCAAGGAAAACCTGATTCTTTTAGGCTGAGCCTTGCTCTGTGAGCACAGACACATGGCCTCCTTCAATAAGTCCCGATTACTGCCGACTGCAGGGGTTTTCAGAGCCAAATTTCAAGGGCTCCAAAGATGGATCATTCAATCTTCTGAGTAATCAAATCCCAAGAGCTCGCTTGGCTGAGCCTCAGGACCGAGCCGCGGGCCTGGAGGCCGCAGCGGCCGAGGTCATGGGCCAGGGGCAGCTGTAGCAAAGGCTTAACCTCCTCTTTAACAGGAAAAGAAGAAGAAGAAGAAAAATAAGCCCTGTCCACTGACACTGGGGGAGGACAGGGGGAAGGTGTGAACACAGGAGGGGCTGGCCAGGAGGGAGGGAGATTGGATCCTAAACAGGTTTCCCTTAAAAAGGAAAGTGGTTACTTGACCCTTCGCAAAACCCTCTCGCCCCGCAGTGCCCTTTGGAAACCGGAGCCTGGCCACCGTGTTTTCACATAGCCACCCACACCCTCCGTGTTAAGTATCACTGGCTCTGAGACAGGGAAATGTCACCGTCCCTCCTCCTGGCCCTGTCTTTAAATAGCTCCTCTTTATTTATGGTGTACATAGTGCTAATGTCCTCTGTTTTCCAGGGTGGAGAAGCGGTTGCTAAGCATTTCTAAATGACAGCCTCCGTGTTCATTAAAAATGAGGCAAACATTTGCTAAGCTCATTAAGTGCAATTTTGGTGTGTGTGTATCAGATACCTCCCCGGCATGTTCTGTGTGACCACACATCTATTAACCCTAATCCCATTGATGATCTGATACATTCAAACCGGCAATTAGACAAAACAAAAGGGATATTTATGGAGAGACTCCCGAAATGGGCTTTCATATTGGGCTAAGCTGTTTCAAAACGACAGTTTAATTCCCCTCTGTTAATCCTTCCCTTCCAGAACGCTCTCTTTGTTTGATTATAGGCTGTCAGGTTCAGGGATTCTGATGGAATCAAAATTTGAAGCAAACTAGAAATACATAATAATTACCCTATTCCGGCACTGTTGCCTACTGTATAAGAAAACTCAAGGCTCTGCAAAGGAAGGCTGCTCAGGATGAAAGGTTTCTAGAATGTACTGCTTGCACAATTAGGGAACAGAGAAGATGAATTAGGTGGTTGGGATTCTTTAAAAAAAAAAAATCTCCAGGCTGATGAGTTCGGTGGCAAAATAACCATGAGAGAAATCTGTTGACTAAGTAGAAAAAAGATCTCTTCAGACAAACTCTCCCCCCAGCCCTCCCCCAGCCCCACCCCACCCCCCTCCCTCCCCTTCGCTGCCCTAACCACAGCCCAGGACTTGTCTGACCCACAGCGGTTAAGCTGAGCACCTGCTCTCTCTCATTCCAGCTGTCCATGAACTCAGGGCCATGGCGGTGTTATTATTAGAGGCGGAAAGGATTCTGCATCACTTACATGGTGCGAAGCTGGGCAAATAAACAAGTACTGACCGTGGCCGTCTCCCAATCTCCCTGGGCCTAGGTTTGTTGAATGCTCTCTTTCAAATAGCAAAATGACCCTTCTCTCGCTTGGAAAAGCCTGTCTTTGTTTTCCCTCAGAGAGAAGGAAGCTCACCGAGAGGAGTGGACTTCTGACAGAGGACCCCGGCAGCCACATCATTTTCAAGTGGCTCTTGACCAGCTGAGCTGCCTCCGAGTGTGACTTTTATAAGCCACAAAGGACGGTGTCTTATTTGGGTTCATTAAATTTCCTCTTACTTTGCAGAGGGCTGACCAAGCTCACAGCTGCTGCGCGAGAAGCCAGCCCTTCATCATTCTCCCCGGCACCTGGCACTGCCCAGGGCGCTCTCTGAGAGCTCTCCCCAGATTTAGACCTCACAAGTTAGTCTCTGTTGGGAAAAGGAAAAAAAAAATGATTCCCGTGTTTGGGTGAGAAATGGATCCCTGACTGATCCAGATAAGAGTTGCCCAGGGCTGGGCGCCAGTTGCAAGCGTTGAGAGACAAGAAGACCATGGCAAAGTGACTGTTGGGAAGTAAGGCGAAGTTTCTGAGACCCAAAGAGATGGATGGGAAACATACAAGGAGCTAAAAAGCAAGGCGCTGCCGGCTCACGCCGGTCACCGAGCCGCTCAGGAGGCTGAGCAGTTGGAAACCAGCCCTGTTAGGAGAGGCTCACCGACTCTCACCGCCAATTGCGGGGCATGAGCCAGTCCTGAGCACAAGGCCTGGAGTTCTGGAAAGGGCAAGGGAGCCACAGAGGACATCACACATGAACTCAGCAGATGAGCAGAGTGCCTGCTGTCGATGCAGCCATCCTCGCCTCCTCTGGTCTTCCTGAGGACATACGTTTTCCAGCATTTCCTACCGCCAGGTGTCTAGGGCACACGTTTTCTAGGGAAACGTTCTCATCCAGGGTTCAGCGAGCAAAGAGAGGTAGCCATTCTCCTCCACCAATAGCTCGCGTGGGGCATGCGGGCGCTGGGGGGGCCTTCCTCCCCATCCTGGGCCTCCACATTCTCTGGGCACCAGTAGCTTCCTCCTGCGCTTGGTGGCCAGCCCTTCTTGGGGGTGTGCGAGCCTCTCATTCTCTGTTAAAATAACTGCCTGGCTTCCCCTGGATGGATACAGGTCACAGTTCTCCAGCGTTGGGAAAGGGAACCTCGTTGGCAAAAACCAGACCACTTTGAAGAAGAGGATCTCAAGTTTAATGTAGGGAGCTTCCTCTTCCATGCAGAAAAGCATCCCTTCCATCAATTTTAGGGAGCCCCTAAGGGGTTCTATAAACCCTTGGTAAGAGGGAATGGTGAAGAGATAAAGTCCCTAACCCGCAGATCTTACAGCGCAGGGGTAAGAAGGTGAAAGTGACACTAGACCATTTATGAGAAGACTGACAAACCAATACGCTCAGGAAGGGGATTGGCCAGAACAATGACAGACATGGTCTGGAAGGGACACGGGCACGCCCCTCGGCGACGTCAGCCCTGTCACATTCTAACCCCCGAGTGGCTTGGAGGCAGTCAAGCAGCTCATCCTGTGTGTGCTGCTCTTCAGGGCCCATCTTCCACACCGGGAACGGAATTAAAGGCAGGGAAGGCCCGTGACCAGCACGGTAACTAAAACAGTAGCCACTTGGCAAAGGACATTAGTACTCTCTCTCTTCTACGCCAGGAGCTACACCTTCTAAGGCCAGCCATCGTATTTTTCTGTCTTCTGGGAAAGACTCAGATCTGGACACTGACGACAGGCCTTGCTAGTTTCTGAATTCATTCAACACTTGCGTCATGCATGTGTGCGTTCTGTAAATAGCTGTTGAGCATCTGCTGGCGGTGTTCAGGATACTGAGAGCCGGTCATGGCAGGACCTGACTCAGGGAACTTATCTCCTGATCAGGGCCACCTCCTGGCTATATATGCGATAAGTGACGTGAGGCGGCCGCCAGAGAGGCCCTGTCACTCACCTCTTCTCATAAACGCTTTGTCCGACATTTTGTCCTTTACTGCTCTCCCTGGCAAAACTCTCAGTGAATCCCCACACCTGTCTTGTCCTCAGAAAGGCCCCAGGCCACCAAGGGCACTCCGGGTTCATTCAGGGGGATAGGGCTACCTCCAACAAAATCAGTCTCACCTGCACTCTACAGCCTTTCAAATTAGGACAGGCATATGCTAACTTAGGAATCAAGTCTACCAGATGACAAGTAGGGATGTGATTGAATGTGGAATATAAAATGCAAATGTGGGAAAGATCTTGATATTACAGTATGCTTCAGAACCCTCAAGAGCAGAGAGAGAGAGAGAGAAGTTGAAACATCCCCTACCTGTCCACCCCCAAGAAGTCAGAGACAGGCTGGCTGATAGGTTAGCATGCTCCTGTCTGGAGGGTGACAGGAAGCCTATGAGCACCTGGGTGTCCTTATGAGAAGCTGGGTGCTCCCTCCCAGAAGGTCTGGGTCTTTAGCTTGACCATCATACGGCTTTCCTGCTGAGCCTTCCACAACATTGCTAGGGCACCAGGAATCCATCGCACTCTGCCCTTATCACCGCCCCTGTCTCCCTGAGTTCACCTCAGACCTCTTTTGCCCCTACACACCTCTCTTCAGCCACCAGACGCCGCCACTTCTTCCTGAAGCAATGGTGTTTTTCCTTCTCCGGGCTTTGCTCTCTACTGTCCGTGTGCCAGGTGCCCCCACCCCACCCGCACCCACGAAGCAGGAGCGGACTCACATCCTCCTCGCCATCTTGCTCGTTGATTAGGTGACATCGTCTCTGGCAATGGGTCATCCCACTGGAAGGAGGCTGCTCGGTTGCTCTCAGGCTGCTCTGTCTTCATTCCCGTGATGACATTTATCTCCATCTGCATGATCTCACGTGTGTTATTTCGATGCTTAATTGCCATTTTACCCTCAATCCTTGCTGGATGACCAGTTCCAGAAAAGAAGGGACTGTGCCCACTTTATTTCCTGACATGTACACTCCCAAAGTGTCAAGGATACAAAAGACACACCGCTGATACACTCATTTCATTGTCGACGTTGGAGATAGCACATGGCATGAGCTTTTACGGGAAGGCTGGGCTGGCACTGTCCTAACCAGACAAGATGAAGCAGAATGAATGAAGATGCGTCTGTCTTTACCACTGGCTATAGAGATTAGCTGCTCAGGCCTGCTAATTCCACCCTCCCTTTTTTTTTTAACTTCTTGACAGTCTGACTTTTAATTTAGATTTATTGTTCGAAACATTGTATCAGCCATGGAGACCTGGTAATAAGGGTTAAATTATTTATATCTTTGGGAAGGTAGGGGAGAAAATTACTAACAGAGTGGAAAGTGCTTTGATGGAGCCACTGACAAATTATTTTGAGCAGAAAAAAAAAGTCTTGTCTAGAAAAAAAAACCTGCCAAGATGGCAGTCACCGAGATTGGGAGGATAGGAAGGAATGTTTCAAGCAGAGAAGAGAAAGAAAGTTCGGTCTTGGCGTAAGGGCAAGAGCATGGACGACAAATTATAGAAGTTGTGGCTTTTCTCAGCAGAGGGAGGTAAGCACCCTCGTGGGCACAGAGGCCAACCGACAGGCAGGACGCTCTCCGAAGGGCCTCCGATACCAAAGGGGAACATCTGGACAAAACAATCCTGCCAGGACTGAGGGGCAAGGGAGAGCCCCCCAGGGGGTTGTGACCAGATCAGCCTCGTGGCCCATTGGTGGAGATGGTGTGGAGGAGGCCTGCTGGCTGGCCATGACAAACCAAACACTGGCAACCTTTGGGCCATCTCAGACATCGGGGCAAACGATCACTGAGACAGTTTGAAGGCGGATGGAGAAAAACCACCTGGAGGTGGAAGTAACCGAGCCTCACGTGCTAATTGGACGCGTGCGATGAAGAATGGAGAGACAGCACGGCCAGGTAGGAGAACCATCCCGGTGCGTGGCCCAGACCGGGCAGGGACGGAGATCAGCCACAGCTTGCAGGGAGTTTCTCTCAACCATGGACACAGATGAGCACGGCTCCCTCCACCGGGCCTGGCATTTTGTTGGTTGTTAAAGACCTCTGAAGCCATAGCCTGTGGGTATTTAAAGGCTGAGATAAAAGCCTCAGGACAGGGCCAGCGGGAGAGGTGTTTGAAGACAGGGTGTCTGTCTCAGGATGCTCCCTCCAGCCACCCACTAAGACCGCTGCCTTCATTAACGGAACCTGGCTGAGACTGCTGCCAGCCGCCACAGACACCCCCTGCTCGCCGCGCCCCTGTTGTCAGCCTTTATAAGTTGTTTCAATCCATCTAGCATAATGAGCCCACTTTGCAATTCCATTATGGTTCTCTCTCAGGTTTAAAAGCCACAGTCAAACCACATGAAGGGAGCGCCATCGGGGAGTGCGGTGGCACCCTTTGGTGTGGGGTGGGGGCCTGGGGGTTCCCACTTGCCCCCCAGCAGCCACGCCAGCCTTCTGAGCACATAGGACTCCGGGAGGGTATTTGCCCATCTCTTTCTCCAAGCGTATTAGTACAAATCTATAGCTCCCTGTTGGATAGGAAATGCAGCTGCCACGTCCCATGCTGGTGCCAGCAAAGTACTTCACGGAGACAGACAGCTCTCTGAGACTGCTGTATTCTTGTCAGCCTTTCAAACCTCACGCCAACAGAAATCTTTTGTATCTAAGCTACTGGCCGCAAAACCAGAATGCATCTCCTGGTCAAATGTGCCTTTTATATGTCATCGCGCGATTCTTCTTCATCTCCCTGATTTAAACAGGGGTGGGGAGCACAGTTGGCTTTCCTTGCTACCACTTTTGCTGTGGTCACAAACATCCTAACAGAAGCCTATCTGTTCACAGTGAGCTGTCTTATGCCGAGAGAAAAGCCATTCACAATTCAATAAATGTGTTAGCTTTATCCCCTGGAACATGGGCTCCCTTAGTTTAAATGTTCTCTGAAACACTGACACCATGTCAGGAGTTTGATTAGCCAAGGGAGCCAATCAATCTCTTCTGTTCCTGAGACCTGGTATAGTCGAACCCTCAACCTCTCCAGCTGAATGTTCATGCTATTTGAAAGAAGATCCCAGAGCATTCTTCTTTAGCTGAACACCTTCTTCGACCGCCATATTAAAGCAGGAGGTTATGGGTTTCCAGATCAAAGCTCAGAACTGGCATGAAGCCTGGCTAATTACTCTGCTGGCACCGAGCCTCCTGGGAGATCAGATCGGCCTTCCTCACCCTCAATACAGCTCAGAAATGGGGAATTAAATACTGGATAAGGGACTGAGAGGAATAATTCACTGCAGGCAGAGCTGAAGTCTGTTGGAGGACAAGTCCTTGGCACCCTATCTAAGATTCACAAATGACAAAGCCAATGTGAAATACTGCAGGGCAAAGGGTCTGAAGAAGACCGGAGGGGTCTTTCTCAGAATGCTAAATAATCCAGGGAAGGGAAGTGCAACTTTCTCCAGTGAACACTAGCAATACACGTGTAAGAGCTCTGTGTTTCAGTCTCAGTACTCGATTAATTGTGATTTTTAAGGGCATCCCTTAGAGTCGGTCTTTGGTCATTTCTTAAAGAGAATAATCTCAAATACTCAAAAATCAAAAATGTGTCCACCTTCAGCTTTCCACACATTTCTGTCTCCAGTCCAGAATGGACTAGGTAAACCTTATGAACAATACTCCCTGCTACATCTACAGGTGAGATAGAAGGTCAGCTGTTCCCATCTTCTGAGAGTATTTACTTCAGATTGCACCCAGCTGTCTGTCTTAGCAGTGTTTACCCTGCCTTGTCCCTAAGGTTCCTGACCCAACAGATGCCAACTATAGTCCTATCGATGAACCTCTGAGTTACTCAGCAATCCATAAGATGTTAGATGCCTAAAAATCAAGCTAACGCTTCTGAAATGCAAAACGAATACTGAGATGCAAAATTAAATGAATGCATTAATGCCTGTAGAAACATCAGAGTCTCCACATTTGACAATCACTACGTTTGATATTTGCAAAAATTTTACTTCAACTCAAGAAGAAAAAAGTAGCCTAAGATACTCATGCAGTGTTCCTTTTGCATGCTCAATGATGTCAACCAAATCACAGCTACTCGGAAGACAGGCGAATTCTTTGGTATCAAATAATGTTGGAAGTCAGTTATAAAACACTTTGCATTTGTATTTGTAGTTTATTTGTAATTTCAATAATAATTGTATGTCTTTGGGGATGTGGGTGGATATTAATATTTAATGACGGGGACAAAAAAATCCAAATAAAAACTTCAATGGTTTCTGAAGACTAAAATGTCCTACTTGAAAACAGCACAGGAAACAGCCTCTACCTTTATCCTCTCCTCTGGCAATATGCTGAGGTCATTATTCGCTCACTCCAAGGTGCATATGCCTGTGGGAAACTTGGATTCCATGCTTTTCCTCTATCTCCTGTCCCAAGGCATTGCTCAGCACACACCCATTCGTCCTTACCCAGTCTTTGAAGGCATCCTGACTTCCCCTTTGAAAGCTAACATCACTGGTCACAGGCTGTATCTGGACACTTCGGGAGCACATGACAAAGGCACTAATGCCTTCTGAATTCCCAAACCATTCTGCTGTTTCCTCCTCTCTTCAGCTACAAATGTCTTCTGTGCCTAGTGACCAGCAGTATAGAGGGGCTGTGACCTGAACACAGAATCCGGTGTTTTTCCTATTGTCACAGCCTAACTTCTTGACCCTGTGTTTATTTGTATTAATTGTTATGGTAAAGGCGATGTACACAGGGGTTACAGTTGTGCACATCAGATAATGAGCACAGGTCTTTTTGAACAGTGTCACCTCTCTGCCCTTGTTTTCTCCCAGTTTTCCCCGCCTGGCCCCCCCCCCCACCCAACAAGTTAGATAGTTCATTTCCAACATAGTGTCTAGTGAGTATCACTGCTGGTTTCCACTTTGGATCACATAAATCGTCCACCTTTTACAGCCTAACTTCTCAAGAAGGAATTATCTGGCGTGCCGAGCTTCCGCAGAACGGTGCCGGGCTGGATCTTGCAGGTAGGCCGTGCCTGATGAGGAAAGGGAAGCCCACGAGGTGGGCGACGCCACTCCCCCAGCATGCTGGCTGCACGGATCCTGCCTGGCAACCCACGCATTTAGACAGCTGCAGCCAGACATCCCTGAGAGACAGAGCAAGGCGGCTCCATGCACTCCTCGTTAACTGACCTGCAGCCTTAGAGTCAGCCACCCCATGTGACATCGACAGTTTGCCACCTGCAGCCTGCTCCCCAGGTGAACGCAAAACCCTGCTCCTCGTCCCAGACACTTTCCCCATAGTCGTTGAGAAGCCTTGTGCAGATCATTCCTTTATGAAATCTAAGGTCCAAGACCTAGAATCTATCTTAGGAAATGTTTCTTCCATTCAGGTGTGTCTGTATTTATGGCAATGTTGATACTATAGACAGCAAACTGATAGCCACCACAACACCCAAAGGCATGCAGGATAGCCGCGGGACCTCCTAAGGAACTGTTGGCGTGGGTGATACCATCTGGCTCACAACCTGCCGTGTCCACACTACCCACTCCTATTAGGAGATGGGAAACTGGGCCCAGAACCTCTTCAAGTGCAGCCATGTCAGTAACCTTGTCTTCTGGGAATCTTTGGTTCCTGTAGGAAACTCACCTCCCTATTCTGGCTGGTTTTCTCATTGTCTTCTCCTAACCCAGGTCCTGGCAGTATGACTCATGCAGAATGAGGAAGTTGGGCGCTCAAGCACCACATGATGGTTAAACGGCCTGAGTCCAAGAAAACGTTACCATACCGATGCATTCCATTTCCTCTCTGCAAACACCTGCCCTGCAGATAGGGCGAGGACTCAGGAAGCCCACAGTCTGATCTGGAAACTCTGAACATTCTGCTGTTTAAGACAACAGAGAAGTCAGGCTCTGAGAATTCAGGCCTGTTCATCCTAGCTTCACAGGAGGCCGAGACCTAAAGATTGAGATTCAAGGCCAAGTAGGGCAGAAAGATCCATGAATCCTGTATCTCCACTTATCCAACAAAAAGCAGGAAGTGGACGTATCACTCAAGTGGCAGAGTGCCAACCTTGAGGGGAAAAGTCAATCTAGATTGAGGACCTGAGTTCAAGTCCCAGTAGCAGTATATGTGTGCACGCACACACACACACACACACACACACCATACAGGAGTGGATTGTATGGTTGGCAAACAGACCCATTACCATTCCTAGTTTCAAACTTACTTCAGACTTTTACCCTCAGCCTACGGCCACATAAACGCACAATTCATACCTTCTGCACATAAGCACAAGGCCAAGGATACTGCTAGCTGCTGTTCCGAGCGCCTGGCACTTCATTGGAGGTTTATTGATAGGCTTTACAGCTTTCCTGAGCCAGTCCTTAGGTGTTGCTGCTGTGTCGCTCTGCTCGCCTGCCAGCCATAAGCACTTAATAGAGAAAGAGTTAAGTCACTGCAGACCAGAGGCTTCCTCCCGGGCATTTGGCTTTCCAATTCATCTTGCAAGAGCTTCTGCAAGCCCCTTCTAGGTCTTGTCAGAATCCCACCTCATTTCTGTCCCCTCCCAGTCAGCCAGGACTGTTCAATATCACATCCATTGGCCTTCGCCTTCCAGAACCAGCTCCATCTCCAGAAGTGGCTCTGTATTGTTGAAGCTGTGAGGAAATGCCTGACTCCATCAGAGGTTTAGCTTCTAGGCCAAGTGTGCTCGCGGATCCGGTGGGCCTCCCTGCCCTCCCTGGCCGAGGAGGGATTTCCACACTGACAGCTCCGTCCTGCAGCATGGTGTGTGGGGGCTGTCAGTCCGTCAAGAGATGCGGGGTGAGCTCACTTCAGTAGGTTTCAATTCCTCTGCGACATTCTCGTGCTGGAGCTGAAAGCTAGGGTGGAATAGAAGAGCTGTGCCCTGGATTTTCTTGCCCTCTCTTCCCTGCAGTCTCCACCTCTAGAGCTGTGAGAAGGCAGCCATACTTGTGTGCCAACGCTAGCCAACCAACAATAGGGGCGCCAAACGTATGTCGCGGGTGACTCCCTGGTTTGTACATCACCTACAAACGGATGCGGGAGGCAAGGGACGGGTCCGCTGAAATACTCAACACTATTCCCTAGCAACACACTCTGGGGATTTTATCACTACTGAAGCAATTGCCACAATGCCAGCGCCAGCCTTTAGCCTTCTCCCTAAACACTGTTGACCAACCCCGGAGGCTCAGCATCTCCGGACACAGTTGTGGTGACCCAGGAGCGGTGGTAAGTAACTGAGGGACTTTGTTCTTCTGGTATCAACATGGGTGCTTTGTCTGAGCATGGCTAACGTCTCCATGAGTCTTCTAGATGAGCTATAGCTTCAGAGTCAGGTCTTTTCTTGTAAGCTTGGCCTCCTATAGGTCATAACTGTTCATCTCTGTAAGATTTTGCAGAAGATTAGTATAAGTGAATGGATAATATAAAATGTGCCACTAATTTTATGCAGTATTATATATATATATATATATGTATATATATGCAGGCAGACTCTCCAAATTTTACTCATTTGCATTAAAATGAGAAACAGGCCTTTGTTTAAAGAATTCTATGCACTTTCCACAGAAAATCTTCCAGTGCTTATTTAAATAGTTAAGTTGAGAAAACCTTTAGAGCCTTCCCAATCTTGTTCTCTTCCCCCCCCACACACACAGCACACACACACACACACACACACACACACACACAGCACACACACACACAGCACACACATACACATTGAAAAGCACTTTCAATAAAGCACCTTAAAATCCTTCCCACGCTGCCAGTGCCATTCCCTAGGTCTTACCCAACATGGTGCCCGCTCGGTGACTCTTTCAAATCCCAATAGTAAAGTCTGTGAAGAAAAGAAGATGTATTTTGAAATTGAATCACACAAGAAAACAAGTGATATTTCTAAGTTCTCATCATAGTTGAGCTCCTTTTCTTTATGAGGAAGCAAAAGTATGACCTTGTGGTAGGTGTAGGGAAGCGATCTTAGTTTTACTCTCCAAGCTTGGATACAGTGTCTTCCTCAAATCTTGAGTGCAGAAAGAACAGGTTAGAAGATAAAGGAACGAAGAGTAGGATTTATTTACAATGTTTTACTGCTCGTGGCAATGCAGAAACCAAATATCCACATTCAAAGCATGCTGATCTTAGCGAGCTGAAACCCCTGCTCCACAAGCCTCAGGTTGGGGGGTGGGGGGGAGGTGCCTGGGGACTTGGTAGATTTTCCCACTGGCTGGCTGAATCTGATGCTAGGGAGAGTATCATTCAGCTCACCTAGCACCCATTTAAATGCATATCCCATTACAATGGAACAGCAAGTTTTCTAGATCTTAACCAAGGCTGGCATTCTGCTTCTAAGGAAAACAGAACAAAACAATCCACAAAGGGGCCATTGATGTTAAACTGGCACAAGCTAAAATAATCACACGCGGCCTGTTAGAAGGCAAGAAGACGGTCTGCCTTGGCTCCCTGAGCATGTGTCAGATTGATCTTGGAAGTCTGTGTCTCAGAGGGTTGGGGGGGGAGGGAGAGGGGGAGGGGGTGGAGGAAGGTACCTCTTGTTTCTGACCTCCGATTTAAAAGACAGGCTCCTGTGTCCATCTTGCCCTTGCCTTGAGAAAAATTAATCTACCCTGGAGGACTTAAAAAAAATTAGTCTTCAAATTTTCAGTCTCGTTGCTAACATTGAATAACATTTTCTGTAGCATTTGGTTTGTGCTATTTGCCAAGCATTCAGGTTGAACTAGCATTTATTGAGTACCGTTATTTGCTAGCAGCTTCGCAAACATTATCTTGTGTCATCAGCCAATAAAAGTACAAAATGGGCACTGGTGTTCCTGCTGTGTGGAGGGAATATAGAATTTCAACAAGATTAAATGACATGCCCAAAGTTCACGGGAAGAAGTGATGGGACTTGGGGCGCAGCCCTTGTCCTGAAGGCCAAGCTCCGCCGCCTTTCATCTGTAGCCCCCCGCAGAGCAGAGGAGCAGAGCAAATCCTGCAGCACCAGCAGCCTTGGAGTCCCATGGGAGGGACTGGAGGTTGTTGTGAGCTACCCAGAATGCCCACAGATTGCTTTTCCCCGTGAGTTTCCATGAGTCTTTCCCCCTGTCAGAGAAAGGATGAAAATAGACCTCTGATTGGAATTCCAGCTGCGATACGGGCTATTTATGGGACCTTGCACAAGCGCTTGGTCTCCAGGCACTTCCATTCTACTACCTTCGAATACGGGTAATGATTGTGACAAGATGCAAGCCTCACTGTCTCATCCCCTGCTACCCCCGTCCTGTGTTTGGAGGAGAGAGGGGGCATGCATCACACTTATCCATATCCCCATTAGGAGATGGGGCAACCAGTGTTACCAAGTGAGTTGTGTTTGCTTTGCTCTTAATGTGAAGTCCTCCTAATTTTAACACAACTGGGAGCAAGTTTTCTGAGACAATACAGAAAATGCGCATGCTACCTTCCTATTTAATAGCAGAGAATTCTTCTTAAGCATTTTTACACGAGTGATGAGTATTATCACTATAAGTCTCCGGGTTCTAATATCTGTGGCATAAACAGATGTTACTATTAGAGAAAACCCAAGAACAGATACACGAAACCTCAGAGATTATTTTTTGTTCAATTGCACATAAATGTATTATAGTGTTTCCTAAAGTTTAGCTGTGATGATACTGCTTTGGTGATGCTAACAAAATTTAACCTTTTAGAAGTACATAATGAGATATTTACATAAGAATAAGTAATAGTAGAAATATAAAAAGTACACTTTAAGTTGGGTGCTGGTGGATCACATTTCTAGTCCTAACTACTAAGGAGGTTGAGATGGGAGGATCATAGTTTGAAGACAGCCTGGGCAAGAAAGTCTGTGAGACTCTTATCTCCAGTTAATCAACAAAAACAAAAAAAGGAAGTGGTGCTGTGCTCAAGTGGTAGAGTACTAGCCTAGAGCAAAAAAGCTCAGGTATAGAGCCCAGGCCCTGAGTTCAAGCCCCATGATGAACAAAAATTATTTTTAAAAAGAAACATACTTTAAATTCTATTCTTGAATTTAATATGTCAACATAAGATCAAATCTTTAAAGGATAAAATTATCAATATAAATTACTAAAAGTGGAGTCATAATCCTAAAAATAATTTATGCCTTTGATCTCAATGTTCGCAGTTTTGTAAACCATTTGTAGGCAAATCTTACTACCTATGTGAATAAATACACTCCTGAGAAACACAAACAGCATAAACATAGTATCAGTCAAATGCAATCTGTCAAAATGAAAGAAAAATAAATGATTCATAAATAAACACTGTGCATAATATGTAATCCATAATGTGATTTAAAGTGTTGAATGGTGAGCCTATAGAAATAAGTTCTCAGAAATTAAGAACAAAAAAAGAATGCAGGGCAATTGAAATGAGACCTATGAAACAGTAAAGCAGCTGAAGCGTAGACTGACTTGCACATGAATTTCTGAAATTACCAAGTGCTTACGCTCTGTTCAGGAAAAGTCTGCAGGATTCACCAAAGAGTAGCTTAGAGCCGGCTTTTCAAGAATGGCCAGAGTCAAGAGAAGCCAGCTTTTCTGGTCAATGGGCCTGTTGAGAGTAAAACCTCCATTTCCCCAGCATAGAACATGTGCCTCCAAAAGAATCGTATGTCCTGTGAAGAGACATGAAGATTGTCAACCTCTGTGGGGAAAACCTTAAAAGAGCTCACACCAGCCAATCAACAAGCACTTTCTGTCCTCTCCGTTTTCATAAATTCCCCAGCAACTAGCCCTTCAGGGAACTGGAGTTGAGCTATTATCCAGCCTCTGCCCTCATGGCAATGAAACTCTTTTTGCCCAAGGGTGCCACAGGGTCAGTCTCTGTGTGTGGCTGGTTCTGGGATGCCTGTTAATATCAGGGGTAGTAACGGAGCTCTTACAGACTCGAGAATGCTGGATGGGGCGACATGGACCAAGCTGTATTGTACTCATTCATGCATTGGCGAGGATGACGTGAACCTTTGCACAACTACTTTAAGATAATACAAATAAAATAAAATTACTGAATAGAAATAATACAATGTTAAAAAGGAAAATAACCATGGCTACCTCTAAACATGAAAAACACAAGGGAAGTCCAGGCTCTTTCTTTATTGGATTTCATTTACACAAATTTATTTTCACCAAATACTCACAACAACCTTCCCCCCCTCCAAAAAAAAAAAAAAGAGTAGATATATACCGGGGCTGTGAAGGTGGCTCAGTGGTAGAGCGCTTGCCTTGCATGCATGAGGCCCTGGGTTCAATTCCTCAGCACCACATAAGCAGAAAAAAAAGCCGGAAGTGGTGCTATGGCTCAAGTGGTAGTGTGCTAGCCTTGAGCTGAAGAGCTGAGGGACAACACCCAGGCCCAGAGTTCAGGCCCCATGATCGGACCCCCCAAAAATTTTTTTTAAAGTAGATATAACTACAATGAGACCCATTTCACAGATAAAGCGAGAATATCAAGAGGTAAAGTAACCCAGGGTTACAAAGGTAGCAGAAAGTGGCAGACCCGGGCAGTCTGCTTTCAAAACTCACCCTGCCAGTCAAGGTGGCTAAGTTTAATCATCAAAGGAAGACTCCCTTCTTGCGTCATTCTCTTCTCACAAAACTAACAGCCTCTTCTGGCATCACACATGAGGTGGTGCCTTATAAATTAAAGCAGAATCCACCAGATCGAGTCGGAATTTCCAGCAGGAAGATGAAACTCACATACAATTAAGAACCAGTGTCTCCCAAATCAATAAAAAATTGATTGAAAAATAAGCAATTGCCCTTTCTCTGTTACAATCAACTGCAGTCCCTCATCTGCTGAACGGTAACGAGGGTGAGGGTGTCTCAGAAAAGAGACGCATCTCCGACGTGGATTGTCTCTGGCTGTTCCCTTAGAAGTCAAAATAAAACCAACAGAAGGGAGCGATCAGTGCTTGGCTCCTTCTAGCATTGCCCCCCCCACACTCATGCAGGGGTCTTAAACCAAAGGGGAAATTGGGACAGAGACAAAGCTTGCCCTCCAGCCTTCCCACAGAGGTCCAAACAGGGCCCAACCATGTTAGTACTGAGTGGACATTGGATTTGGGTTGATTTCTTGTTCCAGAAGACTTCATTTCATCCGTTCCTTTGGGACTCATCCTTTATCCACATTGAGTCAGTCCTCGACTGGATATTCTCTCCTGCCTACCTACCCACAGGGAACTTTCTGGCAAAATCCTTTATTCTAAACTTTGACTGAGTGATTGATTTTTTATCATCCCCTACATATATCGTTCATGCTTGTCAGTCATTGCTGTTCTGCTGCCAGACATATTCTGTACTTATACTCTATGCTAGGCTCTGTGATGTGTACAGAATGGAATTTGGGCCAAAGAAAATAATCTTAAATTGTGGTATTTGTTTTTAGAAACTTAACCAAGATTTTCAGTTATACCTATCAGAAACCTACTGAGCTATCTTGAATAAATGATAATAGAGGTTATGAAAGAATAAGATACCATTAGATATAAATAAGAATCTTATAAAACCAAGGGAAGGAAAAGTAGTCAGGGTTTTTGAAAACAGAAATTATTTAAAATAGGTAACTATTCCCTGCATCTTCCCGCTTGAGAGTACATTGAAGGCCTCCTTATTTCTGTTGTGTAACTGTGGGTTACTATTTTGGCAAACTGGCTTTCTCTGCTTTTTCATGTCTATGTTTTTCTTACATCCAGAATTTCAAGTTTTCATAGACAACCACCTGCTTTCCCCTAAGGGTCATTATGTCTATTTCACCTAATAAAGGGGGCCAGGGAAGAGAAATCATGAGCAAGACACTATGGAAGAAGGCCCTGGGGCCTTGTATAAGTTTTGAAAGAGGAAGTTCTAACTCACAACTGTGATATACCTCCAGAGAGCAGAAGTCTTCCTAGGGTCCACAGAAATATTTATACAACATCCACAGTAACTTTGCTCTAGGAAGAACATGGAAATATTCTAGTGTTTATCAGTGGGGTAAATAAGCAATGATGTATCTTTGCAAAGAAATATTATTTAGCAATTAAAAAGGCTAAACTGCTAATACATACTAAAATGTAAGTGAATCTTGAAAACATGCTACATGAAGAGGACCCTAATTTGTGCTTTTAGTTCTACTAGGTTTTAGAAGATAAGAATCCAAACTATATGAAAGAAAGCAAAGCAGGCACTCAGAAGTATGACAACTGTAGCACAAAGGTAATTTCCTGCATCATAAAACATACTTCATATACTTGTCCAAACTCTTTTTGATCCCATTGTGCATTTCTTAGTATTTAGTTTTAGCCCAAAATAAACTTGATAATACTGTTTTGAAGTGTGGTATATTTGTATCTATAATTTAATATAAAATGGTTACTTAATAAAAGAAATACAGGAAATACAAATTATAGAACTGGAATATATGTAAACATCTACTGTATAATTCTTCTAACATTTTGTGTTTTCAAGTTTGGGGAATTGATTATGATGATGAATGTAATGTGTTCATCTTAATGCCTGACCATTAACAATGGGACAGGTAATGGTAGTCATAATAATCATGATAAAAAGAATAAAAGGTAGTATTTGCTGAGTACTTACTACATAGCAGACACCAGATAATGGGTATCACATTTAGTTCTGAAGAGAACTTTATGATATGATAACTTCATGGAGTAAACCAAAATAACTTTGTGGGGAAATATACCCCTTGGTTTTACAATGGCATAATATTCCCATGATCCCAATATACATTGACAATGTTCTAAATAAAAAATTATGCTACACATAGAACCACTCTCATAATCTAAGGACATAAGGGATTGAACTTATCTAAATGTATGTCCCTAGAATCAAGTAGTCTCTTGCACATGACAATCGTCTAATATACCAACTTGCTAAATCAATGCGTTAATAAAAGTGGAATGGTATGCAATGTGTTCTTTGCCTCATGGGTAAGCAGTTCCGCCCACCACTGAAAATTCAGGGAGATAGTATTTGTGCCTTCACGAAGGGGTGGTCATCGGACTAGCTCTGAAGAGTTGAGATGGTCATTTCTGTTCTGTTCCTCCTTTGCCGTCCTTCCTCTCTTGTGTCTTCCCAGAAGCTAGAAGTCTCAGACAACAGGTAGAGAAAAATAGATGGAATGGCAGCATATTGCTCTGTGGGAAGTATGGAAACCCAAGGTAAATTTGGGGGTCTACATAGGAGGGAACTTGGATGCAGCTTGTGTTTGGACTGCGCAGTGGTGTGGTACGGGCCAGCCTTTCATCCCGTTCAGCAGAGAAAACGGGCACGGAGCTGCTGCGGCCTGCTCGCTCCCCAGGATTTTCCATTTGTGAGGCAAGAGGTGTGGAGGGGCTAGAGAGGAAGCTGGCCAGGCCTGGGGGCTGGGAAAGCATCAGGATGGAGCCTAGGACACAAAAATCAGTGCGCAGAGTCAGAGGATAACACCCTGTAAACGAGGAAAACAAACTCACCCCAGCTAGAGGTCTGAAAACGAGGACGCTGTGAGGATGTTCTGGCTGTTCTGAGTACAGTGAAGCTGAGCCTCAGAGGGGATTCGGAACCATCTTAAAATCAAAGCGGCTGCTCTCACCCTCCTCTGCCACAGGGTAGATTTCCGCTTCTTTTTTTAAATGTCTACTTCATTCACTCCCTTCCTTTCCCCCATGACTTTCTGTCTTTAAACAATATGTTTGAGTGTATGACAGAAAAGACAATGGGCTGGGACTATAGTAGACAAAATGTGTAATTTACCAGAAAAGCTGTTACAGAAGGAAGTTTCACAGAAAGCACCAATTTGGGTGAGATTTTTAGACATTTTTGGTGTGATACAGGAAAGAATGGCATTGAAGACAATTAACCAAGATGAAAGTCAGACTCCAGACAAACTCTCTATAATGTAGAGAAGAGAGAAGAACATCTTTGAAAGAACTTCATAGATGAAATAAGGCAATAGAGATCAAACCTATTATCTATAAACGTTTCCACAGGGAAAGTATGAATGATTGGAATAGAAGAAGTATTCATCAATGGAGAATAACTTTCACAGCTTCTTTAAAAATGATTGAGCATACTTACCAGAAGTGTGAGATCACAAAATGCCACAAATTGGAGGATACTGAGGAGATATAAAAATCAAACTCACATAGGAGAAAAATGAGGGGAGGAATAACAAGTTTGGCAAGAAATGTACTTATTACCTTACTTATGTAACTGTAACCCCTCTATACATCACCTTGACAATAATTTTTTAATTACAAAAGCAAACTCATAGAATCCCAGAAGAAGAAAAGAGCAATACTGGAATAAGTGGTGAAAAACAAGAATGTCTGTAATGATACTACACTAATGTTAATTTCTTAAATTTTGTAAATATGTCATGTTCAGGTTTAATGATTATCTTAGGTAAACCAGGTGAATTCTAGATAAGAACTCTGTCCTACCTTGTACACTTTCTTTATATCTGGAATGACTTAAAAGTTAATCTTTTGCATTACTGAACTGTCAAGAGTTGATTTTGTTCCCAGAAATTTTATTTTTTAAAAAACTTTCTGCATACATTTAGATAAAATTTTGAATTATTAAAAAGACAAGATTAGGCCAGGTAATACTAACTATACTAACTACACACCTGTAATACTATGTAAGAATCTGAAGTCTCAGGATTGTGGTTCAAAGCCATCCCAGGCAGTCTTTAAGACTCTTATCTCCAATTAACCAGAAAAGTGGAGGTGTAGCAGCCTGGTAGATTGCCAACTTTGAGCAAAAAAAATCTCATCAGGAGTGTGAGGCCCAGAGTATGAACAACATACAGAGGAAGAAGAAAAGATGGAAGGAAGGAAGAAAGGAAGGAAGGAAGGAATGGAGGGAGGGAGGGAGGGAGGGAGAAAGGAAGGAAGGAAGGAAGGAAAGAAGGAAGGAAGGAAGGAAGGAAAGGAGGGAAGGATAGAAGATAGAAGGAAGGAAAGAGAGAAAAGGTAACAGAGAAATAAGGAAAGAAAGAAAGAAAGGAAGGAAGGAAGGAAGGAAGGAAGGAAGGAAGGAAAGAAGGAAGGAAGAAAGGAAGGTTGGTTTATAAACACCTAGAAAAAATTAAAACTAGACACACACACACACACACACACACACACCACACACATACACAAGCAGGGTACCAGTGGCTCACACCTATGATTGTAGCTACTCAGGAGGCTGAGATCTAAGGATCACAGTTCAAAGCCAGCTGGAACTTAAAAATACATGAGACCCTTATGAGTCTCTTATCTCCAAAATGTTTCTCAAAACAAGCTGGAAGTGGAACTGTGGCTCAAGCATTAGAGCGCTATCCTTAAACAAAAGATGCTCATGGACAGTGCCCAGGCTGAGTTCAAGCCCCCCCCCAAAGTCATGTGTGACACGGGTGGTCTCTGCCTGAATCCTAGGGTCTCAGGAGGCTGAGATATGAAGGTCATAGTTAGAAGCCAGCCCAGTGACAAAAACTATGAAGCTGCTATATCCAATTAACTACCCAGAAAGCTGGAAGTGAAGCTGTGACCCAAGTGAAAGAAGATGGTCTTGAGCTGCTGGACCCTGAGTTACGTATACATGTAGCATCCATAATATGTACACATGCATACGGTTATGCATGTACACATGCATATCATATGTACACATGCATATCATATATATACATGCATATAGTTATACATATACACATACATATAATATATACACATACATATAATGTATATACATGCATATAATATGTACACATGCATACGGTTATGCATGTACACATGCATATAATATATACACATGCATATAGTTATACATGTACACATACATATCATATATACACATGCATATAGTTATGCATGTACACATACATATCATATATACACATGCATATAGTTATGCATGTATTCATACATATAATATATACACATACATATAATATGTACACATGCATATAATATATATACATGCATATAGTTATACATATACACATACATATAATATATACACATACATATAATATATACACATGCATATAGTTATGCATATACACATATATATAATATATACACATGCATATAGTTATGCATATACACATATATATAATAT
>NW_012267256.1:2456237-2520230 GCF_000151885.1 Dipodomys ordii
CAGGGCCTCATGTATGCATGGCAAGTGCTCTACCACTGAGCCACCTTCCCAGCCCTAGAGTGTATATGTGTATAATAAATATTAAGATAGAGGCTGAGAAAAAAGAAAATACTTCAGGATTGTAAATGTAAAAGCGTCATGGTGGAATACTTAAGCTAATAATGAAACAGCAGGATACTGTATTATTTACAAATTATACATTCAAAATGTTTAACTGTGAAGATTCACTATCATAGGAAAGTCAGTAAACAGTATACATAAAACTATCTTTAAAATTTAACTGGGTAGTTGTTAGTGGCTCATGCCTATCATCCTAACTACTGAAGAGCCTGAGATATGGGGACTGAGATTCAAAGCCAGCTCAGGCAGACAAAGCTGTGAGACTCTTCCTGCAGTTAACCAGCACACATTCAATTGCTAATGAACCAGACTGGAGGTGTGCTTCACTTGAACCACTTGGTAGAAGACCAACTGTAGACAGGAAAGGCTGAACCTAAGTGTAATGCCTTGACTTCATGTCCCAATACTGGCAAGCATGTCTAGGCATGTGAGTGTGCTCACACACAAACACACACATGCTCTCTCTCTCTCTCTCTCTCTCTCTCTCTCACACACACACACACACATACAAACACACACCGGTAATGTTAGTCTTTGATAGAACAGATCATTCTTATATTGTAGGAACCAGTCAGATTTCTCATAAGCCAACAAACCCTATGCCCCAAACTAGACACAAAGTATTAAAATGAATACTTCAACCTAAATTCATTACTGCAAAAGGGTTAGACTGTGACTAAGTAGAGATTATTCCATGAATAAGGCACATAAGTTAGAAATTTCTTCATATTCTTATTATTTTAAAGTAGATCTAAGATAAATAATTTAATCATCCAGATATCTTAAAAGCATTCAGTAGCAGAATTCATTATCCCTTTGTCATTTAAAATATTTTAAATCTTCAAAAAATAAAAACAAATATCGTTCAATGCAATCAACATGGATAGACAATTTGATAACTCAAGAAGCAGGAAGGAAGAGGTGACTCTTCAAAAGGAAATGTTATTTTAATTTAAAATATATATTTATTCAAAACATTCATTAAAACACACCAGGCAATTCTTAGGTAATCAGATACAATATAAATATATATACTCACTTGCCTTTCAGACAAAGTATCAACAATAACAAATGGAAAATGAGGAAAAATCATAATTAGAAAAAAACTTGAGGCTTCAACATAAAAAAATAAGAAATTTTCTTGAGAACTAAAAAAATGTCTTGTGTAATGACAGTGGATATTGGAAATGTTTTAATTACTATTCCTAGAAACTTGGCTCTCTTTATCCTGGTCTAGGCATACCATAAAGATATAGCAAACTGTACATACTCATGACTGCAGAAAGTATCTGTTCTCTGTATTGTGTTGAGTTTTTATTTATTCTTCCATTTGGGCCATAAGAAGGATTGAATTTAGGGCCCCAAATACGAAGCATTCTGCCACCTGAGCTACATCCCCAGTTCTTCTGCTTTTCAGTTAATTTTTCATATGCAGGTCTCAAGCTTTTACCCAGTCCAGCATCAGACTGGATCCTCTTACCACTTCCCCCCAAGTAGCTGAGATCACAGGGTGGACCACCATGCCCAGTCCATTTCTTTTTCCTCTGAAATTTAAAGCGCAAAATTGGCGCCAGTATCTTTTCTTCCAACTGTCACATCGGCTGGCTAGATTCTATACAGGAAATCTAATGTAGTGTTTCTGGAGTCCGAGTTTCACATATTATGTTGAAACACTAGTAAAATGCATAGAACCGAGCTGTATTTGTTTAAGAAAATGCCTATTGGACCACTTAGATGCGCTGGTGTTATTGCTGTTGTACTGAAGTTGGGCCAGGCCTCCCTCATCTTGCTGGTCAGGTGCTTTTATACTGAGTCACATTTCCAGCCAGGCTTCTTGCTAGTTATTTTTAAGATAAAGTCTTACTTCCTGACTGTAGACACACTGCCTATGTTAGACAGAGGGTTCTTAGGAACTGCTCTGCCAGGCTCATCTTGAACTGTAATTCTCACAGTACAGATTTACCCAGCTCGCCTTCCGTTTTGACAGAGTGTTGAGGAAATGATAAGGAGAGAATAAAATGGTCAAACTTTGCTGAAATGGGAGCGCTCCTGTTAACGCGAAGATAATTGATTAGTACATACCCAAGCAGGAGGGTATGTCAAGGCAGGAGTTGGGGTCTGGGAAAAACGTTCAGTTAAGAATTCGATTCAATGAGATGGATCTCTTGTAAGCAGCAGATGGATGGGTCTTGCTTTTTGGTTCCATGGTTTCCCTCATTTGTGGGAGCTAGAATGTAGCTATAAATCTAGAAATAAACACTACGTGGTACCCAAGCGGTTCTCAATAAATTAAGTGAAGCATAACAGACTCTGTGGAGAGCACAAATAGTGTCATTCTTTAGAAAGACTAAGTCAAAGCCCAACAAAATAAGTAACAAGAAATGGGTAGTTGCAAGAGGGAGGGGTAGAAAAATTAAATGGGGGAAATGAGTAGAATGCAGGCATACAGAATCACAGAACTGAGAGAAGTGAGGGAAAGGTGGGTCAGAGGGGAAGGGGGAGGAGGATGCTGAAGAATGATGTAGACCCAGAGGCTCTGAGAAATAAATTCAGCAGATAACCTGAACATCAAGGCATGGGAGGGAAGGGAGGCCGGGGAGGGGAGGGAGAGGCTGTTAAAAGGGGTGACATTGATCAGGAAATGCTGTCTTCAGAAACGGCTCTGTTGAGTGGCTACTCCTTTGTACAGCTACTGAAAGAAAACGCAAATGCTCTTTGTAATGGAAGAACTCAATTCAAGGTGGTAGGACACCACGGTCTAATATTCCATGTTGATAGCCGTGCTGCACCAGGCCAGGCCATGAATCTCTGTGTGTTCAAACTTCCACCCTGCCACCATCCCCAAATTTAATATAAACTGACTCCAAGGAACTGTGGTGGGGAATAGTGTTGGTGCAGATTATGAAAACTGTCTTCCTGAGGGCCGGTGGCTGACACCTGTCATCCTAACAGTGAAGGGGCTGAGACGGGGGACTGCAGTTTGGAATCAGGCCATGCAGAGGAGCTCATGAGACCCTACCTCAGAATAACCAGCCGAGTATAGGCAACAGGTGAGGTCCTGCAGTAGTGTGCCGGGCTCTGAGTTCAACCCCCGGTGATTTCAAAAATTAAGATAATAAAAAATAAGAAAACTGTCCTTGCTCCTGTGGAATCAAGGTAACCTTCCAGAAACACAGGGGGAGGACCCTTCATTTTTTTTTTGTCAGTCCTGGGGCTTGAACTCTGGGCCTGGGCACTGTCCCTCAGCTCTTCAGCTCAAGCCTAGCACTCTACCACTTGAGCCACAGCGCTGCTTCCAGCTTTTTCTGCTTATGTGGTGCTGGGGAATCGAACCCAGGGCCTCATGCATGCAAGGCAAGCGCTCTACCACTGAGCCACCTTCCCAGCCCCCATTCATTTTTTTTTAAGGCAAGAAATTCAAATAAATCGGAAGAAAATAAGGTTCCCAGAATCACGTAAGCCTGAGGAGGCCTGGGACTTTTGTGTAATCCAGGGAAATCACCTCCGTCTCAAATAACTTTCAAGAGAAAAGAGGATTAAAATTAATAGTTGGATCATCTTATTTGATGGAGAAAGAGAAAGGCTGCCGAATTATGAAAAATAAAACAAATTCAAATAATAAACCAGCGCTTTCCACCTGCTCTTTTGTTCCTCTCCCCATTTCCATAAGATTAAGTTCACTTCTGTTTACTATTAAGTTGTGTAGAAATGTCTGTGCTATCCAGAAACAGATCAGTAGAGTTATGTACACAAACCCGTGCCACAGAACAGCTCAGTCTCGGGAATCTTGCTTAAATGTTGTTTAAATATCCTAATATATTCTTCAAGCCATCTGGTCAATCTTGGTCTATAAGAAAGCCAGTGAGAGGAGCAGATTTTCGCAGTGTATGTCCAGCGTTTTGACAAGAGCTGGGAAAGCCTACACAGGCGAGGACGGTGCATCACTCCAGCTACACCAGCAGGCCTCAAGTTGGGCTCAGCTCTCTTCTCTGGCACTGCCCGCCCTGGGAATGTTTATTTTCCTAGCAGCTTGCTTCCTGTGAGAGCAAGTGTGATCTATTGACAGTAGATAAGAGAGCGCAGTCCTTTCAACGTGCATCCATACAGTTGCACTCGGACGGACTTCACATCAGTCTCGCATGAACGCACACTCCCGCAAGAATGGACCTCCACTCGCCGAAATGAAACGCGGTTGAATTTCTGGGCCTGGAATCTTGAGTCACAACTAGACTAATCATGATGACGAGCCTCTTTGTTTCCTTACTTGTCAACGACACATCCCCACTGCCGTACGCATGCTTTCGAATATTGAGAGGGACTCTACCAACAGAAGAACTAAAAAGGGGAGAGCTGACAACTCTGGGAAAGATAACTTCCTTTCTTCATTCCATTCCTGTCTCCAGAGATTAACCACCACTATGCGTGTCTGTAAGCATTCTAACTAATTCTCTTGTTCTTTCTTGTTTACAAGAGTTCCATTACATATACCCTGGCTGACCCAGTCTGGCTGGGCTAGACCCCCCACCACCCCACATCTTCCACCCCAGCCTCTAGAACATTCGGACAGCTGGACTGTACCACCAGGCCCAGCACCAAATGCTCACCTCACCGTCCCGGCTCTAGTGACAGTTCTCAAAGGTAACCCCCCAGACCCTTAGCATCAGAAACACCGCAGCAAATTGCTAGAAATATATGTATGTATATATACACATTTATATATACATGTATATATACACATATACATACAGAGAGAGAAAGGGAGGGAGAGAGAGAGAAGTTGCTCCACTCTGGACCTAATAAGTCCAGAAATCAGGAGACTTAGGGCTCAGCAATCTGTG
Organism: Dipodomys ordii; assembly: GCF_000151885.1. Classification (NCBI taxonomy): domain Eukaryota; kingdom Metazoa; phylum Chordata; class Mammalia; order Rodentia; family Heteromyidae; genus Dipodomys; species Dipodomys ordii. The sequence goes on from NW_012267256.1 coordinate 2,461,196, forward strand.
ATTCCACAACCCTTCCAGGTGATTGGAGTGAACGCTAAAGCAAATGAAGGCAGGATGGCCTTCGGATTTCTCATTAACTTCACTAATCAGGGGTGGCAAAGAGACCACTGTTCGCACAGTGTCAGGGTGAGCTTGCCCCCCCTCAGGTATCCTGCAAGCAGAAGGTCGTTAATTTAAACTGATTTGTCTCTTAATGTCGTTTGTCATCATTAGCAAACCAAGTTGTATGCCCCAGTGGGAGCCAAAACTAAAATCAATCGCCGCAGTGTGGTCTTCAGTCGAGTAAGAAAAAAATATATATGTACACATATATATGATATACTGTCAACTCTATATAAACTGTATATGATAAATCATACACTATAAAATACACACACACATATATATATGTATATATATGCATATATGTATGTATGTGTATATATATATATATATATATATATATATATGATCCACCTTGCAGAGCTCTAGCTTTCTAGCATATCCAAAAGAGGAAAAAGGAAAAAATGCAAGTTTTGAAAGAAACACCCTAGAAGAGATGTTGAATTAAAAGCACAGAAAATTGAATTAATTTTATCTTATCTTTGTTCATTGTTTCAATACCTCTCTACTGCCTAACATTATGAATTGTACAGGAATTAGTATGAAAATAATTAATTTTTTAAAAAATCAAATACAAGCCAGGTACAGGTAACCCAATGCTATAGTCTGAGACCTGGAAGATGGCAGAAAAGTCTGAGACATCCCATCTCTAAGTAACCAACAAAATCCCAGATGGGGGGACATGGTTCACGTGGTACCTTAAAAGCTGCAAGCAAGAAAGCTGATTGAGAGCTCAAGGTCGTGAGTTCAAGCCCCAGGATCACCTCCAAGGGGGAGGGAGGAACCCCCAAGTATAGGCTCTTGGTCCTAAGTATCTTTAATTTATGACTTTCTAAAACACACCTCAAGTGAAATTAGAATTTCACAATTATGTGGTGTTCATGAGAGGGAAGTCGAGCCAAGAAATGCTGCCTAAGGAACGATTACCCTGCCTGTCCCTTAAATCATGTCATCAAGCCAGGTGCCCCTGATACTTGGGTATCACGGTTCAAAGCCAGCCCAAGCCGACAAATCTAAGTGACTCTTATCTCCGATTAACCATCCAAAAAGCTGGCGGTGGGGCCTGGCTCCAGCGGTAGAGCACCAGCGTTAAGCAGAAAGCCAAATGCCACTTCCCAGAGCCTCAGCCGCTTCCTGTTCAGGCACAAAATCCTCCCAGGTGCAGGTAACCAAGATCTTTAAATAAAAACCTGCATGAAAACAAGGCCACCATCAGATGGGTAAGTTCTTTGTTATCTATCTACAGTGCTAGAGCTTTGAGCGTTGGAAGGGAAGCAGCCCTGCTCCATGAGGAGTCAGCTTCCCTCTGCTACCAGGAGGCCCCAGCAGTGGAGGCCGCCATCTTCCCCATTCCTCCCCACCAAAAACAAACACCACTTTACCAAGAGTTTCAGCAGTAGTCCTAGGATAGAATTTCATTGGCTCTGATTAGGTCACATGACTGTTGCTTACCCAATCATGACCAACTATGGATCCAAAGTCCATCCCTGGAAGCGAGCCTCCGATCAGCCCCAGCCATTCTATACAGAGGCAAGATGGAGCAGGCAGGAAACCTGGAGGACAACTCTAGAAGGCAAACTCAGCCATCCTCATGCAGCTTACACAATCCTACACAGCCTAGAATCAAGGAGACCCTCACGGTTTTCATCCCACACACTCAGCCCAGCAGCCCTTCTGTGGAGAGTTAGATGGGGACAAGGAAAACCAAAAGGGAAGGGAATGAAGGATGCGGAGACCAACCTGTAACAGGAGTCTGCAACAGGACTCTTTCCCCAAGTGAAAGCTGAGGCTACGTCATCAATCACTTTGCTCCAGACTAGGTGATTTCATGATATGCCAAACACTATGATCTATGAATGTCAATGGAAAAAAAAGAGTGCTCCAAAGAGGGAAGGAAGGAAGAAAGGGAGGGAGAGAGGGAGGGAGGGAGGGAGGGAAGAAGGAAGGGAGGAAGGAAGGAAGGAAGGAAGGGAGGGAATAAGACAGGAAGGAAGGAAGGAAGGAAGGAAGGAAGGAAGAGAGGGAGGGAGGGAGGAGGGAAGGAAGGAAGGAAGGAGGGAGGGAGGGAGGGAGGGAAGGAAAATACCTAGAGATGAGAGTTGTTTATACTTTGGACTACTTATAAACACAACAAATGTCCTCAGAGCTACAGACTCATTTGAAAATGAGACAATATTTACTCACTTCCTTAACTAGCATTTATGAATGTTACCGAAATAAGCTTGTTATTGAATGATACACAGATAATCCTTGGTCCAATACGGACCTAAACACATCTAACTCCAGCATAAGGCAGAAATGTAATTAAATGTTGTAATTAAATTTTGTAATTGGCTGACCATCATAAAGTAATACCAAAGCTTGGCCCACAAGTATAAAGTCTCTCTAGGGAAATTCCAGATTTATGTCTACTGAGTTAGTATTCTGTTACTATAAGAAATAACAGAGATAAATCAATTCATATAGAGAAAAGTGTTATTCTGCCTCATGGTTTAGATTTCCTTGTTGGAGGCCCTGGGACTTTAAGAGCTCTGGCAAGGCAGTGTTTCCTAGCAGGAACCATGACCTAAGAAGTTGTTCACCTTGCGTTATCCTATAGAAATGAAATCAACAGAGGAGGGGGCTGGAGGCTCAGTTACCTTTTTGAAAAGCTTCCTTCAAGTGAGCTTACTTCTTTCACCTCGTTGCTACCTCTTATTAAGTTCCACTGAGGGGCCGGGTGCTGGTGGCCCACGCCTGTATTCCTAGCTACGCAGGAAGCTGAGATCTGAGGATCACGGTTCAAAGCCAGCCTAGGCAGGAAAGTCTGTGAGACTCATCTCCAGTTAATCACAGGAGAAGCTGGAAGTGGTACATTTCAAATCCACACTGCCTCAGTCACCCCAGCACACGAAAGTTAATGTGATATGCTATGAGAACAAGGAGTTTAAAAGTGAACTCTAAAAGTCAATGTTAATCAGGGCTCTGGCCCATGACCAGAGGGTCTACAGGGCCGAGAAGGATTTCAGCGAGCAGGAAAGACGGATGGAAAAGGTGAAGTAGGCAGGGTTAGCAGATGTCAGAGTGGCTGAGAACACATCAAGCCGGTTGGTAAATGTTATAATAATCTTCACTTCGTTCTGAAACAATAAGGAGCTTGAGGATGATGTGAGTCATACAGAGAGGGACGCAGAGTCCTGGGCAATTCATTCTAGGATAAACATCAGGTTCCCTGAATAAACCGGATGAAACTAGAAAGGGGTAAACTTCCTGCCAGGACGTTCAGTGATTCTAAAGCTTGCTTAGAATGGTTGAAGGGATGCTGGGGGAGAAGGGGTGCTGGTTGGGAGGGGGGTATCCAAGTTTGAAAGATTTGGGACACGCCATTCTAGTTTAACCACAGACTCCATCGTTCCCCTTTGCTTCACAATGAGCAGAAAAACTCACTTACCTGGAAACCTGGAAACCATTCCTGTTGGAAGGAACAGAGAAAGCTGAAAGTGGAAAGACCAAAAGAAAAAAAAAAGGAAAAGAAGACAATCTGGAACTTAACACTTGAGTAGCTGGGAAGTCTACACTGGCTAGCTTGTATCTGCCAAGAGAGACAGAATTGCTGGCGTCAGGATGGCCCGGGACACACAATATTTGCAGCACGACATCCCTATGCAACACGGGGAGACAGATGTGAGCAGGAAGATGGAGAGACAGAGAGAGAGACAGAGAGACAGAGACAGAGAGACAGAGAGAGACAGAGGTGAGGCTGGAGAGCTGCCCCGGCTTCCAGATTGAAAAGTAGAGAGAGCTCGGGTTGTTTATCTGGGCTTTCCATCTACAGAAATAAGCACGCTGCCAGCCCTCGCAGAGCCTGTGGATGGGTGCAGAGTCACTGGTCAGCGAGGCCCACATGTGTCATGGGGAAGACCCTGCAGCTTCAGAAACGCCTTCCTGTCCCTGAAGAACCACATGAGCAGAGCTGCGCACGCAGCGTGGGCCGCAGAGCTCAGGAGCTTTGGAGGTTTGGGGGCTGCTGAGATCTCTCCAGGGAGGCCCCCCATGGCTGCGGTCCCACGGCCCTGCCTCCCCATGCCTGGAACAGCTGCTTGACAGAACGCTTCCTAGCTGTAGCTCAGACATCCGGGGTCAGGCAGGGGCACGGAGCCCTCCAGTCCAAGCCCACTCTGAGGCACCCCTTGAAAGGACCATAAAAGAAGCCTTCTCCTGGCCCGGAATAGCTATTGAGTTGTGGACTCGGCTCCACGTTTGTTTTTCTTTCCCTGGCCATCTGACAATTGTTTGGTTTGGGATTCTGGCTGCCGGCCATTTTCCTTGTCACAGCACTGCACAGAGAAAGCACCACTCTATAAATCTCCCTGGGTGGGCCCGAGGACCAGGGCCTAGGCCGGCCGGAGATAATCTCACAGAGGCCTTGCTCTCTTATAGAGATGGGCAGCGAGAAAAGCGTCCGGTGGAGGAAAGGAACCCACAGCTGGCTGCTTGCTGAAGGTTCAGAAACTTCAGACGTTGAATCAAGGGGAGAAAGTGATTTGCCTGATGTGGTCGAATCCACTGCCCCAGGCCTGATAATCCAGTCGCAGACCCCGGCCTCTAGATTGAATGTGTGTGTTGGGAAAGGCTTTTCTTGGACTCATTTAAGATGAGCTAGCTCACAGTTTGATTCGATCATTGGTCTCCCCTTACACCTAGGATCTCAGTGCTCAGGGGTTCAAAACAAGGGTTTGCATGGCCAGAGTTTCCACGGCTCTTTCAGGGCTCAGATTCCACCACATCCTCCTGATGTAGCGTGCTCCTCGGACACCCCCCGGAGTCCACCATAGGAACACACACGCATTCATCTGGGTATTCTCAAATAGACTCTACTGCTGGATGTTTGGTTGGACTGAGTACTACCAGAGGAATATGACATTTGCTCAGTGGATCGCGGGAACCGTGAACTTTGTACACTTTTAAAGGGAGGTCAGCAGGGACCCTTCTTCCCGAGGAAATGGCCTTCTGTGAGCCTCCGCCGTTTATTCTGAAGCTAGGAGGCTTGACTTTGTGCCAGCCTCTTGTGGCTGTGTGGCTGTAGTTTGCCCAATGCTATTTCTGAATGCGTAAATGCAGCCCCCCCCACCATACTGCCTTATTCAGAAGATAGCATTGGGATGTTTGCCCTAAACCTCAAGGATACATTTGCTGGTATTTGCTTCTCGTACTTTGTCACTTCTCCAGCTGCTAATAGCTGTGGTAATATTATCTGGACAACAGTGATACACAATTGGTGTCTAATTTGTTGAGTGGTTGTAATGAAAAAAATAATAAAAGCTCACACATGTAAAAAGCTTAGAAAAACGACTTGGTCTTTCTGCGACAGTCTATAATCAATGTTATCTATTATATATAGTTATATATAACTATATGTATATATATATAATTTCTACAAAAGCAACTATCTTCAACCAACAGAGGAAATGGTATGCATTTGCAAAGATAAATGGACCACGCCATGTGTTCAGTCTTCTGGGCCTTTAGGAGTGTTGGCTGGACTTACGACACAGAATCACAGGTTTGTATAGGAAAATGTGAATTACTTCTTCCTGTCTATCTAGAAGGCTGACCAAAGGGCGCCAACCAGTTCGCTGAAGGAGTCAAGTTCACAGACAGATGAAACGAGCCAGAAAATGAGGACCCACGACAGGCCAAGGATGGAGGAGAAGAGAGTGGGAGCCTGTTCTCCATGTGGCAGGGGAGCAAAAGCGCAGGGTGTGGAAGCCAGAGAGGTCCCGGCAGCCTCCGCTAGCCCGGCCGAGACTCGGAGTCTTGGTCTGAGGATTAGCAGAGCTGTCACGCACAGACGCACCAGTTGAAAATACAGCCTAACTGCACAGGCCACCATTAAAAACAAACAAACAAAAACCCCTCTTCCTGTAGTCTTCACGGATTTGTTTATCCAGCACATCCATTTTTCTGGTAGATGGCAGTAAAGTGTCATGAGGAAAGGCCATCTTTTTCTAAGCCACTCAAGACAGAGGACATGCTGACGGAAGCCCGTGGTGTTAAACAGGAAAGAGACGAGGAGTCTGCTCTCAATTAGCAATGAGCACCTTCACCAGCGTCGATGGCCAATATGCAGAGGAAGAAATACTCAAACTCACTTTGCTTGACATGCAAATTATACGATCAAGGAGATGTCATTTTATTTATCAGCTGGGGAAGAAGTAAACGACTTCATATTGCAAGGTTGGAGAGAACATCAGAAAACAGGAACTCTCCTAAAGGATGGCAGGAATATAAATTAACATAACCTTTTTGTAAGACACTTCAGCACTGCGTATTATAATTAGATAAGTGCATACTTTTTGACCTATCATTTAGACTTGAGGACTTATAAGAAATACGTGTACTGATGTGCTTAAATACACATATTGAAAAACATACCAAGATCATCTTTACAGAATTATTTTTAATAAACTGTCAACTCAACAGAGGTTGAATCCGTTTTGATATGTCCAAACCACTGGACATAAAGCAGAGAATGTGGTTGCTATGCAAATGCTTAAAGATATTGAAGCCATCCTAACATCTTTAAAAGTTTCTTTGTGTGTCTGTGATGGGGCTTGAACTTAGGACCTGGGTGGTCTCTTTTGTTTTGTTTTTCGCTCAAGCCTCATACTCTACCACTTGAGCCACAGCCCCATTTCCAGTCTTCTGAGATAAAGAGCCTCATTGGTGCCATGTGCCTGTCATCCTAACTACGCGCAAGACTGAGAAGAGGAGAATCACAGTTTCAGGCCAGACTGGGCCGAAAACGTCTGAGATTCCATCTCAGTGAAAGAAAGCAGGGCATGGTAGCCTGTTCCTATCATCCCAGCTGCGATGGGAAATGAAAGATAGAATGTGGCCAAGATGCCGGCTGGACGAAAGTGGAGATTCTGTCTTACAAAACATAGCAGAGTTCAGACAAGGCTGGAGGTACAGCTTAGTGGTAGAGTATTTGATACTAGCAAGTGTGAGGCACTGAGTCCAAATAAAACCAGTGTTGCCCGAGAGAGAGAGAGAGAGAGGAGAGACTGAGGAGGAAGAAGAGGAGAAAGAGGAGAAAGAAGAGATGGGGAGATGGATGGAGGGGGCAAAAGATAGGAAAGAAGGGAAGGAGGCAAAGGTGACATAGAGAGCAATGAATAAAAAAATGTCTAAAATCCAATACCCTAACTAAGCATGGTATCAGCATATGCTCCTAATTCCCGCGGCTGGAGAAGTAGAGGGAAGAATAATGGTTTGAGGCAGCCTGGCCGAACAGCAGGAGATCTCACCTGAATTTCAAAAGAAAAAAGGCTGAAGCTGGATGCAGGTGGAGTGGCTCATGTCCATCAAATCTATCTACTGAGGAGGCTGAGATCTGAGCATCAGTGAGTTCAAGCCCCAGCGCATGCACACACGCGCGTGCCACTCAGGGTGCTGTCCCAGCCATTCCACGGACAAAGCACGCTCACCCACGTTTCCCCTTCATTCTGATCTTCCTTACGGCCTTTCTTGGGGTCTGGCGTGAGTCTATGTAACGTACATGTCCTCTCTTTCCTGCCACAAGCTGAGTAGATGAGGACAGGGACTCTGCTATGTTACCTTTAGGGCCTAAAGACCTCAACGCGTAGATGCTGACTGGAAAGCACCAGGAGAACTTGCTGGGAACCTTTGGTCAGAAAGCATCCTTCGCAGCAAGGATCCCATGTAAACTAAGGCTCTGGCAGTATTTTTTTTCCCGAGTGAATGGCAGAAGGGCGTTTTTATCATGACAGTAGCAAGATGAACAGCATCAACAGGACTGCACACTATTTTGCATGAACGGGGTAAATAAAAATGCAGTCTACACACTCCCTTACCTTGTTCCTAAACAGAATTCTGTCCAGTAGGTGACTCTTTGAACCCCAAAAACATTTGCCCAGCTAGAGCTCTGGTTGGCCCAGTCAGGACTCAGCAAATAGGAGGCCTGGAGTTCCAACCCACTCAGCGAGGAGGGTTTCTGTTTGGGAGAAGTTCTAGAACAACCTGGAAGCCTAGAAACCTAGCCCAGCCTCTGCGGAGAGCAGACAGGGAGAGGAGACAGGGTCTCCGAACTCATGGGTGCAGATTATCCCAAACTTCTACCTCCTCAAGGAACCGCCGTAGATTTTATAAAAAATTGCAATATGATCCCTTTTTATTTATTTTACATTTTTCATAGCACGTGCATTTCATCAGTGGTGTCTTCTTAATAACACATTAAAATTCCCTTCGTTCTGGTCGCTGAGTTGGGGCTCTCTCTCGTGTTTTGTGCACAGAGCGAGGTCTGGGCACTCTCTCGTGTTTTGTGCACAGAGCGAGGTCTGGGCTCTCTCTCGTGTTTTGTGCACAGAGCGAGGTCTGGGCTCTCTCTCGTGTTTTGTGCACAGAGCGAGGTCTGGGCTCTCTCTCGTGTTTTGTGCACAGAGCGAGGTCTGGGGCACTCTCTCGTGTTTTGTGCACAGAGCGAGGTCTGGGCTCTCTCTCGTGTTTTGTGCACAGAGCGAGGTCTGGGCACTCTCTCGTGTTTTGTGCACAGAGCGAGGTCTGGGCTCTCTCTCGTGTTTTGTGCACAGAGCGAGGTCTGGGCTCTCTCTCGTGTTTTGTGCACAGAGCGAGGTCTGGGCACTCTCTCGTGTTTTGTGCACAGAGCGAGGTCTGGGCTCTCTCTCGTGTTTTGTGCACAGAGCGAGGTCTGGGCACTCTCTCGTGTTTTGTGCACAGAGCGAGGTCTCTCTCGTGTTTTGTGCACAGAGCGAGGTCTGGGTCTATGGCTCTGCTTGCTCCCACTTAGTGAAATCACCTCCCTTATTCTCCATGGGGGCAGCAGAATGGGGTCTGAGATGGGTTTTCCTTGCAGCTGGTATTGGGGTTGGGAGGAGGTAGCTATCTGTTCAAATGCAAACTTCTTCCATGGCCTTTGAAGCCTCATCTAGCTTTCTATAACACCATCTATCCGAAACAACGATAGAATTTTCCATGACTGAATCGGCTCCTCAGATGCCTGTCTTGGGAACTTGGTGTATAAATTCCAGGACAATGGAGAAGGAGTGAGGAACTTTACTGAGAAGGAAGGATCTGGCTCAGAGGCTGTGGCCCCCGCTGCAGATCTGCCTGCCTTGTGTTCTCTCCACCCATCTTCTATCTTCGATTCGTCTCTGCCAACATCACTCCGTGTCTCTTTCTCTGTCTCTAGTGGTTTTATAGCTGGGGCTGTTTTATGATGGTTTCCCTTTATTATACGTAGGGGTGAAGGTAACACTTTATTGATTGGGTCCCACAAACCTTCCAATTGGTTGTAATTCCTAATCAAGTCTCTTCTACAGACCTTCTCCCCAGAGTCTTGGGAACGTTATAAAATCTAGAAGGGGCCAAGGAGGATCAGAGGCTGGCTGTTTTGAAATAGTGTCTTCTTTGCTTCTAGTTGAGCTCCGCAAGGCCTAGATGCTATCCAGGAGCCCTGGATCCCAATAATGTAGCTACTGAGATACCCATTCCTACGAAAACATGGAAGCTCAAAAGCATACTGATGGACAGAGATTATTTCCTTGTCTTGATTTTCATGGGGACAAATGTCTCAGGTTCATATGCCATGCACCCATTGTGTTTCAATCACTAGTGCTCTTTGAAACTGCTCTCTTGGTGAGCCAGAGAATGTGTGTCCAAACCCTTCCAACAACTCTGAATATGGTCCTATTTATTTGTTTGTTTGTTGCCAGTCCTGGGGCTCGGACTCAGGGCCTGGGTGCTGTCCTTGAGCTTCTTTTGCCCAAGGCTAGAGCTCTTCATCTGAACCATAGTGCCTCTTCTGGCTTTTTCTGTTTTCTGTGGGCTGAGGAATCAAACCCAGGACTTCATGCATGCTAGGCAAGCCACCTTCCCAGCCCCTGGTCCTGTTTTCTGTGTGTCCTGGCTTTAAGCATCCGAGGGGGTTCTGCTTCAAGCTGAGACCCTGACATATACATCATCTGTGATGAATTGCTTTTCAAAGTTTAAACAAATACAAAATTTGAGGAACAGTTAAAATAAATAACGATGCCGGTAAACCAGGCTTACATAGAAAGGAACAAGAGCACATCTGTCACAGCACTGTTCCGCGTGAGCCCTTTTACTGCGTGCTCCAATTACGAGTTGACATGCCATGCTTGGAGGTTTCTCCGTAGCTCCAACTGTGTTTTCATTATGATTTCAAGCTTAATTGTGAACACTCCCTATGGTTGGAAATCTGATCACCCAAATCTATGTTTACCTCTCATTGAATTTACCCTGCAATAAAATGCTGGAAAAACTATGCAGGGAAACTTTTCACATATAAGTGAAGCCAATAGATATCTCCCAGTTTGAATGCGATTGTGTCAGAATTAATTGGTATATTAAACACCTTAATAATCTGTCATATATCCAGGGAATGGGGGCTCATGACTATAATCCTAGCTACTTGATAGTCTGAGAACAAGAGGATCAAAGCCCCAAGGCCAAGCTGAGCAAAAATCTTCACTATATTCCTTCTTAAGTTACAGGAGGGCACAGTGCCACTTGCCTGTGATCCTAAGCTACTTAGAGGACCAAGATTGGAAGGCATGTTCAGGTAGAACATTCCATGAGATTCCAGCTCAATGGAAAGAAGCTTGGAAATCTAAAACAGACAGATTGGATTGCAGTCCAGGCGTACACCTGGGAAGGAAATGTGATCTTTTCTCAAAAATAACCCGCGCCAAAATGCTCTAGAGGTAAGACAGCAGTAGGGCCTGGCTAGCAAGCACAAGGCCTGAGTCTAGTAGAGCCAAGAGAGAAAGACAATAATCAGTCATCTTTGAGAGCAGGAATAGTACAAACCGTGAGGCTCGATTAAAGCATTTAGTAGTATATATAGTTTGTCCTTCTCCAAAAAATGGTTCAACGTCCTGGAAAATGTTTTCTCGTGCTATTACTCTCATGATATTAAAAAGCCAAACAAGAGAAGAAAACTCCACCCACAATTCAGATAGAATTGACTTTGAAATCTTAATTTTAAAAAAATCCAATCGTAAATGTACTTTTGATTCAGAAGTTACAACTCGATGAGAATGGCATTATTTAGGATATTCATGCATCTCTCAAAACTTGTCCAAAGAAAGGAGGCTCCCTCTCTTAGTTTCTGATAATTAGTTATGATTTCCTTCCTTATTCCAAGTAAACATTCATTTGCTTATCCACGTTCACCTGGAATTTCATAGTCTTTTTCTTGAGGAGAGTCTCCTAACCAAATAAGCTTTAGATGGAGGCTTGACCTGGTCAATTTTCCCAAATAGAATCTCATCCAGAAATTTGAATATTACCCATTACTCAGATGGACTTGGTCTTGTTGCTGAGGAATAGTGACTTAAAAGACTAACATAATTCAATCACAACCACAACAAAAAATCACTGCACATTTGACAGCAGAAGAAGCCTGCCTTGGGAGGTTTCAGCTTTTCAAAAACAGAAAGATGAAACCATCAACCAGAGCCTGGAGGTAGCCTGAGGATCAGATCCTTGAAAAGCACTGGGACACTACAATGGCCACCAAGAGAAATTGAGCATTTGTATTAAAATATTCCTAAGGCATTCCTCAAGCCAGGTACTGCTGGCTCACAACTATAATCCTTGCTTATTAAGAGGCTGAGAGATCTGAGGATCTTGGTTCAAAGTCAGCCTGGGCAAGAAAGTCTGTGAGCCTTTCATCTTCATTGAACTACAAAAAGCTGGAAGTGGAGCTGTGGCACAAGTGGCAGAGTGTTAGCCTTGAGCATAAAAGCTCAAAGACAGAGCCCACCCAGGCCCAGAGTTCAAGCCAGGACCAGTGCACACACCAAAAGAAAAAAGAAAAGAAAGCTGTGGGGGTGGAGGGAAGGAAGGAAGGAGGAAAGAAGGAAGGAAGGAAAGAAAGAAAGAATGAAAGAAACAAAGAAAGAAACAAAGAAAGAAGGAAATGCATTTCTCCCCTTTACAGTCAATTTTCCATTTCGTTCAGTTTATGATGATACCAGAAGTCAATAGTATTTTAAAATTTCTATAGCCGGATGCCAGTGGCTCATGCCTATAATCCTAGCTATCAGGAGGCTGAGATCTGAGGATCATGGTTCAAAGTCAGCCCAGGCAGGAAAGTCCAGGAGACTCTGATCTCCAATGAACCACAGGAAAACTGGAAGTGTTATTGTGGTCAAGTGTTAGGGCTCTAGCCTTGAGCTGAAAAGCTGAGGGACAGTGCCCAGACCCAGAGTTCAAGCTCCATGGCTGACAAATAAAATAAAATACAATTTCTAAGTGAATCTGAGGCAAAGAAAGAGGACCTGAAAGCTGAGATGTAACTCAGTGGTAACATGCTTACCCAGCAAGTACAATGCTCTAGGTTTAATCCCTAGTACCAAAACAGAAAAGCCAAAAGAAAAGAAAAGAAAAGAAAAGAAAAGAAAGGGAAGGTGGGAGGAAGGGAGGGAGGGAGGGAGGGATAGAGGGAGGGAGGGAGGTGATCTGGTGCTCTTGAAAAGCCAAGAGATATCTGGTAAGAACCAAGAAATGGCTGATTAACTTATTTTCCTTATCTACCCTATTCTTTTAGACACACACTTAAAGACAGTCATACATCTTGCAAAAATATTGTCAACTTATCACAACTCTCAGCTAGCCATTTCATCTCCGTGCAGATGCTGTGCTAGTGATTTCTTCTGTTACTTTATCCCCAGCTTTAAAAACCTAATTGTGTTGAAAATGATTTTGTTTATTTCCAAATAAATACTGAAGCATATGCATGTACTTCAAAAAAATATAATGAACATATGTGTTTAAATTGAAATTGGATGTAGGGGGATTTCACGGAAATACGCACTCACAGGCATTATTGTGGGGTCTATCTCGTTACATTAGCCAAACTTTGAAGTCTGGGAAGACTTCCCATTTCTGAGCCCAGTGGAAATCCACAAGTGGTGGATTCTGGGAGGAGACAATGCCAAGCCGGCCATACGTAGTTTCAGTGTAACACAAATACCATGATCCCATCGATCTGATCTAGCCGGGATCCCTTTGTTTGTGTGCCTAGCAATGATTAATACTGCATTTCACATCTGAAAAGGGAGACAGATAACAGTAACATGAACACAAAGCAGCTATTACAAGGAGGAGCAAGAAGCCCGAGCTTCGTAAATTAATCATCAGGACAAACAAGATGTCGTCTCCTTACATTCCAGCTAGTTTTCCTGCGCAACTATGTATTTTCAAACCGTCATCTTTGGAGAAGATGAGGATATACACAGAAGATCCAGAAGGCATCCTCTACGATGTTTTAAATACATGGTTCCTTTCCTGATGTAGACGAAGCCTGAGAAGAAAGAGACTGGTTTAAGTGTATTCTAATGGGAAGGAAAAGAAACTGAAACACGTACTTCATACGAAAGCAAAGCTTTTACAAAGAGAATACAACTGGAAAACTGAGCAAATAAATCTATGAGTGATTTCTACTGAGTAATGCCAATGGCCTATTGTTTTAGCATCCTACTCTGCTTCCTTATAATTGTTACAAAAAGTGGCCGGTAGTTTCATGCTCCAAATTAGGTGACATAAAGCAACAATTATTTTATTCTGCTCAGAGAATCTTTGGCTCAGAGACTTGGGTAGTGGGATCATGTTTCTGCTAGATGATGAAAAGATTCACATTTAGCAGGGGAGTGAAACCATCGCAGTTACAATCATTTGGAAGCTTCTACCACTTTCCTGAAGTAGGACACTCCAAAAATGCTCCTATGGGATTTTCAGCTAGAGTGTCCTTAGGACGCCCGTCCATTAGGTCTAGGCTTCTTCATTACATGGACAGCTCAGAAGAAAGAACGACCAACTCGGCGCCAGTTGCTCACACCTGTAATCCCAGCTACATAGGAGGCTGAGATCTGAGGGTGGAGGTTGGAAGCCAACTGGGGCCTGAACTCAGGGTCTGGGTGTTGTCCTTGAGCTTCTTTTATACTCAAGGACACTCTACTGTTTGAGCCACAGCACCACTTTGAACTTTTTATGAGTCCTTTATTGGAGATAAGTCTCACAGACTTTTCTGCCTTGGACTGGCTTTTCACACTGTGCTCCTCAGATCTCAGCCTCCTGAGTAGCTAGGATGACAGGTGTGAGCCACTGGACGCCAGACTCTCATGAGACTCTTAGCTCCAATTAACCAGCAAAAGCCAGGTGTTGAGCTGTGTCTTAAGTGATTATCCTTGAGTGATAGCTAAGGGACAGTGCCCACACTCTGAGTTCAAGCCACTGTACTGGCACAAAATGAAAAGTAATAATAATGAGCCATCACAAAACTCTGATAATGAGGTTTCAACAAAGCAAGCCCTTTCTGACCTGCTCATGGAAGACGTAAAGCATCTTTGCAGCTCTACTCTGTTGGGTGAAGGCTTACCTAGCTTCAAAGGGATAGAAGGAGACACCAGTTCTTGATGCAGTGTCTAAGAGTGTGGCCATGTTTTCAAATTGCCACTGTATACTCCTGCATATTAATAAAGGAATGAGGGAAACTACAATTCCTTAAATGAATATCACTGGCTGTGAACTAGTAGAAGTTTTAAATATATAAACCTTATTTACTCTTTGAAACAGTTCTGTGAAGAAATTATTACCTCTGCTTCACACAGAAGGTATCGAAACCTTAGGGGTTATGGAATTTACTTAAGTACACAAAACATTATACAAAGCTCTCACAACTCCTGCATATATGAATCCAAAGCTTGGTACTTTTTTTTGGGGGGGGGAGTCCGGTCATGGGTCCTGAACTCTGGGCCTGGGCGCTGTCCCTCAGCTCTTCAGCTCAAGGCTAGCCCTCTACCACTTGGGCCACAGCACCACTTCCGGCTTTTTTCTTTTTGCTTATGTGGTGCTGAGGAATTGAACCCAGGGCCTCAGGCATGCAAGGCAAGCACTCTACCACTGAGCCACCTTCCCAGCCCAAGCTTGGTACTTTTTAACTCCTTTTCTGAGATCATCGTATATTAATATCTGTAGCATTTGTTTGGGGGTTTTGTTTTATTTGAGTTTTTTTTGGTTTATTTTGAAACAAATTCTCACTGCACAGCCCAGGCTGCCAGCAAACATGCCCTGCTGTTTTACCCTCCCAAGTTCTAGGATTACAAAAGTATGCCACTGTGCCCAACTTATTATTTTTTTCACAACTTTTTTCCTAATGAAAAAGAGTCCCTTTTATTCTTTAATTAGTACAGAGAATACAGGGTCTTAGCCATGGTGACTTAGTTCCTACAGCAACCAAAATCCCATCAAAAAAAAAAAAACTAAGCTAAATTCAATGCATTTAAGAGTCTAATTAAAAACTACATTAATTCCTTATTACTGCTGAAAAAATCACCACAAGTGTAGTGTCTTAAAATAACACAGATTTTTTAATTTATAGTTCTGGAGGTCAAAAACAGTCTCAAATGGGCCTCACAGGGCTAAAATCAAGGTGCAGGCTGCATTTTCTGTGGAAGACGTGGAGGTGTGTCCACTCCCTGACCTTGTCCATCTCTGACAAGCTACTTCCTTTCCTTTGCTCATGGCCTCTTCCACTGCAAAGTGGGCAGCTATAGCTCTTGAAAGTCTGCCTCTGCTTTCACACCGTCTGACTCTGATTTTCCAACTTTCTTCGTTTCTTAGGAGGAGCCTGGTAATTCCTTTAAGCCAATACAAATAATCCAGATCTTCCTTCATCTCATGACTTAATTCTTTTTTTTAAAAAAAAAAGTATTTTTATTACTCTTAAGTAGTTGTATGAAGGAGTTGCCATTCACCTTTGCATGGTGATCAAAGTCACCCTTTCCACATCCTCACCCATCTCTCCCCTTCCCTCACCTTTCATACTTTGGGGTTTTTTCATTGTTTTATTTTTTTTAATCAAATTCTTTATTGTAATTAAGTGGTTACATAATTTTGCAAATTTCACAGTATTGTGGGATAGTGATGCTCAGTTAAAGTCACAAACACATTCTAACTTTCATGGGGCAAATTGTCTATCGTGGTCTATAACATTTATGAGTTCTGTGAGCTTTGCAGTAGAGTCATTTCTTCCACCTTGGGTGAGATGTACACTTGTTTTGCATAAGGTCAGCTGTTCCCTCTTTCCACATTCTCACCCATCCCTCCCGTCCCTCCCCTTCCCTCACCTTTCGTACTTTGGTAGAATAGGTATTGAGTTATTTTTGACATTTAGCTAAGCAGTTCACGAATACACTGCATCTTGGTCTGTGTTAGCCCTTTCAACTCACTTCTTCCCTTATTTTTCTTAATTCTGTGACATAGGCAATGAATTCTTCACTGCATTCTCTCCCTCCCCATTCCTCCCCTTTGTTTATCCTTCTGCCCCTTGGTCCCACCTGCCCTCTTGTGAGTATCCATTTCCTTGTGCTTTGACCTCATCTTTCTAAAGAATTCTACTACTTGAGCTCTCTATAGAATCTAATTCATTTGTAATCACTTACATACCACCCAGTGTATTTACTTGTAGGTTTATAGGCACATTCTAGCTACCACAAATGGAGGAAATCATGCAACTTTTGTTTCTCTCTTAATGACCAATAGCCACATGAAGAAATGTTCTATATCCCTAATCATAAAGGAACTGCAAATCAAAACAACACTGCATGGCGTATGTTCTCTCTGATTTGCAGAAGTTAGATCTCAAATGCACTGAGTATTATACTGAACACACTCCTAAGATGTGCAAATGAAAGACTTTTCTTCTTTTTTTTCTTTTTCTGGTGATTCTGTATTCTTTACCTTATATACGATGTATTCACATGTATATTTTTGGAAGGGGGCGGGGGGAAGGAGATGGCACAGAATCTGAGGTGCAGCGGTGGAACGCACTGGACATTGATGGAAGTGAGCTATACAACCATGGGTGGTGATGGGAGGAAGGGATTGGGAGAGAGTGAGGGAACTGATGACACTGTACAAAAGGAAATGTACTAATGACCTGACTCAGATAAATGTAACTCCTGTGAGCATCACCTCCACAATAACAATAAAGTAAATAAACAACAAACACTGAGATTCCACCTCACCTCAGTTAGAATGGCCAATATCAAGAAAGCAAATAATAACAAATGCTGATGAAGATGTGGTCTAAAGGGAACTCTATTACACTCTTGGTGGAAATGTAAACTTGTTCTATCACTCTGGAGAGCAATGTGGAGATTCCTCAAAAAAATTAAATATATAACCACTCTATGATTGAGCAATTCCACCCCTTGGGCTTCTACCCAATAGATCACAAACAAGGATACACTAAAGCTGCCAATGCAATCATGTTTATTGCAGCACTATTTACCATAGCCAAGAAATGGAATCAGCCCAGAGACCCCTCAATGGATGAATGGATCAAAAAAATAATGTGGTATATATGCACAATGGAATTTTACTTATCCAGTAGAAAGAATGATATGGTATCATTCATAAGAAAATGACTCAATCACAAACTCAAATCCTCTTTTCCATGTAACATGACATACACGGGTTCTGAAGATCAGCCTGTACAAGTGGTGAGGAGCCATTCTACTGGATATCTCAAGGCCTGTTATACGATTATAACACCTGTGAGCACATTATCTGTACTCTCAAAATTAAACAGCTTCCGTATGCTGTCATGCACTTACATTAATGTGTTATGTTTACCAGTGACAGGGCTGTTAATTACAATGTTCCTTCTCTTACATTCAGATTAACCATCTCATCAAACTCGCTAAGGCAGCCACAGTACTCCCCCCCCCCCCGCCACTTCACACTTCCAGTGCCTCTGAGAGGGAACAGTGCGATGTGTTTAGCAGAAGTACAGCCCACATAACGCCCCCTCAAATCCCTTGACAGACAGGCACACCTGTGTGCCCAAACAAACTTTCCAATCACCGAGTTCAGCCCAGATTTGCAGAAGTACATCAACACCTTCTACAGTGTAGGGCATGTCTGAGGACGCCCCAAAGGCGGTGAGAACAGCAAGATTTCGAGCAGGATGCCACGTCTTCACATGACAGGTAAGCCTTGCCCTTTCCCCAAGCACACGACCATGGCATGTCAGGTGTTGTTTCTCTTTCTCTCTTTCTTTTGTTTTTAACAGTGCTCCATACCCCACCCTCTGTGGCTCCAACAGGAATAAAATATGGTAAAAAGGCTGAAAGGTTGGTCCTTGAAGTCCAAATTTTCATGCAGCTCTTCTCTTGCTCAAGCTTAGCATTGAACCACAGGCCATGACTAGAATTTATTAACTTGCTCAGATTGCTTTCTGTGAGGTCTTTAACCATTGTATGGTGACTGTTTGCTTAATTACCCACATCTACAGAGTGGCTTTGGCTGATCTGTAATTTCTTAGCTCTCTGGGACTATCTGTTCAGTCACAGGTCAGGTCATCAATTACTTAGTGCCACGTGTCCTCCAGAAATACCTGGAAAGCCCCGGTACAGGAGCCTGGCACACCCCATTCTTGCAGAGTGTGGGCCCACTGGTGCAAAAGCAAACCAGAATCCATTGCGGGGCTGGGGGCGGGGAGGCGTAAAGGGCTCAGAAATGCCAGCAAATGCCAAAGCGAAGCTGGGTAATTTCATTCCAATTATACTCTAGTGCCGTGATGTCACGGCATAAATTTGTACTTTTGCATGCAGCTCATGCTGGTGTGGTGACAGCTTTTAAAATATTGAGTGATTGTGGGCCCGTCAGCATAAAATTATTCTAACATGGTGCCTTTATTAGTGCTTCAATAAATGCCATTCTTCTTGTGTTCTGAGGTGCCATTTGCAAATGAGCTAATTTCTCCACAGTAAAATAATTGTGTTGCATTTATTTTGTGGGGGGGAAAAACAGTGCTGTTACATAAAGGGGGTTCTTTTTTCCCCATCAAAACTACATATGCTGTAGTTAGTCAAGTTTTTAAAAGAATGCATTAACTAAATGACTGGGTAATTATTTAAATGAACTCACTGCTTTAAAAAGCTGTGGATGGGATAAACACCTTAAAAATATCCCTTGTTATTACAAAAAGATGTGTCAAATTAGTCCCAGGGGTATCCATGCTTAAAGTCCGGGCGGTGTGGGGAGTGTTTGTGTATTTAGGACAGACATTTTGAAGCTTTATTAGGGATCTCCTGATTTTTCTACTACTCAGGCTTCATTCTCCAGAGAGAGTGGAATTAGAAGTGGGAAATAGAACAGGTTATGACTTGAATTTTTCTCTTGTATGTTTTGCCGCTCCGTCTTTAAGTCTATAACTCTAGAATCTTCTTAGGAGTCACCTGGTTAAGTTCTCACCTGCACAAGGACCCATCTGCGTATCACTTAACAATTTCAACAATGACAACATTTAGAAGGATGGTGTATCAGGATTAAGTAACAATGAGCTGCCTACTCAGTATTTGTTAGATATTTCACAGAGAAAGAAAAAAAGAAGGAGAAAAATAATCATCAGAAGATTCTCCAAGATAAACTGAAAAAAATTACAAGGCACACTGTAAGCTGAAAGCTAGGCAACGCTATCCTTAGGAGAAATTAAATTACACAGGCTCACTCTGACTAATGAAACAGAGATCCCTTGTCCTCGGCCTGTGAAAGTCTTTGGGCTTTTCCTTCCCTTTTGGCAATGTCCCAAGAACTCACAAAAACCTAACAGGGTCATGGAGCTCTTAATCTGTCCAAAAGACAGCAATAAACATTGCCTACCTTTTAAAAATGGAAACGGAGTGCTACTGAATATTTGTCTTTGAACGAAGCCCCTGGTTCTGATCGGCTCCGGCCCTTCCATCCGTCTGTCACTCCAGGTCCTGTGGCTGTAGCTCTGCAGGCCCTCAAGCCGGTCTCTGGAACCAGGTCAGAGGTCAGACTCTCAGAGGTCCAGAAGGTTGGTCTCTCAACCAGATTGAAAAGTTTAGAGTCACATGAACTCTCAGCTCATTTCCTCGCCCTTCTTCACGCTCCCTGGAGAGAGCCACAGGATCCAGGGTAGGGACTCAGGGCAGACGAGGGGCAGTCAAACCGATAGGAAGAGTAAGAACATGAGCCAGACGTGTTCAGTTCCACCTGTAAATTCACCAAAAGGCTAAACCTTCCTGGGGACACCTGAGGACGTGGGAAAAACCAATCTGATGAGTCTCACTCTGTGGGAAGCAGAGGGGAGACGAGCTCCCTCTTCCAAAAGCATGAAAAGAGCAACAGGGTTTGTCCTGTGAAAAATGAAGCCGGATGCTGGTGGCTCGTGACTATAATATTAACTACTCAGGAGGCTGAGATCTGAGGATCACCGTTTGACGCCAGTCCAGGCAGTAAGTCTGTAAAACTATTATCTCCAAGTAACCACTAAACAAAAGCTGTAAGTGGAGCTGTGGCTCAAGTGGAAGACGCTCAGCCTTAAGCAGAAAAACTCAGGGACAGCGCTCAGGCTCTGAGTTCAAGCCCCAAGATCAGCACAAGAAAACAAAGCAAAAATATACATATAAGAGTTCATTTTGCCCTGAGCAAGTATACTCAGAATAGGCAGAGTCGATCTCTGGCCTGAGTATCTGACTCAAAGGACTATGTTATATGGTTGCATTAAAAAAAATGCCAAAAAAAACAACCCAGAAGTACTGTTTATAGGGAAATGGACTAGGAAGTCTACTTAAAGACTGAACAGGAAAACAAAAAAACATTATTCCAAAATGCAAGCAAAATGCTCCTTGTATAACTGCTCTGAGGAGGACCTGACGTTGGTGGAGAGCAGCAGTTCACCACCACCAACGCTCTCGTCCCCAAGAGACACCTGGCGGTGGCGGAGCCAGTCCTGGCTGTAAGAGAGGCTGGCGGGCTGGAAACATCAACGGCTCTGAGACAGAGGAATGGAGATGGATGATGAGAGGTCTGATTTAGAGGGCAGGAAATTCTTTCCACCAATCTTCTCCAGTGTTTCATCAAGCCCGAAACTCCACAGATGAATAACTTCTGGAGCTGAACTCTAATATCCACCAAGGACTATATCTGACATAAAATACCCTGCGGTGGGGGCGGGGGATGCCAGTAGACTCTGCTTTTAACATGATGGCAAGCTGAGAGAAAATGAAGTGCTGCGGATGTGCTGGGCGCAAGCAGGGAAGAAGGTTCAGGCCGGCTCAGGAGGAAGATGCCCATGGTCTCTTGAAGACAAGACATTACCCCCCTACTGCAGGAGAAAGGCTTGAGAAGCTATGTCCTCTACTCCCCTACTCTGCCCAACACTTGCCCTAAGTCTCAAAGTTGAAACCATAACAACTAAAGCACAAACACATATTAAAGAGAAGGACACGGGCTTTGGAGTCTGACAGATCTCAGGATTGTTTGACCTTGGAAACGTTTATTGAACTCCTTTGGTTCTGGATTTCTCCATTCCATCGAATCAGATCATTGTCCAGAGAAACTGAAGTATGATGAACCCTGGCCTGAACAACCTCTGAGCAATTATAACTGTGGCTTCTGCCGCTCTGACGAGACAGTCACTGCTGGATCACGTGATTAAACCTCTGCTAAAACTGACTATGGGTGGCCTTGAAACCTCTAGGGCTGAGCGCAGGTCTAAAGAAGTAAGTAGACAGAATGACACAAGGAGCTATCCCTGGACAATAGAAGATACTGGCCAATGGTTTCCCGAAGGCTACGTGACACATGAAAATAGTATTGCACATTAACTCCCTACAGACCTGATGGCCAAAGTCAAAATGCTACTAATGGGGAGAAAAAATATCCTCCAACTAAAGGACAATTCCAATGAGTTCTAGAATTATATGGCATAACTCAGGTGCAGGATTCAAATATTAGTCCTAAGAGAATGGATTTCACTGCCCTTGAGCTTTGCAAACTCGTGGGGGGTGAGTCGGATACTGGAGGGATAGAAAAACTGGAGAGTAACCGAGCGGGCTAAAGGTAAATTGTCTTGTTCCCAGCACTTCAGTGTCCTTCACTGTGAGTAGAAGAATGAAACCTCATGAAGCCATTGCAAGGATTTATGAGGGAGGGGGCCTTTGGATGGAGTGGTGTACAAATCATACGTCTCGTGTATGTTTTTTGGTTGGGTCTCAGGATAAGCACTGGGAAGGGACACGTGTTTCTGGACCTTTCTGAGCCTGGAGGTTTTAATGTGTTGGATGGAAGTGGTTGACAGGGAACTCCAGGCCTTTGTGATTCCGAGGCTGTCTGGGGACTGGTGGGAAGCACAGTGCCCATCCCCAAAACCCAACGGGTAAATCCTCCTCAACTCCTGGCTCGGGAAGCATCATTCCAAGCAGATGCCAGCTTCAAACCTGGATGAAGCCACTGCTTCCTACGCAAGGCTAGTCAATGGGAGGCCAAATTGCTCTTGTAGAAAAGCTGTTCGGCACATTCTGCCTCTCACTTGTCCCTGCCCCTAGCATTTCCTTGATGCCTTCGTACAAACCTGACCTTGGGAGAGTTGGGACCCAAAGGTGGCCAAATCCACAGACAAATCTGGAAGTCACTACTCTTTCTTATATTTAAACCTGTAAAGTATGAAGTTAAATTTTGCTGTCAACTTGACCAAAATTCAGATATGCCTAAAGAAGTATTAAGAAAAAAAAACCTTTGAGTGTGTCCCTGAGAGTGATGTATAGGGAAGAACCCCTTTTTCTATTAAATTTTCTATTAAATTTTTCTGTTAAATTTCATTTACTTATTGACTGATTAATGATAATCGCTCTGAACTCAGGACTCATGCTTGCTAAGCAAGCATTCTACCACTTAAGACATGTCTTCACCTCTTTATGTGTGTGTGTGTATGTGTGTGTGTGTTTTCAGATAAGACCCCATGTTTTTGCCTGGGCCAGCCTGGGACCATCCTCCTCCTACATATGTTTTCTGCATAGCTGGGAATACAGATCTCAGCCACCATACCCAGCTTATATGTTGAAATGGAGGTTTTATACCCAGGCTAGCCTCATACTGTGATCCTTCTGACCACTGAAAGATCAGAACATAAGGTACTATAATCATGCACCACCATATATACCCCGAGAACTGCTTTCAATGTGAGCAGGAGTCATCCAAATGCCTGGGGTCCTGGATGGAAGAAACAAGTGGGAAAAGAGCAAACTTTCCTACGCTTGGAGCTACGTTCTCCTGCTGGTGCGATCAGACCTCAGACCGCAGACTCCTTACCCTGGGATTTGAATCCGAGTCTCTATGGGGCCTCTGGAGGTTGTACCATTGACCTCCCTGGTTTGAAGGTCTAGCTCCTCAAGGCAGCGCAACTTCTCTGGCTCTCCAGCTTGCAGATGCTCTATAATGGAACTGTCCAGAACTTCCAGAGGATCCAGGCCTCTGATCAGTCTCGTTATGTACGTACAGTCTATTGCTTCTGCGCCTGACTACTATAGTAAGGGTCCTGATAAAATGCTCTACTTAACGTGTCCCATATTCACGAGCTCCAAGACTGATAAATGTACACACAAGCACATGTAGTTCACAATGAGATATACCATATATATAGTAAATTTGTATGTGTATATAAATTTAATAAGCACACACGTCTAATGAGATACATAGGCTTTGTCTACCCATAGTACAGATGAGGAACCTCAAGTTTTAAGTGATTGTCCTTAATTACATAGCCATGTGGAGAATGTGTCTTTGAAATCAAGCAGTCTGGCTTTAAAATCTGTGTCTTAAATATAAAGCATACTTTACACTATATGCTAAAAATTCTATTTTGCTGCCTCACTCCAAGGAATAGACTCCTTTTTTTGGTCTTATTTAATATATATTTCCGTTGTATCTTAACTTTATCTTCCATAGCACACTCCTTAAGAACAGACAATTTCTCTATTTCTCCCACACAATATCAATAGAAGCAACTTAAACAGATAATCAGTTACTAGATTCCTACTAATAGCAATGATACAACATATAACTGCATTCTACTGACATTACAGAAAATAAACCAAGGTTGAAAACATCTTTCCTCCCTGAACTTCTCTTGAATGTGACCACTGCGCAGATGCTATCATCTTTATAAGATATTTACAACAGGTTTGTACAAAATGTTTGGAAATCCACTCGGGTACATTCCTCCAAAAGCTAGTAAATGACCCTTTTACACGTCTTGGAAAAGATCGGGGCCAGTAGCCAAATCTTTACTATCCTGGAGAGAAAGGGAAATGCAACAAAATGACGCTGAAATGGCACCCCGGGCCTCTAAAGTTATATTAGAGACATTCCCCATCTTGTTATTCATACTCTGTCACAGGCAAACGGCTTAAAAACAGACAAGGGAGCATTCAGGTTTCCTGTGAACACAGGTGGGTAGAAACTCCATCAGTGCTGACTGTGAATGGCTAGCTAGGGAGAAGGAGGGAAGCAGATGGTCTGGGTACGCGAGCAACAGACAGGATGGGACCAATTGCCTGGGACCTTGGAGAGCACAGCCTAAATCCCACGAGCGTCTCGACACTACCTCTAGTCCAGAGTCCCCAAACTCCCTGACCTCGTTACCTTCACCCCTATGAATACACACTACTGTGAATCCAAGCACCTCCGAGGCCCAGCCACAGACAAATGATCCAGCTGAGGGAGGCGATGGAGCTCATCTAACATGCAGCCTGACAACAAACGTGGCACGTTCTCTTTCGGTCCTACCTCTTGCTACCTAGGTGATGCTGACGAACTCCAACCCCTTTGAAGCCTCTGTTTCTCCACTGGTAGAAGAATTAAAATAATGGCTTCTGGGTCCTAGGGTTATTGTGAATATCATCACAGCTAATGTGCAGAAAGTGCTAACAAAAGTAACTCTGGTATGCTAAGCACTGGATAAATGCTAACTATTTTTGTGAAAAGCCTTTTCTGCCTAATTAGGTTGTACATTCCTCCTCTCCTTCTATCCTACACAGGGGCATAGTCAGAGTGATTTGCATAAAGAAGGCGCTGGGAAATTTGTAGCAAGATACATGGGCTCCCTTACTTCAGGTCTTGTGCTTAGACTCATGATTTGCAAATAACTGTCAGAGATCTAAGAGCCAGGACTATCCTGATGGCTTCAGACTTTTTCTTTTATAGATATGTGTTATGTTGACTTCCTGCCTCAGAGATTCTAAGATTGAAGCGTGCCTGAGAGGAGACCTAGGAAACTGTCCAGAAACGGAAGAAGCGAGGAACAAAGCAAGCGCTCCAAGTTCTTGAACCTAGGTGAGCATTTCTTCTCCATCAAGTCTTGCCCTGCGTTTCTTAGATGCTTATTTGTAGTCTAGAGAAGGAATGGCTATGAGATAGAGGAGAGGAGGTAAGAGACAGGAAATGGGTTGTGGGAATGGGGAGGCGGGAAGGCGGGAGGAGCAGGAAGGGGAAGCCTGCATCCCTCCCACTAAAGACACCAAAATCATCCAGTTTCAAGCCTGGAGGCCATCTGGGAGTGCTCACCCTGGTGAAAGCCAGCCCTGACACCCGCGAGGCAACCGCAAGGCTCAGATTCTACCAGATTTTTGAGAAATATGGCTTTGCCAGGTGACGGCAGAGACTCTGCCCCCCCCCAAATCCTGACAGCATGCCAACCGCAAGAACGGAAACTCCAAGCAGAGTTCCCAGGTCTAATTGCTTCTGACTCTCGTCTCTAGCTCTCATTCCAGCACTGGCTTCTGCTCTCTCTCCTTTCCTCATGGGCTAAGGATCACTGAACTGGCAAAATGAAATCAAACACTCATCTTTACCCCCGAAGCTGGACATAAAAATTTCAAACAGTGCCTCAGACCCTGTGTCTCCCAGGACCCTTCTCATTTCCAAGTCACTGACGAGACTAGTTACTCCTTTGCAAGAGTAAAAACTAAGAAAAAGCTGGGCGCTGGTGGCTCACACCTGTCATCCTAGCTACTCGGGAGGCTGAGATCTGAGAATCGTGGTTCGAAACCAACCTTGAGCAAGAAAGTCCATGAGACTCTGAGCTCCAATTCACCACCAGAAAACCAGAAGTGGTGCTGTGGCTCAACATGGTAGAGCACTAGCCTGGAGTGAAAAAGCTCAGGGACAGCGCCCAGATCCTGTGTCCAAGCTCCATGACTAAAAAAACAAAAATGTACAGGCATATGAAAAGGATGTGAGGGTTCAAGAGAAAATGAGAATTCAGAGCAAGGCGCTTTCTACATTATAATAAACACCACAAGGAGCTCAGAAGTGCTTTAGCACTTCTGAATCATATGACTATGCAGAGAGTCAGAAAGAATTGCTCTTACTATGTTATCAGACATAGAGGTAGAAAACATAAGTAACAAACAGTAAAAGTAATTGAAAGTGGCTGATAGTTTAGTTACTTTTTAATGAGGTCTGTCATGGAGCAGAGCAGTTCTAGAAGAGTTCTAGATGTTTTCCCCAGCTCAGGGAAAGTAGATGAGATTTTAACTGTTAGAGAAAGCTGAGAGACATGGAAAGCAACAAGGTCAAACAGTACCTAAGAAAAGTAATAGAATGTACCAAATCAATGATTAAAAGAACAGAAGAAAGCTTTCTCACTTGATAAAATTATTTTGAAAGCTGTAATATGTTGTCAACTAAAAAAAAAAAAACTTAAAATAGCCTGAATAGACATCAACTTTTTTTCAATTCTGTTTCATTCAAAATATCTCCCCAGGGTTCAATCATGTGATCAGAACTACACAGACATGCCAATTCTTACAAATTCCAGTCCCCATCCCAAAAGAAAGACCCTGGCGGTAATACCATTGGCTTCTCTGGTATAACAAATGGCAGAAGATAATGAAGCAAAATTACTAAAGTTCAAAGGAAAAAAACAACTTCAAGACAAGTTGTAAATCAGGAAACAAAAGGACATAAATATGCAGAAGATCAGAATACATCCCACCATGTATAAATAATGAAAACCATACTAAAGAGGTACTCTGGTTATCAATGAGGAGTTAACCCTGTTTGATTCGTAACTTCAAAGGACTACATATCGTAATAATTCTGGCTGCTATGTCTTTTTGTTTTTGCAAACTAACTTCTCATGAAACTTGTCTTCTATTTGGATCCCCAAATCTCTGTTTCATCACCACCACCACGATCATCATCATCATCATCATCATCATTTTCACAACAATAATATCTAAGCTGCCAAGGGTGAAGATGTTCATCTGTAATCCCAAGAACAAGAAGGCTCAGTCAGAGAGATTTCTAGTTCTAAGCCAGCCTGGGCTACCCAGTGAGACCCTGTCTCCAAAGAGGAAACAAAAGCTCTGACACACCTCAGATCTCACAGGCCAAGGCTTCTACCCCATCTTCAGACGCCCTTCGCGAGGCTGGGCCTCTGACCCTTCTGACCAGATTTCCCATGAGCCTCTTCTCAGGCTTGATGAATCTGCTAGAGCATCTCTACGTTTATGTTTGCCACTTTATTGTAAAAGATGCTGGAAAGGTAGAAATACACAGTTGGATGGAAGACGTTCCTTCAGGGAGTTACGCATGGGGACTGGACAAATCCAACCCCTCTGAGGTCCTCCACCTTCTTTTCTTCCCACAGAGAAATGGGCAAGGTAGAAATTTCCAGCCTCAGGTCCTGTAGGTGGTTCTCCTGGAAAGCAGCCTACATCCCACAGTTATCCAGGGGCCCCTAAGAGTCATCTCATTAGGGTAGGAGACAGGTTGACACTCAGGGAATAAAAATGTCCTAGGAGCGCTGTATCAGGAGCCAAATCTTAGAAGTTGTCAGTTGTTGGAAATGCTATCCCCAAACAAGACTGAGAAAATTGCAGTAGCAGGAAGTCGTTTTGAGCATCTTCTACATCCTTTCTCCTTGAGCAGACCATCAAAATTACAAGTGCCTTCCCCTCTTCCCTGGAGAGTTATAAAACATAAGAAGGCTGTTTGCTGATCTTCTTCTTCTCTGTGTTCTTTCCCTCATGTGACTGACATTTTGTTTGATACTTGGAGTAATAAAAAGTATCAGACATAGATGCCAAGGACAATGGTATCAAACAGGCCTCCTGTTCCCCAACTCCCTCTGTTGTTTAGCCTGAGATTCCACCCATTCGTCCCACAAGCACACTGCCTGTAACGTTTCCCATTCTTCATCAATGAAGAGTCCCATGTCATATACAATTTTTATCCAGAAAACTTCTGTGCTTGTCTCTTGTTAGTTTGTCTTTTGTTATAGGATCTTAATCAAGAACCTTGATGTGTTTGCCACACCTGGGAGACCCAAGTCTTACCATTTTTCACTTGAGTGTCATAAGTTATGGAATAATGCCTTGAAAACCAGAGCATGATGGTTCATTGAAGCCTATGCATGCCTCTATTTTTTTCTGGCTCTGGGGCTTGAACTCAGGGCCTGGGTGCTGTCCCTAAGGTTATGTGCTCATGGGTAATACTCCACCACTTGAGCCACAGCTTTACTTCCAGCTTTGTAGTGGTTAAGAGTGTGTCAGAGTTGCCTACTAAAGCTGTATTCAAACTGTGGCCTTCAGATCTCAGCAGCCTTCTAGGTAGCTAGGCTTAACAGCATGAGCCACCAGTGCCTGGCTTTATTTTTTACCTCTTAAAAGTGCTCTGCTGAGATCTGAGGATCGCAGTTCAAAGCCAGCCCGGGAAGGAAAGTCCATGAGACTCTTATCTCCAATAAACCACTAAAATCGGAAGTGGCGTTGTGGTAGAGCGCTTACCTTGAGCTGAAGAGTGCAAAGACAGCACCCAAGCCCAGAATTCAAGCCCCATGACCAACAACACCAACAACAACAAAAAAAAAAACCCAAGAACTAAAAGTGCTCTGATTTGAGCTGGACACTAGTGACCCACACTTGTCATTATAGCTATGCAGGAGGCTGAGATTTAGTGGAATGAGGTTTAAAATCAGCCAGAGCAGAAAATCCCAATTAACCAACATGGCTCAAGTGGCACAGCACCAACTATGAGCAAGAGGGAAAGCTGAGCAAGAGTTTGACACACTGAGTTTAAGTCCCCAGATACCGACAACAAAACAAAGTACTGCAATGTAAGCAATCAACTATGAGAGCATTTTTCTTATTGGTATATTTAATATTAACATATAAACTATTAGCACAAGCGTAGATCAAACCAGATGGATACATCTATTCTGTACTTCAACATCCCCTAATAAAATCTTAATTTTATTCTGAATTCGTGACCCTTCTAAACTGAGAAGAAGCTGATCTCATTTCCAGACCAATGGATAAAACCAGAATATTCTCAACATTGTTTTAAAACTGTCTTTCCTTTAAAATTACCTAGAAACAATTATGACATTCTGAAATTCAGACTCCTGGCCCCAACTCTCCAATTGCATGGACAGAACGGGGCTGAAGTATTATGTCCCTCTCGTGGCTCTAATAAGCACTAAACACTGAAAACCAACCATCTAGGCCGTGAGAGAATCCGCACCGTCCTTTGTGATGTTGTTGAAAACAGGCCTGTGACCGACGACACAGAGATGTGTCACCAAGTGCCTCTCCCTCGTCTGGAAGGGCCTGGGAATGTCTCTTCATGTACCCATAGATAAAAGCTAACAATGCTATCGCCTACACACTGTCTTAGGTCCACAAAGAAATCCACCTTCAGGACAAAGCTGTTCCTTTGGACATTAGAGCAGAAAGAAGCTGAGATCGGATGGGATCTTCAGCCACTCTATCGTAAAGCCCGTGGGCCCCCCTTTCTTTATGTGACCCACAGTTGTGTAAGTCATAAAGGAGCCAGGACAATTTCTTAGTAAGCCTGGTTCAGACAAAGCCGTCCAACTTCTCCTTGGCTTGTATTTTAATCTGTGTGTGCACAGTTATTATTTTAACAATATAGATCTAGTAATATGATGACTATAAAGCATACCTTATTCTATTTGGAAATATTCCTTGATTTCAATTTTCCTTGTTGTAGCTTACACTAATGGTCTTATTATATAGTTGCAGTGTGTAGTCAGAGAGTTGAGCTCAGAAATATGTAGAACAGAACTGGGCCCTGTTGGTTTATACTTGTAACCTCAAGAAGTTGAGATCTGAGGATTAGGACTCAAAGCCAGCATCCCACCTGTAATGCTGGCTACTCAGGAGCATGAGCTCTGATCACCACAGTTCAAAGCAAACCCAGGCAGAAAAGTGTGGGATTAACTACCAATTAACCACCAAAAAAATCAGAAGTGGAGATAGGGTTTGAATGATAAGAGTGACAGCCTTGAGCAAGAAAGACAAGGAGAGGTACAAGGCCTTGAGTTCAAGCTGCAGTACAAATGCACACACACACACACACATACACACACACACACACACACACACACACACACACACAATTAGGCCGTCAATACAAAATGGTATAGGAAGTTAACAATATTTATGCTTGTTTGATAAAAAGAGAGCTTGAGACTCAGAGCCGGCAGTGTCCAAGGACACACATGTACCAATTAACAAACACACTAAAACTGACATCTATTGATGAGAACTCTTTGCATATTTCCACTCTGTGTAGGTAATTCTCTATCTACACAACATATGCAACAGGAGATCTTGTAATTTTTTTGTGGTGTTGGTCCTGGGGCTTGAGCTCAGAGCCTGGACACTATCCCTGAGCTTCTTTGCTCAAGGCTAGCACCCTACCAGTTGAACTACCACCCTGCTTCCAACTCTTTTGGTAGTTAATTGGAGGTAAGGATCTCACAGATTTTCCTGGTCTCACGGAATTTCCTGCCCTGACTGGCTTCCAACCGCGATCCTCAGCTCTAAGCCTTCTGGTTAGCTAGGTTACAGGTGTCAGCCACAGCCACCCGGCATGCTTCGAACCTTTGATAATTGCTCAGTGGTTCAAAATGTGGGTCCTAGGATCATTATCTCTATTTGGGTCCTGTGCACTCTGAAGATGGTCTCTTAACCTCTCTATCTCCATGCTCTTACTTATAAACTGGTAATACTCTGTATTTTACAGGGGTGGTGTGAGAATTTTATTCATTGATGGGGGTGTGGGCTTCGGATAGTATTTGTCACATAGACGTGTGTGTTAGGTGCACTGTTGCTATTATTAATTTTAATCCAAGGGTTTATTTGGTCAACAAAACATTGTTCAACATTAATTGCAAATATTGAAAGGAAGCTCCCCTCCCTCAAGCCTTTTCTTTTTCCCTTCAGTAGAAGCATTTGTCTTTCACCTTCTGGAAGTCTCTGGCTTGTTCCAGAGTTCCAGGGTTCCCTCTGAGAACTGTAGTTTTCCCTTGTACCTATATGTTCTGAATCAGGAAAGGAAAGGCCAAAAGATTCATGTGAGCAGGGCAGATGATCAAGGCTCGGTAGGAAACCTGGTCCATAGCATATGCTCAAGAGCGAGTCCCCTCGCTGGCTTCATCGGTATTTCCCTGTATGCTACACTGTCAGCTTTTCAAGGAACTTTCTTTCCCCTGAGGTTCAAGCGGTGTGATTCACGAGTCTTCCTTTCCATATGGAATCTGGGTTCTGGCAATAGGAGCTAGCACTTCTCCCTCAAGACATCATCTATTTGACTGGAGGAATTAGATGGAAGGAAGCACTAGAAATCTGCGACAACAGAGAAAGCCAATGCCACGCGGTTAACATTCGGTGTGACCTATGCATTTTTCTCATATCATAATTTCAAGCTAACACTTTCCCTGGTTGGGTTAGCGGAAACCGAGCCAAGCAACATTGCAAGAATACAAAGTATTATAGATATGTTAGAATAAGAAACAGCCATACGTAACTCAGAATACATCAACAGTGGCTCTTTAAAGCAGACCTTTCTGGAGAAGAGAAAGGCAGAGAGGGAGAGGATAGTGCATACACAAACTAGAAGTCAAAAGAACACATCTTACATTTAAGCCGTTTCGCTAGGAACTCAGAGATGGTCCTCGGGGGCAAAGTAACCCAGAACCATTAGCGAATGAATGAGCAAACTCCGCAGGAGGACCCTGTGAGTGGGGAGAAGGCCCACAACTCCTTTGATGGGAGGGAGGGCGGCGCTTGCTCCGTGGAGTCTCATGGCAGGCTGGCCTGTCATCATTTCTCCAATGCTCCCTGTGTTCTCCAGGGCCCGCGCTGCGCTGCCCGCTCTAGTGCTCAGCCTCACTCTGAAGCCCGGGTGATCCACTGACTCCCTCGTCATTATGCTTTGAGCCTTGTCCCCAGAGAGCTGGGCCCTGGGATGGACAGCCTTCCTTGCTTGTCTCCTTTGGAGAATCTTGAAATCGTGTTAGCTATCAGCAAGCAGGCGGCGCCTGCAGCAGGTGAGGCTGGTTCCCTGGAGCTAAAGATAAAAATAACAATAAATAAAAAACGGGCATCTCACACTGCATTCCTGCCTCCGTGAGAAAGCCGGGCATGTGCCACGGTGGAAGGTGGTTTCCTGACTAGGGCCCGAGGCAAAGACATCTGAGAACCCTGACCAGCTCTGGCACCCCTTGGCTCTCCCACCCTGGGAAAGCTGCAGACCCTCAAACTCCCCACCTGTAAAATGAATGTCAGCTGTACCCACAGCTGGGGGTAACTGGGCGTCTTAAATGTGAGGAATGTGTTAGCTTTCAATACATACAAAACAATAGTGTGTAGATAAAAGAGAGAGAGAGAGATCCAAGGCCATCTAAAAACAGAGATCTTTCTAGCCCTCCAGCTTTCCATGACAGGCCTCACTTGGTCTGGACAGACAGACCTATCACAGTCGCCCTGAGGACCATGAGGGAATAAATCAAACTGGCTGGTGGAGGAGAGCAGGCTATTTGAGGTTGTACCCAAAGAGCATAAACAGTAGCTTTGGTTAAAAAAAAATAAAGCATATATATATATATTTATATTTATATATATATAAACCCCACAGGCGTAACAATCCAAATGCATCACACACACTCTCCTGCTCACAACTACTGCTCTCCACAGAGCAAGCCCTGGGCTCAAAGCCGCAGCCACTCACGCAGAGACAGACGAGTCTCAAGGGCAGGGGGGAAATGCATCCATCAAGCCATTCTTTGGGAAATGAGAGGCACGTGATAGTGTTCGGGAGGCTGGTGACCTGTTATTGCCATCAGTGGTAATATGTGCTTCCACGGAAGTTCTCAGATTAGGAAAATTTTTTTTATAAAAACAGCAATGTATTATTATATATTCTAATGAGGAAGGTGGTGCCTGGGAGAAGCAATTTTTAGAAAGTAGGATGACAGAGAGATTAAATATTTTTCTTATAGGGTGCCAAAAGGAAAAAGATTTTTATCGGAAATTGATTTAAAAAAAGAGGGATGAGGGGAATGCAGTGAGGTGAAGTCCCAGGGGTCCTAGGCTGTGGCCGCTGCTGCGGGGTGACCGTTAGCAGGTGGCGTGAATGAATGCACTGCGCCCTGTCTTGCTCACGCGTCTGATTATAAACACTCACCTCACAGGATTGTGTGGACAGTAAGAGGAGACTTGTGGGGTACCTGGCACAAGCACACCCTCATTTCCAATCACGTTCAGTTGTGATTCTTTCCCTTGGCTCCACGTTCCCAGAGAATGTCTCAGAGATTAGGATTTGCGTGCAAATGGCTCATTTGGGAGGTAATTCCAACAGGCACCGCCGGGCGCTTGCAAAGCCAGGCAGGGAGGAAGGAAAGCTAGCACAAAGACACACAGATGACACCAGGAACAGTTCCCCCGTGGGTGACTCCTTCAGGCATAATCGCCAGCCAGCAGTTCCCCAGCACGTCTCAGACTGTGAGGAGAGACCCGGAAAGCGTGTCTTTCTTCCACACATGTCGCTAGAAGGAGCAGGCCAACCTGACTTAGGTGAACTCCGGCCACTGTTTTTGTTAGGAGAACTTGAATAATAGCTTTTAGGGTCAGAAGTAGAACTAATAAAAATTCCAAAGGCACTAGTTAATTCCGTGAAGTGTGCACACCCAATGGGAAGGCATTCACTGTGAATTCCC
This sequence comes from Dipodomys ordii, assembly GCF_000151885.1. Lineage (NCBI taxonomy): Eukaryota > Metazoa > Chordata > Mammalia > Rodentia > Heteromyidae > Dipodomys > Dipodomys ordii. The sequence continues at coordinate 2,495,187 of NW_012267256.1, forward strand.
AAAGGAAAAGTGATAGTCCTGAACTTTCTCAATTCATTCAAGGCAGACCCTGGTCAACCTAACTTGAAATTCTTACAGCTTCCAGGATAGGAAGTAACCCTATTGTTAGATCTTCCCAGGAGAACAGACCTCCCCCTTCCCCTTCCCCAGCCTGAAACCAGTAATCACCTGACTGGGAGTCAGCAAAGGACCCCAGGCTCTGAGGTCACTTCCTCATCTGCTGGGGTCATTTCCTGAATGAAGTTCATCCTGAATGAGGTTCATTTCTGGGTTAGGGCTCACCAGAGCCTGGGTGAGATGTGGAAGGCCAGCATCACTATGAGAATAGAAGACTAGGAGAATTGAATGGCACATCTTCACAGTCCTACTTTGAGATCTAGACCCAAGTGATAACATGAACCTCATGTTGAACTCCCGCTTTGCCCAGTAGAGATGCAGCAACTTCTCTCTGATCCCAGAATTGGAGCTTCCTAGGCCTTCAATCTACTTCTTCACAGTGACAGGCACTGTATCCTGGAATTCTTGTATTCGTTTGCCTACCTGCCACCCAGGATGCTCTACCACCTGTTTGAAGTAGCCCCCAATTCTTAACATCCTCGCTCTCTTTCAGTTCTCTCCTTAGCCATCTGCCTGGTGTTTTCCTTGTTCATTTCGTTCCCTGCTCTCTGTCCCTGCTCCAGACTATGGCATCACAAACAGGAACTATTTTGTTTGTGCCTAATTCTTCGGTGCATGATGTAAAATAAAGCTCTACCTCTGGATGGAAATTCTAATAAATTCCCCATCACAAACCTCATTAGATAGAAGAGGAGTGATTCTGTTACCTCCAACACCTACTAAACAAAATTCAGGTATACAGTACAATAGTATTCACCTGTAATGTTGACTTCCTTTGCCAAGAAAGGGTGAGTGAATTTATTTAACACCTATGACAAGCAGGCAATGAACTGTGCTAGATTATTTAACATCCATTATCTCCTTTACTTAACTATAAAATAGTGTTTCTGTATCATTTGGGCCTAGATTAACATACAATTCAATAAACTGTTTAGCAAATTCAGACCAGATGTCTCTATCTTGAATAACAAAATCCAATTGGCCCTGATCCTATTCTCTCTAGCCAGAACACAGCAACAGGCCCAAGAAGGAAAAATGAACTGTTTGAGAATTACCTCATAGAAGCAGAGGATCACAGTTTGATACAAGCTCCAGAGACTAACCATGTGGTTAGTTCAGACTTTGATGTTTGAGATTAGAGTGTGTGCCTAGGCAACAAAACCTTTTTTTTTTTTTGGGTCCGGTCGTGGGGCCTCAACTCTGGGCCTGGGCGCTGTCCCTCAGCTCTTCAGCTCAAGGCTAGTGCTCTACCACTTGAGCCACAGCGCCACTTCTGGCTTTTTTCTTTTTGCTTATGTGATACTGAGGAATCGAACCCAGGACCTCATGCATGCAAGGCAAGCACTCTACCACTGAGCCACCTTCCCAGTCCCAACAAAACCTTTGTCTTAACCTCTAGAATTGTTTCTGGTTGGTCATTCACCAGTTAGAAGCAAGATAAGGATAAAATGACATGAATACATTACTGTGGCTGAGGCAGTGGGGATGAGCACTAATAAAGGTAATCGTAAGTGTCTGATGAGCCCCTCTGCACAGCACAATTCCACATTCCACTGAAAATGGTGTTCACAGATCTGTAGTTTTCTCTTCCAGGATCTGTGAACTACACTTTTCCTAGAACTGTACTTCTCTGAGCGGCATCTCTCCATTATTACGGCCCCTTGAGTCTACCTGAGTCCTGTGCCTCCCAGGGACCCTGCCCATAGATGGTGATTTCCGGCCCAGGTCCTTTGGAGTCAGTATGCTCCCTCTTCCTCCCTCATGAAGACTCTAGAAACCTTGTTTGGGAGACAGCAGTGGTGCTGGGGCTGAGTGTTTGTATATATTTCTTAACTATATGATATAAGAAATGAATGAAATGTTTTTTCTTTCTTTTCTTCCTTTTTGGTCCAAGATCAGGGCTTCAACTTGGTTACTAACACTTTTACTCACTGTCTGGTGCTCTACCAACTGAGCCATGCCTCCAACTCCTACTTTTTTCTTTTAAGCCACTAAGATATGGGAATTGACTTATTACTACAGAATACTGAGCTGAATCCTGACGAATATCAACTCCAAGAGGAAGGTATGTGTATATATAAATTTTAAATATGTACATATAATTATAATCCATTATACTTATATATTATAATATAAGTATAATGTAATGTATAATACATATTTATTTAATGTAAAAAATGGGTCATTTCTACAGGAGAACAAAGGTAAAAAGAAGTAAACTGGTCATCCATAGATGGCCACAATTCAATGGAAAGATTAAAAAGAAATCTGTGTGGATTTATGCACAGCATCAGGTCTTTTTCATTCACAAAACCATTTCTTGGGCTTCTCTGAGTTGTCATCCATTCCTGACCTCTCATAAAACCCCTTACCAGAATACTACAGTGCCTAAAGAGTGGGAGGAAAAAGATAATAGCTTTTTGGACATAAAACCTGAAGTAATTGTGCTGTATGGCATGTCTGTGGCCTTAATGTAAATTATTTTTTCTTCTGATTCCTTCCCACTCTGCTAATAGCATGCCCTCCAGAGTAATCAAGTTACCCAGCCAACTAAGCTCTTGCATTACTAAAAAGTATTACCAGAGAACAGCATGCAGCCACTAAAGCTTTTCTCCCCATCCTGTGAAAAATGTAACCCTGACTAAAAAGGAAAGCCATTCAGGGAACCCGTTTTGAGGATTTTTTTAACTTCCCTTTAGCTCATATTAACAATTTAAAGACTAAAAGGCAAAGATTTTAGTCAACTCATTGACAGAACTCAATATTCTACCTACTATAACATTAAACAATATATATTTAAATAGATACAGACAGACAGACAGATAGATAGATTGACAGATAGACAAATAGACACATAGATAAATATATTTCCAAATTTGATTTGGAAATCTTAACTTTAAATGTATAATTATAACTTAAAATGCTATATAAATAATGTAAGATACTTTAAAACAAAATTAAATAGACTTAACTTAAATGTAAATCATGAATAATAGGAAGACAGAACAAATGTATTTTTAATACTTGTCCTATTTTCTCCATGAACTTTCATATTTATCTATTATGGAATATTTTATTCTACCAGTAACAAAGAGGATTGGAATTGTTAGAAGATGAAGTGGTAGAACACCTGATTGGCCTGTTTGAGGGATAGGTTCTATCTCTAGCACAAGAAGGAAGAGAGGAAGGGAGGGAAGGAGAAAAGGAGGGAGACAGAAAGAAAAAGAGAGAAAGAGGGAAAAGAGAAAGAATAAATAGGGGAGAAGGGAAAGAAAGAAAGAGGAAGGAAGGAAAAAAGAAAGAGAAAGAGGAAGGAAAGATGGAAGGAAGAAAAAGAAAATGAGAAAGAAGGAAAGAAAGAGGAAGAGAGGAAGAAAGAGAAACAAGGAAGGAAGGAAGGAAGGAAAAGAAAATGAGAAAGAAGGAAAGAAAGAGAAAGGAAGGAATGGAGGGAGGGAGGAAGGAAGGAAGGAAAAAGAAAGAAAAGAGAATGCAAGAGAAAAGGAGGGATGAAGAAGAAAGGGGAAAGGAAAGCAAGAAAAAGAAAAGGAAAGGAGGGAGGAAGGGAAGAAAAAAGAAGGAAGGAAGGAGAAAAAAGAATGAAAAGGAAGCTAAGCCCAACTATATATTTTTATCTCCTGTCTTGAGCTTCACTATGATTTCTCAACTCAGGCTTGTTTTTTGAATATGATGATTTTTAGGCAGCCTTTGCTTGTTTGGTTGGTTGGTTTGGTTCAGTCTTTTATTATTATTGTTGTTGTTGTTGTTATTGTTATTCTTTTGCTTGCTCACAGATCCACTTCTCTTCTATCTCCTGCTCTGCATTATTTCCCAGCTCCCTGGACAAGAGATTTGCCTAGTTCCAGCAAGAAAGTCTTCCACAGGAAAGGGAAGCGGGGAGAGTGGAGTCGCTTGAGTTTGTCCTCCCTAACTCCTTCTCTCCCTCTCCTTCTCCCACCCCTTCCCTTCTTTCCCTCCCCTTTCCCTCCATTCTCATCTCTTCCCCTCCCCTTCAGAGTGTTTGGAAGGGTTGCATCTCTGGGAGGCCTCAAAGAAGTCCCAGCCTTCACAGTCTCCTCTCTTACTGTGTCAGAGCCCAAAGGGAAAGGTTTGGAATTTATTCTATTCATCCTGTTCTACGTTTATTTAGCTCTCAGTATGTGAGGACAGTCATCTCTCATCAGCTCCACTCAGTTGTCTCCACCCACTCTCTCTCTCAACCCTTCCCCATTTGTTCTAGGTCCCTGTGCTAACACTCAGCAAGTACAGAATTAGCAAGCTAGAATGTCTTACCCATCCACAACTTAAAACTCTGCTTCATCATATCTATCTTTTGGTCTTCCTGGTGAACAATTCCTGATTCTCTTTATCCAGATCTCTTTCCAGTTCATGGAGTACGTTTAACCATAATGAGCCCATTTTTGTTTCTAGAAATTTTACTTGGCTCTGTTTTCTACTTGTCTGCTCGGCTTTTTGGCACTCTTGTCTCTTGATTCTTTTTTTTTTTTTGGTCGTGGGGCTTGAATTCAGGGCCTGGGCGCTGTCCCTCAGCTCTTCAGCTTAAGGCGAGTGCTCTACCACTTGAGCCACAGCACCACTTCCAGTTTTCTAATGGTTTATTGGAGTCTCACGGCTTTTCCTGCCTGGGCTGGCTTTGAACCACGATCTTCAAATTTCAGCCTTCCTGAGTAGCAAGGATTACAGGTGTGAGCCACTGGCGCCCTGCTTGTCTCTTGATTCTTGTCTCTTTCCTCTTGTTGGTTCTCATAAAAGTAAAACTTTTGCATGTTGGCACAAACAGTTCTAACATATGCTGTATTTCCTGGTCTTATTTTGTGTGATGTTGTCTCTGCTGATACTCACCAATACCCACTGCTTCCTCCATTGTTCTGGGATTTGGTATGCTCAGATCCTTAAAGCTCATTTGTGAGCATTATTTAGTCTAGCACTTAAAGTGCATATTCCTCCAGATAGAAGTCATTTTGTAATTTAATGCCATGGGACAGACAACAGTTACAAGCCAGAATTGATCAAAAATGAGTATTTTCCAAAACCATATTGATGGTTGTCTGTTTTTCTCCAAATTCTCTGAAAAGATATTACATGTCTTTCCCTTTTCTCTTCCTCCTCTTCTTCCTCCTCCTCCTCCTCCCCCCCCCTTTTTTACAAAGTCAAATCAATCAGTCTTTCTGAAGGACGCAGGCTTTCTTTTCACATACTTTTAGAGGCGACGCTTTGGTTTACAGGGTTCAGAAGACACCCTCAAGGCAAACGAAAAGCTTTGTTCTGTCCCATCTCTGTCATTTCTCCTGGTTTTGGTTCCCAGTTATTCCCTATGCACTAAGATCCATCAGTCTTACATCTACATCTAAAAACATCTTAAACACTTACATCTAAAAACACTTTTGGGTGGCTCTCACTGTAAGCCTAACTACTAAGGAGGCTGAGATTTGAGGACCCCTGTTCAAAAGCCAGCCCAGACAGGATAGTGCCTGAGAGTATTTTGTCCAATGAACCACCAGCTCTGTGATTCAAGTGGTAGAGTACCAGCCTTAGCAAAAATTGCTCAAGGACAGTGCCCACACCCTGAGGTTCAAGCCCTAGGAACACCTGCATACACGCATGTGCACACACACACACACACACACACACACACACACACCCCTTTCGAAGCATCATATTGAGTATTTTATCATGCTAATACACTCACAAGACCTATGAATATGGGTAAGAGAGGAAAGAGAGTAGAAAGGAAGGTTATAAAGTGTTTCTTTGTTTTGCTTTACTTTTTATGCATTTTGTAGACTTGGGAGGGAAAGTTAATGGCACCGTTGCAAAATAACTATAATAAAGAAAATATTTATGCAATCCATTAACTTCTCTAAGTAATTGAATTCTTGAGGTGAGCCAAACTACAAGAAAGTGAATATATTTTTTTGTGTGTGCACACCAGGACTATAGCTAAGACAGTCATGTTTACCTTTGGCTTTTATGAAATGTCATCATATAGTCAAGAGCCACATGAAATTTAGTGTTGTATCAGTTATAGAAATGTGATTGAGGTCGGTTTTTATCACATCACTCCTGCTCTCCAGGAAGTGATCTCATGGCTGCAAGCCCAATTTGAAAGCCAGCCCTGGCAGCAAGGTTTGGGCTGTGAGTTGTGTGTAATTATATCCTCCTTTTATTTGTGCCTGCTATTTCATTTCTTTTTATTTTCAATAACTTTCATTTTGGCTTGCTATGGTATCGGCTGCCTCAAATCCTGAAAGGAAAACGCGTCTGAGTAGCTTTCTTAAAAGAATGTGTGTTGGGCAGAGGAGAATTCTAAATTTGAAAGGTCACTTTTTAAGACATTATCAAGCTGAATATTAATGATTAAACCACTTTCCTTGAGTCTTTGTAAGTCACAGAGCAAGACTAGCAACCCCAAGAAAGATGTGCTAATAGGATTTGCGACCAAGGGTAGAATGCCACACTGGTAAGTGAAGAAATACGATGACAAAATTCATAGCAATTCAGTTTTGACTTCGAAATAAAGTTATAGTTGTTTTCCCCTTTTATAATAATCTGAACATGTTCTCAGATACAAAGGGAATGTCATCTCCATCATTGTATATGACTGATCACATCATTCAATTTCATACATATCTAATAAAAGATAAACAGTAAATGACAATGGTAAATGTATTTGTATATTGACAAATTGTGAGTTTGTTGAACGTTTTCCTTTTTCCTAGCAATCTTTGAAGTTGAACCTCTAGGAAAGTCAACCTGACAAACACTTCAAGTCCTTATCCTCTTCACTAATAGAATTTAATACTAATGATTTGTATTTAATACAAATGATAAAGCAGCAAAATTTACATGACATGTTAAGTCCTTCAGTGGGCTTGAATAGAGGCTTCACCACTGCATTTACAGGTGGTTTTCAGACTCTATTACCTTAACTGTGAAATGATGTGCGAATGGTAATACCCATGTGAAATAAAACAAAAAAAAGTATTTGGCTAGGAGGTGGTGGCTCATGTCTGTAATCCTCACAACTCAGGAGCCTGAGATCTGAGGACTGTGATTCCATACCAGCCCAGACAGAAAAGTCTGTGGGGCTCTTCAAATAACCAGAAAAAATAAGCCAGAAGTGGAGGGGTGGCTCAAGTGGTAGAGCAGCAGCCTTGAGAAAAAAAAGTCAAGAGCTCAAGGTCCTGAATATAGGCACCCAAAAAAATTAGTATTTGTGAAACCTCTTTTATAATTTCCAATGGCTTGCAAGGCCCAAATACTCTTGAGCCATTAACAAATTGTTTATTAAAAAAGAGTATACCACTAAAATGGCCACAGCAAATTTCATCCTGTTTTGAAGTTAACCTCTAACCCTTAGTATGATGACAGAATCTGGTTGTCATAATTAGGACTTAAATAATTAGAGTTTAGTTTGGACTTTCCCATAGGGTGGTACAAATAGGTGTTATGGAAATAGAATAAAGAAAATTAGTAGACGAAATTTCCAATTCTGAACTAGACTGACATGTGGGCATATCACATCATTAAACATGACTTGATAGAAGTTACCAATGGTAGCTTCTTCTGTCTCATGGATTACAGTACAGATGAATATCAGTTGAAGAGGTCACTTTGATTCTAATGGAAAGGAAATGTGTTCTCCTCTATAGTATATTCTTTAATTTGCAATGTAACACTGTTAGGTGAATACTATTGTCCCCAATTTGCAGACAGGTAAAGAATATCTCACATATACATAATTATGAATCAATAGTATGGGATCCCAATTTATTTATTATAAATGACCCACCATCTACCATATCCACCCTACCTACTAGACTTCTTTACTGAAGTAAGGTACTGAACAGATAGATATTTTAGGGCTTTAATGCTCTAGAAGTCAGTGCCTTAAGTCACTCAATCAGTCAAGTGTTGGTGAGTTTCTACTAAAACAATGTACAAATCTTAAAACTTGACAGTTCATGAAGATAGCCTTTAATTAATGTAGACTTTAATGAAGATAGACTTCAGTTAATGCAATAATTTCCTGATTGTTTTCATATTTGCAACTTAAAGGGCACGGAAATCATCTATTTTGCCAAGAAGGAAAGAGATTGACTTATTTCTCTAACTATCCTTAATATAAACTAGGTTTTAGCAGTAATGAGGAAAAAGCCAAGTATGGGTTTTTGACATTGGAACACCACCATAGTTTCACATTTAGAAGGTAGCTTGTGAGAGCCAACAGAAAATCTTGTGTCAGAAGGACCATTTCCCAGAAAGACCTAGAAAATGAAGTAAGTCACGATCAGAGAGACAAATGACACATGTTTTCACTGATACGTGGAACTCAGATCTAAAATACATGCATGAAAACATATGCAGGGTTATATGCATACAAGCAAATCGATAAGGGATAGTCAAGCCTTAGGAGACGGGGTACAATCGTGTTGCTCCTCTGAACATCCAACACACCATTTAACAAACTGAGTCGCAGGAGGCATGCAGGAGCATGCTTTGCTGAGGGGGCTGGGAGGGGAGCAAGTGAACGGAGAGACTAGGAAGGAGCAGATCACAGCAGGTATAGTCCACAAGTACTATGGAGAGCTCAAAGTAGGTAACATGAGGGTACCGGAGGGGCTGGGAAGGACGGGGGGGGGGGCGGAAGGAGGCATGGCTGGAGATGTGCGGTGCTCACAGATCTGACGGGGAGAAATGAAACCTTTCTGTGATCAGTTTAAAAAATAAATGTAATTAAAAAAAAGAACCATTTCCCCCCACATCTCTGTTCCCCCATTGTTTTACCCAAAAGTGAATAGATGAGTCACAATCTCTGAAATGAAAACGAGGAAAGGAAACACTCATTAGCAAGTGCTACAAATATCAGCCCAGGGGAAGGGGGCTCAGTGGTAGAGCGCTTGCCTCGCATGCACAAGGCCCTGGGTTCGATTCCCCAGCATCACATCAGCAGAAGAAAGCTGGAAGTGGTGCTGTGGCTCAAGTGGCAGAGCACTAGCCTTGAGCTGAAGAGCTGAGGGACAGGGCCCAGGCCCACAGTTCAGACCCAGCATCAGCCCAAAGCCCTGACACACCTCTGAAGGCAGATGGAGGTTAGAGGCTGGGCTAGCTCCAGCTGAAGGACCCACTGATTTCCCAACTCTTCCTCTCTGTGGGAGCACGTCGCCAAATCTTTCTAATAGAATCAGGCCTGGATTGCTACTCTTCCTCGGCTGGAGCTTGAAATCAATTCACAGTCAAGCAGCAGTGGTGGTATTTGTCCCTTATTTCCCATGGAAAAAAGTGCGTAATACAGAAAGATGTGGATGGCTTCCATTTGTCATGGAAGGGTTTAGTAAACACCGTTCGGAGTCCAGGGTAGCAGGCAGCTGACAGGTTCCAAGGCAGGCCCGCCCTGTTTCTAATCCTCCCCCAAGCAGACAAGGGGATTGTCTATTCTCATTAATGCCATAATTGCTATCTGGAATCGGTTCAAAAACTGCCGATCTCCTTTGCAACAGAGGATTATGGCTGGATGTGGAGTTCTTTATGGGCTGTAGAGGCTTGTGAAATTCAAATGTAAAAACTGTCAGTTAAACACCTCATGAAAAGCTGTACCTTAGACTAATCCAAAGGAACATGGACAAGTGCTGGAGGGGCTGAGACCCGCAATATGTTTCCGTCACTAACCACTTACAGAAACATTAGCATTCGAGGGGAGAGTTGCTCGCTGAGTTTCTAAAGTAACTTAGGATCTATCAGCATTCAGTTCTTAACAGACTTCAACACAGTAGGGGGAAAATTGTCAGTCACAGCCTCCAGGATTTATGAATTATTAATGCTAGCTTTCTGGGTTTTTTTTTAAGTTTTGCTTTTGTATGTGTGTTCAGCTGAGTAATTCAATAGACTGATGGAGACATGAATAGATATGCTAACTAGCACGAGGGTTAACCTTTAAAGTTCGTTAAAGCTGTCAGCTTTCAATGAAATATTTTCACGTTCCTTTTTTTCCCCCTGTGAACTGAAATATAAACATTATTTGTACACTGGGATCAGAGGTGCTTAGGAGACAAGGAGACTCCACCCTGACATCATTTTTTTTAAAGAGCCAAGACACCACTAATGGATTCATCAAGACAGATATCTTTAGAAATATTTCTCATTTATTATCCACGCCAGCAGAATGTATTCACAGCCTGCCTCTGTTGCTGTATTTTTTTGAAACCAAAGAGGAGAGAAAGTAATGCAAGTCCCAGTTGCTACAAAAACACTAGGAAAGAAAGGGAAAGATTTGCAGAGGGAGAAATAGCTGAGGAGAGGGAGACTCACCTCAGAATATGAGATGCAGAGGGAGAATAAACAGAACTGGCAGGCGTGGTAAAGGGGGAAAAGAAAATTGGTTGCAACCTTTTATCGATTTGGGTTCCAATGAAAGAAAGAAAGGAGGGAAGGAAGGAAGGAAGGAAGATGGAAAGAGAAAAGAAGGAAAGAAAGAAAGAAGGAAGGAAAGAAAGAGAAAGAAGAAAGAAAGAAAGAAAGGAAGGAAGGAAGGAAGGAAGGAAGGAAGGAAGGAAGGAAGGGAGGGAGTGAGGGAGGGAGAGAGAAAGGGGCTTATAACTAAGGCCATTATACAATTTTCAAAAGCATCAAAGATTCTGTGCTAGGTACATATGCTAAACAAGCCTAAATAACTGAAGCAAGGATGAAAGACTTTCTGTTTGTGAATCCTCCCTATGACTTTGTCCCCTGCTGTTTCCTCCCTGACTCCTGGGACTGGCCCCCCCACAGCCAGTCTTGCCCCATCTGATCGGTCCTGTCATCTCAATCCTTATTGAAACAAGAACCAAGGAGTTGGGAACCAAAGCAGAGGCCTGCTGCGTCCACAAGCCTCTATCTGCCCACTAGTCGTCCATGATTCCACCACAAAAGGTATGGCTTAAGAAAGCTATTCATGCTTGCTTTAAGACCGTAAATGATGGAGGAAGTACATCTTCACCTTATTCTAGAGGGATCCCTATCCTTCAGAATGTATCCCTCCCTCCTTTCCTTTGAGGTTGGCAGGAATGACAAGAGAATAAATTTATGAACGTTGATTTTTTTAAAGTAAAGGAAATTTGAATTACTTGACATCATCTTAATTCACTTAGCAGTACTTTAACTTAGTCCCTTATCAGATTAAAGACAATTAGGCCCACCTCTAGTTTCTCAGGTTTTCCCCTCATAGGGCGAGGCGGGTGGTGGCTGCCATGTAAGGCGGCAGTACTTGGAATAGGACATGACTCAAGTCTTCTATCTCAGTTTTGGCTTTTTGGATTGAGACTAGAGTTCCACCATTCAAGCCATACCTCTACTTCTTGCTTTTTTTCCCCCAAAAAACTTTTCTGCCCCAGCTAGCTTTCAACTGTAATCCTCAGCTCTCAGCCTCCTGAATATCTAGGATTACAGGCATGAGCCACCAGCACTAGGCTAATTTTTCATCTATTTGTGTCCACCAATAAATGTCCCAAATTAGAGGGGCAGAGTTCCCCAAAATGTGGCTCAGATAGCAACTGTTCTTTCTGAAAATCTATACTGTCAGAGTGCTGCTTTGTGTGTTTTCAGGCAAAACTGGGGAGGGGGGGTGGAAATCCTACCAGTTTTAAGTACTTAAGGCTTAGTATTTACTCCTTCACCTCCCTTTCAAAGCCATATTCTTCCTCACTCTCTGATATCTATCTATATTATCATTTATCATATAGCAGCACACAGTGGAGACAGTCTTTTAAATTATTAATGTGCTTTATTTGTTTTGCATTTCCAAGTACATGTCCCAGAACACCCATCTGCTTGAGGAGATGTGCCGGGGAAAGAAAAATAAAAATAAAGACTGATGTAATATTCAGCATCTGACATACAAAATAGGATTCAGCAGAAAGTCAATAAGCTTGAGAGCCATACTTTTTTTTTTCTAAGAGGAAAGATTTCCCAAATGCTTTTATTTCCTCCTTGAGTATCTCAACAGCCAATTGAGGAGGACTTTCACCCACTGAGCTCTTCTTAGTGCTAAGAAAATTCCATTTGCCCCAGAGCCTGCAGCGGTGGGAAAGACGTCTCCCTTGACTATACAAAGTAGGATAAAATACAGATAAGGGAAAAGAAAAACCTGCCTGTTTCTGGTCTGTGGAGTTATAGGATGCAAAACAAGGGAAAAATGAGACTCAGGAGTTCGATCTTGGGCGTCTTGTTTCGTAGCCACTTGCCTGGAGTAATATGTGCTATGTAAGCAAGGACTGGACTGACAAGGGATTTGAGACTGGGAGAGTAGATGATGGGAGGTTCCCCTACAAGGCCGCTCCGTCTAAGAGAGCAGGCTGCATGGCCACAGAGGGAGAGCTACGTGAGCCCTATTGAGCCTGGTCAAGGTCTGTGGGCGGTGAGAATTGGGGTTGACAGCCCGCCAGACAGGGGCAAAAGTTTCCCTGGGACAAGATAATACCCTGGGAGCAGATGGAGCTGAGTAACTGGGGTGAAGGACTGGGTGCGAGTCATGGCATAGAACAAAGGGTGTGAACATCCAAAGCCCTCTCACACTTCACCCTGGAGACCCCCAAGCCTGATATGCCCGGGTGCAATCTTAGCGAAGAAATGTAAAGGATGATGGGACCTGAATAATTCTGCCTCGTAATTACAACACTGTATCAAGGAGCAAATCAAATGTTTTGATCTGATCAAGCTATAGACTTGCTCACCATGCAGAAGGATTTCTGCATAGCCTCTCGGGTAGTTCTTATACAGATTCCGCTTGGAAATCATATTCCACTACTCCATCCATCCCAGCAAAAATAACAGCTAAGTTAAGGCATTGGATCCAGTGATCATGAAAGGGACAGACATTCCTGGTGCTTAAGTTAGTCAGAAATTTCACCCAAGACCAGGGAAAACCCACAGGTTCCATGAATCCCATAGCTTCCTGCAGGTTTCAGGTTTTCTGCTAAATGGCTTAGGCCTCAAGCTCAAATGGGGGCTCACTTGGGGGCTGACTTCTGGGGTCTGTGTGTGTGTGTGTGTGTGTGTGTACCTCTGCATTGGGGCTTGAACTTAGGGCTGCATTAGCTGCTTAACTCTTCCTACTCAAGGCTGATACTTGTCACTTGAGCCACGCCTCCACGTCCTGCTTTCTGCTGGCTAGTTTGGAGATACGTCTTTTACATTCATCTACCAAGGCTGGCTTTGAACCACAATCTTCAGCCCTCAGCCTCCTGAGTAGCTAACATTATAGGCAAGAGCCACTAGCATCCAGCCCTTATTGTCACTTTTTATGTATCTAAATAGTTCCTTAGAGACCACTTCGCTATTCTTTCAAAATCGAGTAATTGAATAAAATCTGACTGTGCTGTGTTCGTTTTGTAGGACAGATGCAACAAATCACCATAACTTGGGTGGCTTAAGCCACAGAACTCTATTTTCTCACAGGTCTAGGGACTAGAAGTCTGAGAACAAGATGCCGTCATTTGATTTCATTGGGCCCTCTCTCCTTAGCATGTCCATACATGGTGCCTGTCTGTGTTACAATCTCTTCTTGTAAGAACACCAGTCAGATTGGATCAGGGCCACCAAATGACCTCATTTTACCTCATTGTCTCCTTAATGGTTCCATCTCCAAACACAGCCACACCGAGGTAGCAGGTTTAAACATAATGATTTCAAAGAAACACAATTTCGACCATGAGCAAATGTGCCACTAAGAAATAAGATTATGTCAATAAGAAATCACACCACGGGGTGGAGAGAGCTAGAGGTGTGAGTATATTCCTCCATGCCATGCCATCCCGATTATTCCTCTCTGAGGGAAACGAGGGTCCCAAACTGTCAAAACTGATCTACCTGAAAACTCGGGAAAGCAAACAGGACTGGAGGCAAAGCTCAGGTGGTTGAACATTACCCTAGCAAAAGCAAGGCCCTAAGTCCAAACCTTAATATCTCTCCCCGGCCACCCCCCCCCACACACACAAATTTTTTTTCATTGTTGTTGTTTGTTTGTTTGTCCAGTCCTGGGGCTTGAACTCTGGGCTTGGGAAAAATATTTTAAATACAATACAATATAGAACTATTTGGCAATTCCAACTGGTATTTAAAGAAATCATATTTAATTACTTGGTGCCAAGTTAACAAAAAAAGAGAGCAAGAAGCAGCTACTGTCGCCGTTAGAATCCATCAATCATGTCAGTGAAAAATTGTCCAAGTAGAGGCGGCTCTGGCTGGTTGGCTACATTTGTTGCTGGCAGCCAGAACTCAGCATAAGAGACACTAAAGTATGTACAGACTAGCTTAGGAGCTTGGTTTGTCTTTTTATCTTTCCAGTCTATTTGGCTTTAGAAACTTCAAAAGCTGCAAGACACGTAAAGTTTATCTGGATTATCTTGTCATTTGGAGCACTCACACGTCTGCCTCAATATGCCCGGGAGACACTACTGCCAAGTGAGAGCGATACTTTGTACTTCTCACATTGCTTCTTACCCAGAATCCCACAGCCTCAGCAAAATGTTACTGCTCTGAAGAAACTCAGGATAAGGTCTGGGACAATCTGACTCATAAAATGTATCAGTTAATCCAAAAATAAGTTATCAACCACATGCTTCTCCCGGAGAGACACATTCTAAGTCTTTGTCTACTGTCCCCAGAGAACACCTCCCATAGCACCCTAAAAGGAACGTGGAATTAATAAGACTCCATCCTCATTGTAAAGAACACACACACACACACACACACACGATTAGTATTTTTCTTTCCATTTGCATCTGTCTGCTGGTGGTTCAAATTTTAAACCAAGTAATAATTCAGTTTTGAATGTATTTGTTGCAGGAACAAAACCAAGGTAAATGATTTCCTCAAGTATTATTTGGTAGCTGTGTGGTGATGAATTGTTTGGTTTACTTTTTTGTTTCTTTTTTTCTTTTTTTGCTACTACTAGAGCTTGAACTCAGGCCCTGGGCATTGTCTTAGCTTTTTTGCTGGAGCTGTGTTATACCTCTTGAGACACAGCTCCACTTCTGTTTTTTTTTTGTTTTTTTTTTGTTTTTTGGTGGTTAACTGGAGATAATGTTTTGCAGACTTGCCTGACTGGGCTTACTCTGAACCCAAATCCTCAGGCCTCAGCCTCCTGAGTAGCTAGAATTACAAGCTTGAATCATGAGCAACTGATTGTTTATTTTTTTTTACTTTTTGAGACAAGATTTTACCACATATCCCAGGCTGGCCTGACACCTGCTATCATCCTGTCTCAGACTTCTGGGTACTGACATTTCAGGCCTACATCGCCATGCCTCTGGAGACACGCAGAACTGCATCAGGTTGAGTGATTATTGAGTAGAGCCTTCCTTTACAGCTTGTCTTTAATTCATCAGCAAGAAGCATCTGCAGAGTGTAATATATAGCGCTCACTTACTGTGGCAGCAACTGAGGTCTTCCTACCCACATTCTATTCTATACAAAACAAAGAGTTTTCTCAATTATTTTAACTCTAGCATTAGGATTAGGTTACTCACTTACGTTGTAATGCCTTCAGCAGTATTTCTTTATATTGTAATACCATTAGTAGTATTTATTTGTATTGTAATAGGTTTTGTAATATTTATTTAGTCTTGTTGCAATGTATCTTTTGCTTTCATTGGTGTTAGCTTTCATAAAAATGACATTAAATGCTTGCATATATAATTTTAAGATCCGGTAAATTTGAATAAGGCAAGAGTATTTGACTTTTCCCTGCATTCACTAATTAGGTGAAGTAAATTACAATAAGCTGTTTACATCTATTGATGAATGTGAGTGTGACTTTAGGCGCTGTGATACTATTTCCCACAAAATGGACTTTTTTTGTTCTATATTCATTCCACACATTTGTTGGAAAAATTAGGTCTGTTACATACCATAATAATTTAGAAAGACAAGAGTCACCAGGAAACAATAAAACTGTCAGCACCAACTAATGACAGGTGAGCTCAGGGTGGCAAATAGGACATGAATGTTTGATGAGACAAAGTCTGCAGGTTCAAGTCCTGGGGAAGAGAGATGGGCCTTGACACCCCACGCGGGCAAGCTTTACAAGTCGATTAGGCTTTGAGAACTTGCTCCAGACAGCAGATAAAACTCATGCAGGACAGCTATGACAGCCATCCAGGAACTCTTCTACGAAGCTCAAGGCCAAACCTAGTTGGGAGGAGATCAAGGCACTGGTTGAAGATTAGAAACAAGAGAACAGAGACACAAGACGGAAGGCCAGGGTTATGCAGAGGCCTGGGAGAGGGGCTAAGGGGAGGGGGAGGTGATGAGGGTCCTGAAGCCATCCACACAGACCCAGCCATGGGCCCGCAGGCCACCGCACCCAGCTCTCTGTACCCACCCAGGGCAGGTGCAGACGCACTAAGGCTCAGCAGGTGGTTGGTGCTGTGCAGCAGGATCTCCCTACGTGTCCAGTCGAAAGGCAAGGACATCATGCACAGTAGTCAAATGTTTCAATCTGCCTACTCTTAAATACATTCTTTGCACTTTAGGGGTCCTTGAGATCATGGGCCATGAGGGTGTGTGTGTGCGTGTGTGCGTGCGTGCGTGTGTGTGTGTGTGATATGACATATACATATACACACATCTATCTATATATGATATATATGGCCCATGAGACAAGGTATATATGTGTCATATATATGACTATATGTGTGTATGAGTATATATATATATATATATAAGTACATATATACATACATTATATACTCACACAGACATACACACACACACACACACACACTACTACTACTACTTAAGCCACACGTCTACTTCCAGCTTTATGGTGGTTAATTGGAGATAAGCGTTTCAAAGACCTTTCTGCCCAGGCTGGCTTCAAATTATGATCCTCAGATCTCAGCCTCCTGGAGAGCTAGGATTACAGGCATGAGCCGCCATGTGCAGCAAGCACCTCCTGACAATGTGCTGTGCCTTGTCACTTCTGTGTGAGACAGAATTAGAGGTGAGAGAGTGAGACAAGCACTTGGGGCACAAAACTTAAGGGACTGTGAAAAATCTCAGTGACGAAGAAGTAGTAACATTTTCATGTAACCCTGTGAAAGACCAAAATTAGTGCATCTATGATGAACAGAACATTAAAATGCCCATGCTAATAAAATCTATGACTCTCTTCCCTCCGTCACCCCAACCATGAGCCTGTTGCTCCTGAGTTACGGAGGATTCTTTTGGCATCCTCAGACATTTTCTGCACAAGACCCAAGTGCCTTGGGGAGACACTGGATGGAAGGAAGGAGCTGGCTTCACTGTTCTCAGTCCTTCTATGTCTCCTGTCCTGTAAAGCAGAAGAGATTCTGCATAGCTCCATGGTCTGTAGGGTCAGCTTCCAAAGATGTACTTAGGGGGCAGAGTTCCCTCAAACTCCACATTTTTCCAGCAGAACCATTCAGATTCTGCTGATTAAGCAGCACTGGGGTCCACATTATTCCCACTTGACCATAAATTCCAGGAGCACCAGGACTCTTTGTCTTTACTGTCTCTGTAACTCCCAGCTTACCCCCACACACACCAAAAAAAAAGATACACAGCATGCATTCGAGCATGTTCACTGAATGAACAGGAATCCTACCTCAGGTTCTGCACTGAGGTGAACAAAATCAGGGGCAAGGCAACTCAGAAAACCAAAGAGAACACTGGCAATGGACAGCTGGCTGCCAATTGCAATGGAAAGAGTAAGAATTCATCAGATGGTGTAACTCCTTAGGAAAACTAACTCACTCTCCAACAAAACGTGAGGGGGTGAGGGACAGGGAGGGGAGAGCAGAGGAAGAAAGACTGGAAGGCAGGTGGGGAGTGCAGCCATAATCCTCAACACAAATACTAGGAAACCAGAACGATCGAAAGGAAGGGTGGTTGGGAGAAATCGGGGAGAATGACAGAAGGGTTGACAGCAACCAAGGTGCATTGTACATACAATCTGACACATTGAATGGTATCCCCTTTGGACCTAAAGATAATAACAATTCAATTTTAAAAAGAATTTGAATCCAGAAAATCCCAAATGGCTTAAAATGTAAGTCAGCAAAGATACACGTGACACCTCTTGTCAGAGCGGGGGTTCTTTGCTCCAGGTAGGAAAATGGTTTAGAAAGGAGAGAATCCCGAGCCGGACATGCACGTTGACACGGGTGGGTGGAAAGAAGGCTTACATCTTCCAAAGTCTTTTTCAACCTTTGCTGCCCTGACAAAGATGATCCCAGACTTGAAGCTGTAGGATGTTTTCTCTCCAAAAACAGTAACAAGAGCATCACTAATTATGCTACATTCACCTTGTACCTCGTGGGCTTTTCATCATCTGTGGAGTGTTTTAACAGCTCCATTCGTATGGTTCTTTAAATCTATTGCTATGATCAGACCCAAAGTCTCTCTCTCTCTCCAAAGTCAACCATACTATATGTGCTTGGCAGCCTGGAGCTCAGCCAAAGAAGACAGAGAAATCACATGACGCAGCCCAGAGTCAAACCCTTTGCAAACAGCCTTGCCTCTGAGCCTTTCGAGTCACCTGCCCTTGGAAACATGTCCGTGTGTGACCTTTGGCTGCGTTTTCTTGGCTTGTTACTGCGTTTCCGTTTTGTCCTGCTCTCCAGTTTGCCCAAAGTTGCTACACACTCAGACTTACACGTGTTCAGAAGAACATAGTACTTAACAACTCCAGGACTGGCAGAACTCCTCGGGTCATCTAAACCAGTGGTTTCCAGAGAAAGCCAGTGAATAAGAGGAACACTGAATGCATCAGATTTGGCTTCCAACCCTCACCTCTTCCTCCTCCCGCCAGCTTCATCCAAGCCCAAGGGACGGGCAAGTGAGTTTTCAGAAAGAAAAGAAAAAAAACCAACCCAACTCAGGAATGTGGTGTTGGCTGGCTTAAATGAACGTGAAGTCTAGATCCCATTACCGGTGCTAAGTCTGAATGGCATGTCAAAAGTCAAAAATAACTCAGGCATAGTAAAGACAAAACCTGCATCTGCTCATTTACAATCTGGTGCGTATATTTGTTTCCCAGGGTAGGCATGATAAAGCACAACACACAGTGCTGCAGGCACTCGCCACCAGGGCTGTTTCTCTGAGGCTTCTCTCTGTCCTTGGGTCAGGGATGGCGTTGTCTCTTGTCTTCACATGCTTTCTCCTCCTGTGTGTCTCTTCCCAAACCCCTTCTGTTGGTCAACATACTAGTCAGACTACGCAGGGCTCCCTGATTCGACTTTATTTTAACTTACTGTGTGTTCCTTAAAGGCTCTGTGTCTAATGACGCTGGAAAACTGGAAGCTCAGACTATAATATCTGAATTGGGGAGGGATACAATTCAGTCCATAATTATGGATTTCATTAAACCAAAAAGGTTATGTGTAGTTACGTAAGTGAGGGAGGCTAAAGACACGAAAAGAGAAGGTGTACATGAATAAGGGTGTGATGTCTACACTCCCCCAGCAACACGCAGTGACAACCACATGTACCCCTGGGTCCAGCCGTGGAGGGAGGAGGCATTGCGTGCCCCGCTTGACTCAATTGCCTGTTCTTTTTCATTCTATTGTGTCACTAGTTTGCTTTTGTGCTAGTCCGAGGGCTTGAACTCAGGCCCTGGGCAGCGTCCCTTAGCTTTTTTGCCCAAGACTAATGCTCTACCACTGGAGCCACAGTGCCACTTTCAATTTTTTTTTGAAAGAAAAGTCTCAAGAACTTCCCTCCCTGGACTGTCTTGCAACCATGATTGTCAAATCTCAGCTTCCTAAGTAGGCAGAATTACAGGTGTGAGCCACCTGCCTGGCTGTAATTGCCTTTTGTTCTCACAAATTTCACAGACTGATAAACCCAGCTTTACCACAACAACAGTTCCTCAAAATAAACTCCTGTGCAGAATAGCAAGGTCTCCTATGATTTTTTTTATCAAATAAGATAAATCTTTTAAACCATTTATACAAATGTCATTCTCACCATTATCTTTTTCACACTCCTTCTGCACAGGACAATAAGGAATAGAAAGCACAGATATTCATTTATGTAACAATTACCATAATTCACAATTGCATTAGCACCTATTAAGGTTCATTGTTCTGTGGAAATTTTAATGATACATTCCTGAATGAATAAAAGCAGAAGATGATTGGAAATAAAATTGTTTCTATGTATGCTGACAGGACTGCTGAGTGTAATTATACATTTCGGAGTAGACCTGTTTGGCGTTTACTCCATAATTTTATGTAAATGTTAAATAACTTCCCATGTTCTTCCTCCCTGGCTAAATGCTAATCAGTGTTATTTCAACAAGGGAAGTGCTACAAGGTTATTAATGGACTTTCTCTGGCAATAAAACTGACTTCTGAAAAGTAGCTTCACCAATTACAAAACGATGGCAATACCTTTTCTTCATCACATACCTTATTAGTTGGCTACCAAACTTTTTGTTTTGGTCAGTCATGGGGCTTGAACTCAGAGCCTGGATGCTGTCCCTGAGCTTTTTGGCTTGAGGATAGTGTTATACTACTTTGAGCTACTGTATCGCTTCCAGTGTTCTGCTAGTTAATTGGAAATACGAGTGTCATGGTACTTTCCTGCCCAGGCTTGCACTGAACCGTGATCTTCAGATCTTAGCCTCCTGAGTACAAACTTTTAATTAGGAAAGCGGCTTTTGTTCTTGAAATTTTGTAGCAAGAACTCAAGAAATGAGAAACTGTTCTCCTAAATATGATCAAGTTATCTCATGAAAGCTCCCTTGTCCCAAATGAATACACTCCCATTCTACAGGAGTGGAAAGCAAACAAACAAACAAAAGTCTCAAATGATTTCATTAGTATCTTCCAAAGCAAGATGATCAAACTGGTCTGCTTCCATATTGTACAATACTTTGGAGAAGAGATTGAAAAGTCAAGTCTGGCAGTGAAGAATTAAGAGGTAAACGCTTTTAATGGAAGCCCGAAAGTCATCACAACAAAGACGTGGCAGCCATAGCTAGGTTCACAAAGCTAGATCATGTTTGAGCCAAGTCTGAGATCTATGCCCTGAGCCCTAGATCCAAAGCAACTCGCTTACATTCATGCATGCAACCCAAGAGCAAGAAGATGGTAACATCCTTCCCAGTTTCTCTTCTGAGCACTGTGTGTTGGGAAGACACTGGCTTATGACGTAGACTGAATCTGAGTTTCAGCATTTTGGTTTGGATATAGAGCAATACCGACCAATTATTGGCTTTTCTGAACCAACCACACCACCACAGAAACACAGATTCAGGAATGATCCATGGGCTTTCCTCTTACAAAACTACAGCAAGAGTGTAACCGGCCTGAGCTAAACTAAAAATGTAGAGCCGACACAATGGAAAAAAATCCGTTTTTATTTATTGAAATTCCCCTAGGACAACTGGATCTTTCCATCACAAAAGCAGATCGTAGGATGGGAATTAATAACTGGATTAACATTTGTCTCTCTTTGGAGAGAAACACAAAGGTACAATTCCAATGTGTCTCAGATAGATAGATAGATGGATAGTTAGACAGATAGATAGATAGATAGATAGATAGATAGATAGATAGATAGATAGATAGATAGATAGATATTACAGTCGTGTGTGTGTGTGTGTGTGTGTGTGTGTATATATATATATATATATATATTACAATCCCTATGTGCCTCATATGTGTGTGTGTGTGTGCGCATAAACAAACTCCAAGATATGGAAATCTCTCTTTTTTGTTTTACATTCTTTTTTTTTTGAGGATTCTGTCTTCTTCACTTTATGTATGACGTACTGGCTAGTATACACTTGGGAGGGGAAGGGGAAGCCACAGAACTCTAAGGAAAAGGGGAGAGTTCACTACCGATAAAAGTGAAATATACAACTTGTGGTTAGAGATGGAAGGGAGGAACTAGAAGGGTGAGAGAAGGTAATACCCTGTATAAAAAAAGAAAAGAAAGGTACTCTTATTACCTGACTCATGTATTCCCTCTGTACACCACCTTTATAAAAAAAACAATTAAGTAATTAAAAAATATTAGAAGAGCATTGCCCAGCTGGACTCTGGTGGATCTTGCCTGTAATCCCAGTGAGGATCCAGATTTGAACATACTCAGGGCAAAAACTCTGAGAGGAATTTAACTAGCAAAAATCTGGAAGTAGAGACCTGGCTCAAGTGGTTGAGTGCCAGCCTTGAATGGAAAAGTGAGAGTATGAGGTTCTGAACTTAGTGCTGGTGACACACACAAAGTAAAACACTACAGGAATCGCACCAGTAGCTGTCTCAACAATATATGTAAATATAACTATTATTCAGCATTGTGATAACCTATGAATTTCTTTATTCATTCATTTTTAGGCTCACAGATCTCTGGGACAGGATATGCTACTCTTTACAATCATTTGGTCATAATTATTATTTCTTTTAGCCATCAACAATATGAAAAGTGTGCATAAGAGTGTTGATTTTGAGAAACAATCCCCAAATGGAAGTACATCACAAATATTGTTATATGAGGACTCAATTGCAAGATGCAGAGAAGTGACATTTTGAGAGGTTGGATAGGGAATCTTTATTAGAAAGCCAGTGACTACCAGCAGACACCTGTCCTCCAAAAACCTACAACCTCAAATACCCTTAATATTATTAGGAAACTGAGCTAGGAGGGTAGGAGAGAGCAGCAATCTCCACAAACTAGATCAACTCTAATGGAGAGCTGAAGGGGTCACCAGGGTGACTGAGGAGAGCCAGGAGACATGAGGCATGGCACAAAATGGCGGCTGAGCTGGTCAGATCCTAAATAGGTTCATGGTCAGGGTTACAGGATGCTCCAGAGTTCAGGGTGTCTCCTGAGCTCCTGGTACAGGTCTGGCAGGTCCAGTGACCTATTGGCCAAGTCCCCACTGCTGCCTCTAAGAATTTAGACGTACCGATCACCTGGGGGTGGGACTTCACCTTCATACACCAAGAAGCCACGCGGGTGCCAATGAGACCCAATTCCCGATCATCCACCATGGTGTCAAGATGGCACCAGTTAGATCCAGTAGCCTTATTTCAAGATTATCACCAAACACCATCTCTGTCCACCTTTACTTATTTCTTCCTCTAGACAAAGGTTTTATTCTAAAGAAGGTTTGTAATCTCTACCCAAATCCATAATAAATATGGACAGTCGTGTGAATCGTAAAGATTCTTACCGGAATTGAATTAACTTCTCTACTGCCTTTGACTTTCTTTGGTGAGCTCCTGTTTCCCCAACATCCCTCTGCCTTCCTGTTCTCCTTATTCCAAAAGTGCTTATGCCTCCTGTTCAGCTAATGCGAAACATGTTTCATAGATAGTTTCCTCTATCTCGAGTTTTGCCAACTTTATCCCAGTTTCACAAACACATATACAGAGATGTCACATGTAGTGATAACATGGCCTAGAGTAAGATAAAACATAAGCCAATAGTGGATAAATTTTAAAACAAGGCACTATTTTGGTGATTCAGATAGCAGATGTCAACTCAGAATATATAGTGACACATATCAGGAGACAACTGCTGTGAGAATTTAGGAACTACAAATAACTATTGAATCATTTCCCAAACAACTCACCATGCTCAGGGAAAAAAATCAAAAATAGAAGTACATGCAGTACTTCCATTTGTCTCCAAAGTTAGAGGCACTGATTACACTTTATTTTTATTCTCAAATATTCTCTTACCAAGATGAATTAAGTCTGTATGCATTACCACCAGAACTAAAAAAAAAAATGCCCTTCTTGTCAATATCTGGCTTCTTACTCAGCTTTATTTTCCAATGAAATACAACATTCGACAAAACTATAACACTTATTTTTTTTTAATTTTTAAGTTTTGATTTTTTGTTTTTCTAAATTTTAATTTAGTTTTAATTTTTTTCCATCTTTCCCATTCGGCTCAAGATGAATGAGAACAGGACTGTCTTTGTCTTGTTTATTACTGTGTCTTCAAGAACAGAAGAGTAGTAGATGCTAGATATAGTAGATGCTAGATAATTTTGGGAAGAATAACTAAAATGTGTGTGGTATTTAGTGGCCAAGTGTTACTTTGATTGATTACCTACAAACAGCTAGAGAACTGCCTACAGGAGGCAGAGCTTTGGGGAACCCAGTATTTGGCATCATATAACACTTTAGTGACAATAGAGACCATAATAAGGTTGATTCTTTGCTTCTGAGTAAACTGGAGAAAGACAATAATAAACTTACAGCTTTGACTCACAGCTCAAGGTCTAAGTAAAGGGTCAGATTGCTCTGTGAATGCCATAATAATAATAATAACAACAACAACAACGACCTTTCTCTCTAGAAACCCAAGGCCATAATATCTGAAAAAACAAACTCAGGATTTAATCTTTCTAGAGACTAAATTACAAAGCAAATTGGATTTGCAAACCTATCATGTTTCTATGTTAAATTTGGAACACTAATTAAGAGAAAGGAGGACTTTTAAAAATTGAATTGAGACAAATTGCAGGGGTGCTAGAGACCTTGAAGCCTTGAATCCCAGAATACTATAGGCAGAACCCCTTCCTCCCTGATTGGGTCAATAGACAGCAAGCGCTCCTCTTGAATGATCGCTGTCTGGCCTCGAAATCTTCCCTCTCACTTGCCTGACAGACACACTCAACACACTCAACCAGGTTCCAAAGTGTGTGGCAAAACGTGAGTCAGGAGAAGATGGGAATCCCACAAAAGCATTGCAGGATTATGGAAATGTGTATCATTTGACATCTAAAGGAAAATGTAAGGGGTTGGAGTCTTAAGGCTCTGCATCAGGAAGGAAGGGAGGAAGGAAGGAAGGAAGGAAAGAAGGAAGGAAGGAAGGAAGGAAGGAAGGAAGGAAGGAGGGAGGGAGGGAGGAGAGGGAGGGAGGGAGGGATAGAGGGCCGGAGGGAAG
>NW_012267256.1:2520304-2530812 GCF_000151885.1 Dipodomys ordii
GTAAGGGGTTGGAGTCTTAAGGCTCTGCATCAGGGAAGGAAGGAGGGAGGGAGGGAGGGAGGGAGGGAGGAAGGGAGGGAGGAAGGAAAGAAGTGAGGGAGGGGGGAAGGAAGAAGAAGAGGGAGGGAGGGAGGGATAGAGGGCCGGAGGGAAGGGAAGAGAAGGAGGGAGGGAAAAGAAGGGATGGAGGGAGGGGGGAAGGGAAGAGAGGGAGGGAGGGAGAGAGAGAGGGAGGGAAAGAAGGGAGGGAAGGAAGATAATGTTGAATGGAAGGAAATCTTCACCATGGGAACTCTAAGCCAAGAGCCTGGACTCCAGGCATCAGGGGCTTTAAGGTGAATCCACTTAAAGGTGTTGGCTTAATGTCAATGAGGCTGGAATGCAGGTGGTCCATTGGTAGGTCGTTGAGGACATCTAAGATCCAGGGAAAGTGGAATCATCCAGGAAAATAGATTACATAATCCTTCAGTGGTTGTACAAAGGGGTTTCAATTCAATATACCAGTTTCTATGTGTGGTGCACCTTGATCAGTGCCAACCTTCCATCGTTCCCCCCTTCCGTCCCCCGTACTGATTGTCTTAAATTATCTGGTTCTATTTTTCATCTGTGTGAATTGAATATTGTGACTATCTGTGCCCAACATTGCTCCATCTGGAGGAGATTTATTATCTGAGATTGCTCACCTATCTACTAAACAATCTGTAAGACATGTCCAAAAGACTCTTCGCCTAGACAATGAGAATTATCACTGTAACAGGAAACCCAGAGCTAACAGAAAGTGGTCTTCTGTGGCGATGCTCTTCGAGGTAGTAAGGACAGTGACAATTACTGCTACCAAGCTGGGTTACCTGAATTCGATACAAATGGTGGAGTCCAGGGCAGGTAAGGGTAAGCTGGGCATAGTGACTGGGAAAAAATAAGACAGTGAAGCAGTAATCTGAGGGTTTCATCCACAGAGATCTTTATTATTGCCTCTTATGCATATACTCTTCTAACTGCTTTGATGAAACAAAAATATGTTTAGAGAATAAAAGCCTAACCTTAATCACCATAATAGACGTGTGCAGCACCTCAGCCAAATTGGAGGCTTTGGCATCTTCCACATTTCCATTTCCCCAAAATGAAGAAATGTAATTGAGCTCTACATCTGCCGAGATTCTATGGAATTGAGAAAACGATATATTTGGAAATAATTGCAAATGTATAGCCAAACCGTAAGAGAAA
The DNA here is from genome assembly GCF_000151885.1 of Dipodomys ordii. Taxonomy (NCBI): domain Eukaryota; kingdom Metazoa; phylum Chordata; class Mammalia; order Rodentia; family Heteromyidae; genus Dipodomys; species Dipodomys ordii. The sequence goes on from NW_012267256.1 coordinate 2,521,529, forward strand.
TAAAAAAAAGATCTCTACTAGCCTTTACCAGGTTCTCACACGCATGACGTCTTGTCAGATGTGTTCTCGATTGTGTTTGGAAATGACGTGCGGACAACACGGCCCTGTACCTGGAAGAACCTCAGAATGTAATCCCAAGATGCAAACTTCTTTCCCGAGCTACTTCTTTACAGGCAGATGGTGGGCGAGTCGACACACTTAATGTTCATGCAGGGGAATTGTATGTAGTCAGCTTTCTGCATGTCATTTCTGTCCATTTACCCAATAACCTGGTCCTTTAGAATAGCCTTACCCCCAGGGCACGGGCGCTGCAGAAGAGCACAAGTTCTGCCCCACGCATCTCAGCCACCTCTTAGTATTTCAGAATCTCACTCACGTTATGCCTTAGAAATGGCTTTTCTTAAAAATAATAATAAATCTGTAGGCCTTTTTCTCACTGGAATTTCTTTCTAGAGCTTCACTGTGTTCAAACTAGGAAGAACATATTTAGCTATGAGAATCTTGGGTCTTTAAGGTCACCCGAATCAAACCCCAGGGTTCACTCACGCCAGAGTGAAAGATGCTGAATGGTATTGCTGCTTTTCCAGCATCCTCTCATCTGACAGGAAGCCTGCAGAGCCACAGACCAGCACTTCCTACCCCATCTCGGGCAGGCCCTCAGGCATCGCTCACGGGACCGAATGTCAATTCAATGGGAACTGGATGGGCCTCTTCAATGCCTACAATGCCAGGCACAGTCCAGACACGCTGCCCATGGCAGCCTTCTCCTGGACGTGAGGGCTTGGATGTACAGCTCCCACCCAGGTCTCCAGCAAGGGCTCCCTCCTGGCCACTGGGAGACTTCCCTCAGAGACGGCTTGCTGTGCTGCAGGTGGGGAAGGGGACCATGTTGAAGGTCATCCACGGTGATGTCCGGACACCAGGCAGAAGGCGTGCATGGCGGGGCAGGGCATCACGAACTCAGATGAAGGCTATTCTGAATGTGTCCGGGAGGGGTTTGGGCGGTGGTGAGCAATCGAATGAGTGGAATAAGAAGAGCAAATCGCCTTCTGAAGGGGGAAAATCCTGAAGAGAAGGAACGCTTCTACTCCTAGGAGCAGGTGGTGCTCCCTCCCGCCTGCTCACTCCTTCCACCTCCTCCCTTAGTATCAATCTGTTGTGGAGAGGAGTCTCATCCTGGCATGTACACACACACACACACACACACACACACACACACACACACACACTGTTAATTCTGTTTCTTGAGTAATAGAGGTAGATGCCCTGCATTTAGCAGGCAAATATAAACTTGAGGTGTAATGGGTAATATTCACACGGGTTGGAATTATGAAAGTCAAAGAAACACTAAAGAATTGCCCCTGACTCAAATAGGCAATACGACTCAATATGACTATCGTGATTCTGGAACCAACCAGTTTGCTATGTAAGACATTTACTGAGACAACACGTAGTATTTGAATGGTATTGGAGGCCTGGGTGGTAGTGGTGCTTCAATGTTAATTTCCTAATTCTTGTTTTTGTTTTCTGTTTGTGTTTTGCCAGTCCCAGGGCACTATCTCTGAGCATCTTTTGCTCAAGGCTAGCATTCTACCACTAGAGCCACAGTGCTACTTCTGGCCTTTTCTGTTTATGCTGGTACTAAGGAATGGAACCCAGGGCTTCATTCATGCTAGACAAGCACTCTACCACCCAGCCCACAGTTTCCTGATTCTGATAGCTGTACGGTGAATATACGCTAACAGTTGAGGGAGGAGATGAGCTATCATGTACAGCACTTAGTTCCCACCATTTCATGAACAATCATGTGTTCCTTCCTTTTGAAAATTTTATTTCCTCCCCACCCCCGACATATTGATTTAAGTTATACACATTACTCCATTACTTGATTATTAGTATTAACTTGCCACCGTGCATTCATGTCATTTCAAAGAAGTCAATGCCTTACTGTTCTTCAAACACATGGTTAAATGTGATGCTGAACTCCAGCGCTCGAGACTCCACCACAGTTCAGTCACGTGTGACACTGAGCAAAAGCACCGGGATCACTGTGTGCAGCCAGGCATGCCCCACCCAGCCCTGTCATGTCTCCTACTTTCTAAAGTCCAACTGTCAGGTGTTAGAACACATGTTCATTAGTGTTCTTAGCATGGAGGTCTACAAAATAAGCTCTTAATTTTTCTTTGCTCTCAAGTAAACACGGCCAGGTCACCCAGTGTGGTATTGACTGCTATTTTTCTTCATTTTTTATATTTCTATTGTTGCTATTGACATAAGCTCCAATACAGAGCTGTATGTTCTTTCCCTCTGGCTGCTTTGAGTCCCTTCTGTTTGTCTTTGCCGTTTCCCAATTCCTGTGCAATAAGTCTGTTTCTGGATTTCTTGTCACTTATAACTGGTTTTATGTCTTTAATCATTTCTGGAAAATACTCTTCAAATGATGTGTTTCCCTCTTTCTCTCCTTTTATCACTGTAAGTATGGAATGAACCATGTAACTCTACCCTCCATCTCTGTAGCCTATTTTTATAGTCTTTATCTCCTGGTCTTTCTGTGCTTTATCTCGTGTGACATCATACCTGTAACCCTAGCAACTCAAGACTGACATATGAAGATCCGAGCTCAAGGCCAGCCCAAAAAGGAAAATTGGTGGGATTCTGCTCTCCAATTAAACAGCAAAAAGTGGGAGGTGTAACTGTGGCTCAAGTAGTAGAGCACCAGCCTTGAGTAGAAGAGTCAAAGGATAACACCTAGGCCCTAAGTTCAAACCCCAGTATTCACACACACACACACACACATACACACACACACACACACACACACACACACAGTACTCATGATTACTTTTTATGACTTACTAACATCCAAATAGCGTTATTCTAATACTTCTCTGAAATATTTAGTATTTAAAAGATTTGGCTTTCATTTTCTGAAAATGTTCACCCTTGGAGCTTATGTTGGTGCATTTTGATGACTTTCAGCTGTGAGTTTTTGCATTCTTGGCGGAGAGGAATCTGTGGTTTTTGCCTTTGTTTTTGCTGGACACCACAGGAACGTTCTATCTTGGACCACATTCTCTTTCCAGAATTTTTGGTTTTAGAAAGGCAATTATAGGTCAGATTTACCACCTTATCACTACCCTGAGGCTTAATTCGTCGTATCTGATGTGATTAGTATTTTCCCTTTCTTAAAAAAATCACATTTTTATTTGTTTGCCCTTCAGTGCTCTGGTCTCCAGCACATGGAGTTTTACCTCTGTTTATTTATAGGTGCTTAGAGAATTCTTTTATTTCCTGGAAGTCCAGCAATGAATCCCAAAGTCTATTTAATGCAGACTCCAGTTGACTTCTAGCTGAAAAGCCCTTGAGGGTGCTTGCTTCACCAGCCTCGAATTTGAAGCCTGGAAGCCCTCTATCTCTTCAGTCTATGAATATCATTACCAAGGCACTGCATGGCCTTATAACAGCTCCAACTCCAAACTCCTAGAGAACTTTATTTCAGCATTCTGACACCCAACTCCCACATCATCTCTCTAGCTATCGTTCCTGTCCTTTCCCCCCTCTTTTTTATTAGTGCACATTAATTGTGCTAAGGAATTTCATTATGAGTATTTCCATACATGTGAAGTATGTGCTTTGATCAAATGTACCCTCTCTCTTTTACTTTCTAGGTCTTTTTGCATGTTCATGACAAGAATGTCATTAACAGAAGCTGGTCCATTCCATTCAGAATCATTCGGAAAGAAAAGATTCCCCCACAGAATGGTTGAACCTCCGGTGCTGCGACTCTTTTGTAGGTTTCTCCCTATAAAGCTCTGTGTGTGTGTCAGCCAGTGTTTAGGAGGCCTGGTATGAAAGAACACAGAATGTATTCCATTATAGTGTGATTCTGTATCCCAATTGTTGTTGTCCTAAAAATTACGTCTTCTCCAGACCTAGAAGGTCCATGCTCTCCTGAGCCTTCCAAGATGCCCCCCAACTGCTGCTCTCCAAATCCGAGTTCTGTCATGACGTTTCCAGTGTTATCAGCTTGTCTAAAGCTTTATTGTCATAGTGTCTAAGTTATTTTCCTTGAATGTCCCAACTCCCCACAAGAATCTGTGTGTGACTTTTTAATTGACAGTGAATGATGCGATTTATCCAGTCACGGGGCCTACTGAGGTGAAAGCTATTACATAAATAGATGAATCCAAACGCATTTCCAGTACCCTGTCTTCTCCCAAGAGTAGTACTGAAACTGAGCAACACAGGGGCCATATCACATCAGTATTTTAAAGCCAGTATGTTCATAAAAGGTAAGCATTGATGTAAGTATAATGGTGAAATAGTGTAAGTATAGCTTAATTATCCACCAGTATCTTATCTATCCCTGAAATGACACTTGTACATATCAGAATGTGAGGTTTTTGTTTGTAATGGAATTCATCAAACTCAGAGAAACCGTGTCTAGATGATTCTCCTAAATTGAGAGATTGACCCTTGAAATTATACTGAGCAGTTGTTAGAGTAAATTTTTTAAAGCAAAGAAAATCTAACATGCCAGTGCTTGTCTTTTCTTGGATACACAAGATTTTATGCCTCCACAATTCATAAGCATTATTCAAAGCTTCTTTAAAAGGTCCTCACATTTTGCCAAAACAGCATTTCTTCTAAAAAGCCTTTATGTATTACCTTGAGATATTTCTACTGTCACTTCTTCCCTGGTGAAAGGTTTTGTAGAGAAGAACAGGCCCCGGGAATTTTATAGCAGAGATTAGAAGCCTTCATGGTGATGGTGAGTGGGTCTAAAGGTCTTTGCTCTCAACCATGAACAGGTAAACCTAAAATCCCCCCCTCCAAAAACAAAACCTACAATGATTTTTTCATTTTTGCCTCCAAATTTTATGGACAGTTATTTTCTGCCAGAAGTATGTACTCTTTCTTCCTTTTTATTATTTGTACACTGAAATCCTTGGTTCTAAATTTTAGCAATTGCGAAGCAATTTTTTTAAGTGTTCTTATTTCTCCATCATTTAAGTAAGGAGGTTAAACCTAGAACAGCCATGGGGCTTATCTTTCTAGATGAGTCTTGAATTCATGTAATTTTAAAATATCTTCCATAAACAATGCCCTATATATAATGGCAAAGTTTATGTCAGGGCTGGCAGAATAGCTCAAGCAGTACAATGGCTGCCTGGCTAGGCAGAAGGTCCTTGAATTCAAACCCTAGGCCTGCCAAAGAAAAAAATCTTACGTGAAAATCTACTTTTCTACTTAGTCACATAGATTAACTTTATCTATCTAGGAAAATTTAGCCCCAAAATTATAGTATGAAAACAAAAGTAAATTAAGTTTGATAACCTTGGTTTTTATAAATGAGTTTCTAAGCAAAATAAAAGATTCCTTAATAGATCATACTCATTAGCTTACAAAGTGCACCTTCCACAAGAAGTCATCTGCCATCACTCCAGAAGCAATGTTCACCATACCTCTAGCAGGCTGTTCCAGTTGCTCTTCTCAAAGTTTACAGTTAATAAAAGTCCTTAGACTTTTATTGCCAAACACTACTTGTCCATTCTTCTAATCCTAGCTACTCAGTAGGCTGAGATCTGAGAGTTGAGGTTCAAAGCTAGCCTAGACAAACAAATTCAAGAGATTCATCTCAAATTGGCAGCAAAAATCTGGAAGTGGAGGTATAACTCAAATGGTAGAGCACCAGCCTTGAATAAAACAGTAAGCAAGAGGCCCTGACCTTAAGTTACAATTTAATAAGATGCTCCCTTCACCTTAACAAAGATATTGAAACCACTTCAACTCCTTTAGTTCAGAAGGTCTTTCCCATGAACAAAGCCACATCTACAAGGCAAAAGGTTATATTTAGGACCACTGTTTCCATTTAGCTATATATAATGACTTTCCTCTTTATAGATACAGTATTGGTCTGTTTGTCTTTGTTATAAAATAGAAAAATACAAGGAGAATATTAAAATCGTATACCCATTTATTGCCTCTACTGAAGTCTACTTGTTAGATATTGACTTTTTTTTTTTTTTTTGGTCAGTCGTGGGGCCTGAACTCTGGATCTAGGTGGTGTCCCTCAGCTCTTCAGCTCAAGGCTAGCGCTCTACCACTTGAGCCACAGGGCCACTACCAGCTTTTTCTGCTTATGTGGTGCTGAGGAATCAAACCCAGGGCCTCATGCATGCAAGGCAAGCGCTCTACCACTGAGCCACCTTCCCTCATTTGTTAGATATTGAAACACATAACCCATGTGACTCTGTTCATGCATAACATACTTGAATGTAAGTGGAACAGAATATAAATATTCTGTAGCTTGCTTTTATTAATATATTGCTATGTATTAGACATATAGATTTTTCTTATTTATCCTTTGGTCATACAGTATTCGTTTATGTGCATATAGCATGATCTAGCAGATCCCTTAGACAAATAGATGAAGATATATCTATTATAGTAAGTGGTTTATAAGATAAACTCGAAAAATGAGGCAGGTGGTAACAATTTTGGCAAGAAATGTACTCACTACCTTATGTGTGTAACCGTAACCCTTCTATACATCACCTTGACAATAAAATTAAATTTAGAAAAAAATAGAAGGAATAAATTTAGCCTAAAGGCACTGAAGTATAAAAATAAATAGCTAAATAAATAAAATGTGTCCTTAACAAATAAAGACCTTGTGATAACCATATTTAGAAGAAAATTGTGCGACCAGCAACCTCCAGTTTCCAAGCAAGGACATGTTCACTCTAGCTTTTCAATGAGAAGTACTCCAAGACACGACCATTGCTTCTCCCGTGGCCAGTGGGTTTAGAAGACAAACTCTGGGTGAAAATCATCAGAGTAGCAGGAGAGAATGCAGGCGTTGAGGTCAGTGCTGATGTGACCCGAGTGATTTATGTAAACGGGCTGAGCCTCAGTTACTTCCTGTGTAGATTAGAATGATTACCCCCGCCTCACCATCTTGCTGAAAGTTCTACTAAGAAAAATGTCTGAAAGGCTTGCTTCAGATCTAGCCATGTCTTCATCTGATTTTCATTAGCATCAATTAATTATGAAAAAAATTATTGGGATACTTGCATATATGCGTATAGTGTACTGTGCGCAAATTCACTCCATCTATATTATTCTTTCTCAACCCTTCACTCATGTACCCTTACATTTTCAGTCATGTTCACCCCTATGCCCTCTCTACTCCCCTTACCCCTTTTTAGGACTACATTCCATGTATAAAACAAAAACGTGACATTTGTCTTTTTAAGCTGGGTTTATCTCACTTAACATGATGGAGATCAAGACATTTTCTCATGTATTCTTGGCAGAAGAAATTTAATCCTCAAAACAAATCTCTCGTCCTAAGAAAGCTTAAACTGAGGCTTTAGCAACTTTCCCAAGGACACACATCTAGTCAGAGAGGAGCTGGGATCAGAACCACAGTCATCCGGCTTTCTAAACATAGAGAATGCAAGTTTAACTCGTATCACATAAAATTCATCTTCTTAAAAAATATGCAATTCTGTGGAGTTTGGTATATTCACAAGACTGTGCAATCATCTGTATTATCAAATTTCAGAGCCTTTCCATCACTCCAAAAATAAATCTTCTGCTATGAGCAGTCATTCACAGTTCACCTCTCTCTAGTCAATAGAGAGAGATCTATTTCCTGTCTTTATAGATTTCCCTGCTCTGGATAATTGTTTCTCATAATGGAATCTTATAGTTACATGGTCTTGGTGTTGGGCTTCTGATATTTTGCAATATTTTTCTTTTTATGTATTTATTTATTGTTATTGTAAAGGTAATGTACAGAGAGCTTGCAGTTGCATGTTAAGTAATGAGTACATCTCTTTTCAAACAGTGTTACTCCTTCCCTCCCTTTCTCCCAGTTTTCCCCTCCTTACCCCCCTTCCCACAAGGTGTATAGTTCATTTTCAACAGTGTCTAGTGTCACTGCTGCATTTGCTCATTTTGTTCCCACCATTTCTGTGTCCTCTTTTACCCTCCCCCAAACATAAACTTACATCCAAGATTAAATGTACAGAAATCAAAAACAGCGACCAAGGAGAAAAATAAAGAGCAAGATAATTTAAAAACGTTTGTTTCCATTTCTTGGCATTCATGTCGATAAATATCATTTTACATGATCATCTTGTTTTGCAATGTTTTTCTAGTCACTCATGTTGTGGAGTGCACCAGTACTTCATTCCCTGAAGTGGCTGAATATCCCTTACAGCGGCCGGTCATGTGGCGCTGCAAAGTCCTTCGTGTCAAGGAAGAGCCTGGTCCCCTGTCTTCAGCGCTCCTGGGACAGCAGCATGGCGGGAGAGCTCAGGGAAGTCATACCTCCCAAGGAGACTGGGGGCCCTGCTCTTTTCCATTCTCTTTTTCTTTTTCCAGGTGCCATGAATGTCTGTCCTCAGCAGATGTTCCCATATAATCCCTACCATCTCATCCTGCTTGGCACAGGCTGACAAACCAGGGGTCAAACGGGACATGGACTTAACCCCCAAATCTGTGAGCCTAAGTAAACCTTTGCCTCCTGCAGGAGTTCTGTGACAGTGAAAGAAACCTCATGTATGTAGTCATTCTGTGCCTCGTGTTTTAAGGAACTGGCAAGCTGTTTTCCACAATAACGTCAACATTTCTATCTGCACCGACAAACGAAGAGTACCCATTGCTTCACACTCTCATCAACATCTGTAATTGTCTATTCTTTAATAATTATTATAGGGAATCTGAGTGTATGAAAGAGAGTCTCATTATGGCTTTGGTAAGGACTAATGATGTCAAGTATTTCTTCAGATTTTTTTTGGTCATGTATATAACTTCTTTAGAGAAGTATCTAGCCATATCCTACCCACTTTGTAATTTGGTTGTATGTGTGAAAATAACATACAGAAGGGTTATAATTACACAGGTAAAGTAATGAGTACATTTCTTATCAAACATTGTTGCCTCCTCCTTTGTTCCCCCTTCCCATCCCTTCCCATCTTCCCCCCCCCCGCCCACCACCCTTCATTTCCCCCTACTCCTCCCCCACCAAAGTTGTAAAGTTTGTTTTTTGACATAACACCTTGTACATCTCATTATTGCAATGGGTCCACCTGTATCCCTATTTAAACAATTTCTTTTTCCCCTTCCCCTCCACAAATTATACCAACATCAAATACAGTGAAAGCAGGGGTTATACCATGGAGGAGGGACATACAAAGCAACAAAGAAATCATCTTATAAATATGTTAGAAACAATAGCAAGAAAGAAAAACCACTTGAGTCCTTATCTTGGG
>NW_012267256.1:2532047-2604151 GCF_000151885.1 Dipodomys ordii
CCATCCTGGAATATTTTCAGAGTGTCTGCTTTGACTTCGAGGTCTTTGATTCATTTGGAGTTGATCCTGGTTCAGGTGATATATAAGGTCTAGCTTTAGTTTTCTACAAGTGATTAACCAATTTTGCCAGCACCATTTACTGAAGAGGCTGTCTTTCCTCCATTTTATGTTTTTAGCTCTCTTATCGAAGATTAGATGGCTATAGGTCTGTGGGTTCATTTCTGGGTTTTCAATTCTATTCCATTGGTCCTGACGTCTGTTCTTGTGCCAGTACCAAGCTGTCTTGATTACTATGGCTTTGTAGTAGAGTCTTAAATTTGGAATTGATATTTCTCCAGCACTGTTCTTTCTGTTGAGGATCATTTTTGCTTTTCGGGGTCTTTTATTGTTCCATATGAATTTTTGGATTGCCTTTTCTATTTCCTTGAAGAATGAGGTTGGAATATTGATAGGTATTACAATGACTTTGTAGATAGCCTTGGGAAGTATTAAAAAATCTGGAATGCTTCACAAGTTTGTGTGTCATCCTTGTGCAGGGGCTATGATAATTTTCTCTGTACCATTCCAATTTTAGTATATGTGCTGCCGAAGCGAACACTTGGTTGTGTCTTTTTATGATTTTTTTTTGTAATTAAACTGTTCTTGTAGTCCCTTATCGGATATGTGATTTACAAGTGTTTTCTCCCTGTTTGGGAATATCATTTTTTCTTCTTAATATTATCCCTTGATGCACAAAACAATTGTGGAGTTCCAATTGATCTATTTTCCCCCTCGTTTCTTGTACTTTTTTAGAGCCGTCTAGCTTTATAGCTCTTCCTTTCATGCAACCAGTTCCTTCCAAATGAGATTAGTTATGCAAAGTCCCTGTCACCACATCTGACATATCATAGAATTTCAATACATTTCAGATTCTTCTTTTTGTACTTGAGAAACCAGAATAAGAAATAGTTTGTATGAAACAGATGAGTGGACTCAAATAAATTAAGAGAGGAGTCCAAACCTTTACATAAGTGGGAGAGGGATGTGGTCACGGCGCATTGACGGCTGTGGAACATGAGGTGTGAAGACTTTCAGAGACTCTGCTGGAGGACCGGGCGAGAGGAGACTGGCAGCCCAGGCTGAAACTTCCAGAAGCCAAGGCTATACAGAAGCCAAGGTGCAGTGGCATAAAGCTGGCGCACGCGAAACAGACTTCTTTGTAAATGTGAACCTGAAAAGGAATGTCAGAGCTTATACACTGGAAAACAATAGGATTTTAAAAAAAATCATGACTAAAGTCGCATCCCTTCTTATCTTCAAAATCCTCCCCATAATCCCACAGCACTAAAATCAAGACTATCCATCGGCTATCCCCAAGGAAAACGGGAAGGCCATGTGGCACACGCAGGAGAACTTGTTTCCTGGGGTGGTTATTGGCTCTGGTGTCCAGGTCACGGTACATAGCACATCCCACAGAGGTGGAGGTGGGGGTGGGATTGCTGCGTGGGGCCACTGAGCGCTGACACCGCCCTGTGGAGCTGCTCCCGGCGACCCATCGCAGATCCCGTGAACTATGAAATTACCCTTTCCTGGAAGCATTTTCTTCTTCCTTTCTGTTTAGTAGCTGCAATGATTCTGTCTTTTGCAGCTATTTACCTTGACCTCTTGCATTGTGATGAGCTGTTTTTCTGCTTAGTTATCTGTTGTTGCCATTAGACTTGAAAAAAAAATGGATTCGTCAATTTGCCCCATCCCTAGGAATATGTCTTAATATCTACAGACATTGGTGGTGGTGGTTGTTTTAAACTAGGAGGGAGGTTGCTACTAACTCCCTCTAAATAAGGATCGGGGATCTCACAGAAGCCCTATAAAACACAAGCTAGCCTACCGCAGCAAAGGATTACCTGACCCAAAGGTCAGTGATAGAGAGAACACTTCCTGATTGAGGAATCTTGAGGGCAGAAATTATGACTTAATCATCGCTCTTTTGTGTCTATACAAAAGGGAATTTGGGCCAGGCACCAGCCGCTCATGCTCAGGAGGCTGAGATCTGAGGATCATGGTACAAAGCTAGTCAGGGAAGGAAAGTCCATATGACTTTTATCTCCAATTAATCACCCCAAAAATAAAAGCTGGTAGTGGAGCATTACTCTCAGCAAGGCATTGGTTTCCTGGATCCCTCCTTCTTAGTCTTTTTACCAGTCTTCTCATTCCCAACGGCACGCTTTTCCTACAAGATAGCTCTTTCACACTCCTCCTTACAATCCCAAGACTTACTCATTTGGAAAAATAACAACTTCTTACCTTTAACATGCAGAGGAACGTATGACTCTCCCTCAACTTGAAATTCCAACCACCTTTGTCTTCCGCTCCTCTTTGCATGTGTTGCTTCCGGGGTCTGAGAGGCACTTCCTTTGTCGCTCTCCAGCGCAACGCTAACGTAGATATCGCCGTGAAGATCACGTGGAGTTGTGATAAACACCTGTCAGGAGTTGACCTTCAGTGGTTAACATTGTCCAGGACAATGCAGAGGGCTTCATCCAGACACCCAGAAGGCCCTGAGAGCAAAGTGGAGGTTTCCCCGAGACCCTCAGCAGCAGTGCCTGCACTAGTTCCTAGCTTCTCTCTCCTGATTGTCTGCTCTCCAGGTTTCAGATTTGTCCACACTCACATTCATCTCATCTCATTTCCCTCTCTCCCTCCTTCCTTCCCTCTCTTCCTCCTTCCTCTGTCCCTTCCTCCTTCCCTCTTTCTTTCTCTCCTTTCCTCTTTCATTCCTACACTCTCTCTCTCCCTCCCTCTTTCACTCCTTCCCACGGGAGTGGCCAAATAAAATATTCAGCTCCTGATATTCAATGGTGCATGTTTTACTAGTGAGTGGATTTATTCTGTCTAGTCTTGTCATTGGAAACAGAGGGGACATCCTGGTTCAAATGTGTGCCTAAGCATGCACAGGTTGGTAAGGTGCACACCTGCCTTTTGCTGGTAATTTGCCTGTCCTTACCTGTGGCACTGCCTGGAACCGAGGACCTACACTGATCAACCTCGTCCATCGTGGGGCAGGATTAGCCTGCCTCAGCAGCAGAAATAAAGCTTCAGCTTTCCTTGTCACTTCTCTGTGCACGTCTTCCTTTCCTGTGGTTTGATGACGGCGATACAGACACACCCTCTGTGCTCCAGTCTGTCCACCTCTTAGAGAGCAGTGCTTCAGGCCCATCCAGAGCAGCCAGGCCAAAACGTCTGAACTTAGCAAACGTGCATGTCAGTAACTGAGAATCCTACGCCTCTGTGCTAGTATCCGGAGGTAGGCAGCTGCAGGTGGAATTATGAACAGGGATGTGTGCTGAGTTGGAGCCTCAAATGAATCTCCAAGGCTCTGGTTTGGAGAAGGGATAGAGAGCTCGTATCTGGCATCGGTAAGTTATCTTGGGCCATCTCATTTCTCTAGGTGTTCAGGATTTTACAGGGCCTTTCTACAATAAAGAGCCAGGCCTTTGCCAGGGCTAAGGGAGAGGCCCTGCAAAAATGTCTAGAGCTATGTGGAGACGTTACATGAACGAGATTTCTGGAGAGCTGGGTATGTGAGAGACAACACTGGTTATTGACTGGGATTTTCCTCTTTGCCTACCGCTGTGGGTCTTGCTCTACTAAGATGGGGGCAGTCGTGACAACGTGGTATTTCTTCTTGGACGGGTCAATTTATTGAAGGCTTGCAGAGTGAAGAAAAGCACCTGAGGAAAGTAAAAGCTTTGGAGGTCCTTACTTCTCGGAGCCACTGAGACACAGATTGGGGCTGCAGCACTGAGGCCACCGGTACTGAATATGCTAGGGAGGTGTGCAGGCACCCAGAGGTGCGCCCTTCTCCCCAAGACGCAGAGACAGAAGGTTTCCAGCAGCAGGTCTGAAGAGGAAGCCTTGGCCTTATGTAAGGCTCGGGAGGAACATATGGCAGTGTGTTGAACCTCATGATGGAGCATTTTCCCAATCGAGTTTAAGTGAACATGTTGTATACCCCAGACAGCTGGCATCGCGTAACTGGCACACAGGCAGAGCGAAAGACAAGATGACTCTTTTCCCTCCGTACTGTTTTTCTCTGTGCGACATCCACCATGTAACACCACCTCTGCTCAGCTCCATCGCCTGCTAAAGTAAGAAGGAGACGTTCCCCCTCGCTGTGGCATCCTTTGCTGTGAGGATCGTGTGCGAGGGTCTGTGTGGCTCTGGTATTTTAATCGGACACCTTAGGCTGCGGGGTGACCTTCTGACTCTTTAGGAACTCGGGACCATCAGATGAGCCTCTCTTTAGATGGATGTGACAGCCGCTGTACCTCCTGACACGGCAGTTCACCCTAGAGCACTGGGGAGCCTGTCTCTCCCAGCAGAAGGTGGAATTGAAGAGGAAGATAATTTTAGAATTAAGTGTTAGGGAAAGGGGAGGTTCTTCCATTTCGATTTCCTGTTTCCTGTCTAATCTTTTTCTAAAATGTTAATAGTGGGAGAGGTGATCCACTATTTATATGCAGCAGCATCTGTGCTGGCTTCTTCTCAGCCCATGGAGAATTAAGCCCAGAAATATCTATCAACTTACGGGAAGTGGTGCATCAAGAATGTGTTAATAGGGCTGGGAAGGTGGCTCAGTGGTAGAGCGCTTGCCTTGCATGCCTGAGGCCCTGGGTTCGATTCCTCAGCACCACATAAGCAAAAAGAAAAAAGCCAGAAGTGGCGCTGTGGCTCAAGTGGTAGAGTGCTAGCCTTGAGCTGATGAGCTGAGGGATAGCACCCAGGCCCAGAGTTCAAGCCCCACGACCGGACCCAAAAAAAAATTTTAAAAAATTTTAAAAAGAAATGTGTTAATAATGAATTCAATTGTCTCATTTCATTTGCTCATCAATTGATAATATTTGGGGCAATTTTAAAGTATAGAAAATATATTAATTACACAATAAAAAGTAAAAAAATTGATATTTTCTTCTGTCATTGGCCTTTCCCTGGGTTTTTCATTTTCTCATTCACTTTTAATTTAGGCATTTGTTAAAAACATATTGAACCTAAAATAACATGACCTATTTATTGATCAAAATAAAACTATTGGGCATGTTTTAATTTAGAAATTGTACTTTTAGGAAGTGAGCTCACAGACTTGTCTTCATGAGCTAAAATATATTTGTATTGAAGTTTTACTGTAATAGACTTAAAATGAAATCCATCTAGTGTTCACTAATACAAAGGTTATATAAATGATATATGTCTATATCATATAAAACATAATGAATATATATATCAGCATTCAAGAAAAAGGATCATAGTAAGCTTCATGTTTGAAATTCACTGAATTAAAATCAAATGACAATATAGTATTCATATAATTAAATGGTTCTGTGTTTTTAAGAGGATATCTCCTTTGCATAAAAAATGCTCTAGAACAGAAACACTTAATAACAAGTAACAGTACTTCTAACAGTAATTGTAATTAATAGTAAAAATAATAGTTGGAGATGTAGATAAGAAAGGGATTTTTTCCCACTTGAAAGGTGGTTCTTAAAGTTTTGAACTGCTTTTGTGGTTGTCTTATGTTAATTTTAATGCTTTATGTTGTTAGAGAAATTTTAGGTTCACAGCAAAATTGAGAGGAAGATGCAGAGATTCCCCACACGCTCCCACATCCACAGACTGGTCCAGACTGGTTATAACTAAAGAGCCCACATAGACAGCTCACAAGAATAAAGCCTGAAGTTTAGCTTAAGGATTACCTTGTGGTGTGTGTCTATGAGTTTGGACAAATTTATAGGCACGAATCAAGCACATAGTACCAGAATATTTCCACTACTCTAAAATTCCTCTGTGATCAACCTATTCGCCCCTCCCCGCTCCAACCCCACAGATGGCCATCACTGATCTTTTTACTGTATCCCGTTTTGTTCTGTTAGAATGTCCATGTTGGGAATTATATGCTATCATTTTGTTTCTTAGGACAAGCCTTTAAAAAGCAACTCTCTATCTTTTCCCTCCAGCTTGCTGTAGGTACTCAAAGTTGCCAGCAACCTATCCGGTTTTTTCTATCACCCATTTCTTCAAAAATCTTTAATTCCCTAAATCTGTTGAGAATGGATCTGGACTCATCAGGGATGATCGCTTTTCCTTGCCACACTTAATCCTAACTGGGAAGGAAATGTACCAAAAGGGCGTCTCTCTGCCCACAGTATCCTGCCGCTGAAGACACGTTGCAAGAATTCCACCTGCATTCAAGCATTTCCACACAACGCAATGGCTCATGGTGTGAAGAGTAAGCCTGCAGTCGTTGGAACTCTTGCCAGCGTTGAAGAGCCTTCCCCTGGCGTGAGCGGTTCTGAAATTACTTGGCATCCAAGACAGCCCCTCCTTGGTAACCCCGTCTCAGCGTTCCAGGCGGAGTCCCCCTGGGAGAGCGGACACGGTTGCATCCTGGGCATACTCTTCGCACCCAGCACCTGTGCTCAAGCCACCAAACCGTGCTGGTCCCTAAGAGCATCTTTGTGAGCCAGACGCTCCCTGGCATGGCGTGCCAGGAGGGTGCATGGGACACCGGCAGGGAATGAAGTGCCCCCCCCGGTAGAAATTATACCAAAGAGTGCACTGGAGCGCTCACTCAGTGGATCCACACCAAGGCAAAGATAAGGGACGCAAATTCAGCCACGTTTTGCTCTCTTCGGGGCTGGCTCCTTTTGCCTCTTTTCACTTCGGATGCTGAGAACAGATAGATGGCAATGTTACTGCCAGCCTGCTGAATGAGAGTTGGGCATCGTTTGGTCCTTGATTATTACAGCAGTTTTGACCCCTGTCCTCTCCAACCAGTCTCCACCACCACTTTCCAAAAGGTCCTTCCAAATTTCAGAGAGCCGTTCACAGCCAGTCACAGAGAGCCTCCACATGGGTCCCAGATCCCCCCTCTGCCTGGATCAGACAGCCTGTCCCTGGGATTCTCAGCCCCACTGTAACAAGAGGGTTCAGGGCGGGGCCAGAATGCCCGTTACATTCGCAGGCTTCTGCTCCATACTTACATTAACAGTGTCTAAGCAAATCTCCTATGGCCTGGTCTCTGGTGGATGCTAGTCCATCAGAGATGCTCAGGACTCCCAATTAATTTTCCCTTTCTTGGCCTCTTGCTCAGAATTGTCTCCGTAATTTCTCTTTTCTCATGAGCTCCCCAGCTCATCCCCAAGACCTGAGCCCTTGCTCCCCCACTTCTGGGCTTTGCGCTTGGTCAGACGCCTCCTTTCTTTCTGAATATTGATTGTAAAGGTGGTAAACAGAAGGCCTGTGGAGGTTCCGTAAGTCAGGTAGTGAGTACACTTCCCTTTGAACAGTGTCCACTCTCCCTCCTGGCATACATTTATCTTCATGATTCCTCGGGGCTTTTCTCGCTCATTCTCCCTCTACACCATCAACCGCTACTCACCAAATAACTGGCTTTTCATGGGCCAGTCAGCGCTGGGGTAGCTTGCAATGCCAGATCTGGAGGAAGAATCGTGACACTGACACTTGTCTAATCTCTCTTCCACCCCAGGAGCAGAAAGATTTCCTCTGTGAACATCTTGTGACTAAGTCTTTATAGACTGCTGGTCTAGCCCAGGCCACTCCTGCATTCCTTAACATTTCTGGCTCTTCACTCGCAGCTCCATATCCAGTAGAGCTGGTGTCTCAGCCACCCGCATAGATGATCTGCTCTGAGACCCTCTCCTTCATCGCTGACCTACTCATCTCCACCTCAAACACCCACCCCAAAACCTCCACTGTAAGCCAGGCACTGGCTACTCTAGCTGCTCAGGAGGCTAATATCTGAAGACCAAGGATCCAAGTCAGCCCAGGCAGAAAAGGCCATGAAACTCTTATCTCTACTTAACCAGTCACAAGCCAGACGTGAAGGTGTGGGAGAATGCCAGGCTTGAGCCCCAGGACTGGCACACAAAAACTGAAACAAAGATCCAACTATAGGTAGTCACTCCCAGCGGATGACAGCCATGAACACTTCCGAGGAATACTTTCCATTCACTCGACCAACGCTCGACTCCAAGGCGCGCGGCCGCAAGAGGCCCAGGGAGCCTCTGACTGTGTAATCTTTCCAGGGCCCCTCGGTGCACTTCCTTGCTCACCTGGGTCTGACAGCTCATCGTATTGCACCTCTGAGTACATTGGTCGACGGTCTGGTTTCACGGTCCACACTCGGAGTGGAGAAAGCCACGGGAGGTTGCTCACTGACCTCGTTCCAAGTTCCTGACTGATACCCCTCAGAACTCTTGTGATTTTGCCCTTCTCTTACACATTTCCACAATCCAGTCACTCTACTCTTATCGCAAACTAATGCTGCTTGACACTACCACAGAATCATATGGAAGACGTGAAATCTCACATTACTGGGCCGATTGCTCCAAAGGTTTCTATATCCATAATTTCTTGTGGGAAGGGAGTCACTAAGCTGCATTATTATTAATAATTCCTGGGTGAGCCAGGCAACGGTGGCCCATGCCTATAATCCCAGCTACCCAGAAGGCTGAGATCTGAGAATCATGGCTCGAAGTCAGCCTTGGCAGGAAAGTCTGTGAGACTCTTATCTCCAATGAACCATCAGAAAAGTGGAAGTGGTGCTGTGGCTCAAAGTGGTAGAGCGCTCGCCTTGAGAAAAAAAAATGTTCAAGGACAGCACCCAGGCCCTGAGTTCAAACCCCACAACTGACAAAAATAAAACAGTTCCCAGATGGTATTGCTACTAACGGTGTGGAGCGCACCCAGAACCAGAGCCCTGGGTGACTGCCTCAAGACTTCCTTCAAGCCTCCAACACCAACTTTCTCTTAGCTGATGACATTGCTTCTCGGTGTGTGTGTGTGTGTGTGTGTGTGTGTGTGTGTGTGTGTGTGTGTGAGATTGAGAGAGAGTGTATGTGTGCATAAGGAGTTCACAGGCCTCCCTTCTTCCTGGAGTACTAGCTGGGAGCTCTTTCTTCAATATCAATTGTGACTCCAGTGTCCATCCACAGAGTAGTTGAACCTCTCAGATCCTTGACCCCATAGCCAGCCCCGCCACGTACGCCCACACCCCCTCTCTCTCTTTTCTCTTTTAAAGCTTTCTCTCCCAACATGAAAAATGCTTCCCTCTCCTGTTCTGCTGAGCAAAATCGTGTTGAGGAGAATGCTCGTTACCACCAGGATTCTTCCGTCTCTCCTTTACAGCGACATTCATGAGATTCTGGACTCCTGGCCTTCTCCAACACGCCTTTGACTTCAAACTGCATCTGCCAAGAAAGCTCCGATCCTCTTCCAGATCTTCATCCCCCATCATTGTCTCAATGACACGTTCCCTGACCAGCCCATGAAAAATTCAACATTCATCCCCACGGACCAGAAGTCTCCATCCCGCTGTCCGCAGCAACGTCTGGAACCCTTTTGTCTCCTTTATGACTTGTGGTCTGAAATTCAAACACAGTAGGCTTAATTGAAATGAGATAAAACCAATCTCATTCAGAGAGTACCACTGAGAATGCATTGACCACTTCCAGGTTTTTTTGTTTGGTTTGGTTTGGGAGGAGGGAGGACTGAGGTAATTTATTCTAGAATAGGAAATTCGTTCAGATGAGTTATACCAACAAAGGAATATTTCAAGAAATATCTGTTGGAAAATTTGTCACACAGTATGTTAAACATGTTGCCACGTCTAGTTTGCTGAAGGCCTTCCTAAATAGAATATACTTCTCATGTTCTTTGATCTTCTTTGTTTCTGTATTATGTGTGGAGTTTGAAGAGTAACTTAACACTCCATAGTTAAGAGTGCTAGGAGCGATGTTCTGAGTACATTTAAATTTCACTGAGCCTTGGAATTCGGCAGATCTCTCTTGAGGCCCCTGCATATGTAGCTTGATTTGTTTTTATTTCATTCCAGTGGATTTTTTTCAGCATCAATTGCAAAACTCAGGGTCTTGTACAAGTTAGGCAGGTGCTTTACCACAGGAATGTGTGCCTAGGACTGTAGCTTTGCTCTTACTCAGCCACGGCTTATAGCGATAATCCTAGCTGCTCAGGAAGCTGAGAGCTGAGGATCGCAGCTCAAAGACAGTTTGGGAAGAAAAGTCTATGAGATTCATATCTCTGATTTTAACTACTAAAGTATTACAAATGGAGGTGTAGCAGCATACCTGAGTGTCCAGACCTTGAGTCCAAGTTCCATAGGTAAAATTAAACTTCCTTTCTGACTACTCATTTCTCTATTTTAACTCTTACCTGAATGGGTGAGGAAAGAAAGAGAAAGGTAAAAAGACCATGACCTGTCCTTTCCTAAAAGAATCACTTTGTCTGCCATGTTGTGGAAAGGTGCTCGAGTGCTCTTGAAAACGCCAGCCCTGGGGTTGTGAAGGTGGCTCAGTGGTAGAGTGCGTGCCTAGCATGCACGGGGCCTGGGGTTAGATTCCTCGGTGCCACATAAACAAACGATAAATGAATAACATTAATTTTAGAAAAAGAAGAAGCCAGCCCTGGCTTTGGGCAAGCTCTGTCGTACGTAACGTCACCTGCAACACAACTGACTAGCAGGGAATGAGTTTAGCTGAAACCAGCAGAAAACATAGGCCACGTAGTGCAAAGCGACAAGACTGATGGATAACCCAGAGATGAAGGGATGTGCAATTTCTCCTCTGCTCAGGGCCCAGATAAAGAAGAGGTCAGACTAAAACCCTGGAAATTAAAAGAATGAAAGAATGCCAGTTAAATACCTGTGAGGTTTCCCAGTACCTAGAACCCATCCGTCTGGCATATGGGAATAGTGGCTGGATAATAAGAAAGATGAAACATGTTGAAAGAATTAAACCATCAATGGCTTTTCAATATCCTCGTTTCTCTACTACAGTGATCGAAAATCATAGTAATTAGTAAATAAATGGCCACTGAGGTTTTAACTGCTGCAAGTGCCCAGGAAGAAAAACTCAAGCTTGGGGAAATCACCATGTCCCCCGTCACTGGGGTGGTGTGGCACCGCACGCACCAACGAGACAAAGGGACGTCTTTCCCTTCATTCTGGCCAAGGTGTGTCTGAAACCGAAAGGTGCGCCCTTCAGAAGGGGAAAAATGAGCACAGACCATTGTGCCCTTCCAAGCTCATGTGTTATAATAGAAGCACAAAATTAAAGAAGAAAGAGGAGAAAATGCCAAGGTCATTTGATTGGGAGGAAGAAGGAAAAAAAAACATCTGGCAAGGTTTGGGATCATTCTGCTGTAGAATTCTGCCAACCCCTTGTCGGGTGAATTTAGTTCTTAAATCCTCCCCTCCCCCAGAAGATAGGAGAATGACCTAATTCTCCCAAGGCAGCACATTCTCAAATGAGGCTGTGCTACCGCGGTTTATAGGAAACTTTCAGTTCCATTATCGCACCAAATGAGCTCTGGGATAATCAGAGCCTCTTGGGAAAGACTAAAAACTAAAAAAAAAAAAAAATAACAAACCACCCATCCCCTCACAGGAGGCTCTGCGCGGCGGCTTTGCTATAACCCAGGAGATTTCACAAGCCACATGGGAAGCCAAGCTTCCTAATGGAATACTTAGCGGCGTTGCCATGCGAAAAGAGGATGCTTTGTGTTGAGCATGTTTTTCCACTTACTGGGATCATTAGAAGGGCCAGTGAGAGGTCTCCAAGACCTCGCTTGGTTATTGTTTAAGATAAAGTACATAATTTTCAACCTCGGCAAGAAGACTATAAGTAGAGTATGATTTTTGCCTCCATTGTCCAGGTAAAGAAGAGGAAAATGTGTCTCAAATGCTTCCCCCTATATATTAAAAGACGAACTACTGCACCCTTGTCTGGCTGGAGGCTTTCCCCACCAGAGAGAGATCACCAGAATAAACGGATACAAGAAAAGAAGCCGAGCTCTCCAAGCAAGTGACTAGGAAAAAACCCAAAAAGCAAAAGACACTCGCGAGATGGTGCTGCTAGACCCCAGGCGCTGGAAAGTCGGGACAGCACCCAACATAGCCTCCAAGAGACAGATCAGAGCCCAGACGGGACTTGAACCCTCCACCCTCTTCACGGCCGTCCCTTTCATCTTGAGTGAAAGAAGAGGAATGAGCCCACTCTCTTATTACCCGGGGTCTTTTGTTTTGGTGCACGTGAGCACTGCAGCAGAGAGCCCGCCTCAGTCTCCAGCTGCCAGCACTTCCCCCAAGGGGTAAGAAAGCTGTTGTCACTTCTAGGCTAATAATAGAGAATGTAGCACAACTGCTTTCTGATCTTTCAGAGTACTTCAATATTCCAAGAGGAGGATAAAAAAGCCTCTGGGCTCCAGGGGAGAAAAGAAAATAAACGATTAGATCACAGTGGGTCACATCTGAAAGCGATTAGATCACAGTGGATCACATCTGAAAGCAATTGTCTAACATTCCTGTAGATCAATAATCATGGGGAATGTTTTGGGGGGCCCTGTAATTAAAAACCATTACTTTTGCTCCCTCACTTCACTTCTACCATTTATGAAAAAACAGAAAAATCAACATTTTTATTCAACAAAGCCTTCCTGCTTTTCTTGACTTTCCTCCAATGTGCTAACTTATGTCTCACTCCGTGTGGGGTTCATTATTTCTTTTTAATCGATATGGGTAAGCATTCATGGAATAACTAAGACATTTGCAGAAAAATGGGGAATCAATTTTAGGGGTATCTGTGGTTCACATTCCAAATCATACAAACCTGCTGTCCCCCCCCCCAATATTTTAAGACATAGACTTGTTATAAAACTGTAATTATGGCACTACTTGGAATTCAGAGCACACCTTTCCCGCTGAGAACTCAATATATCTATTACAGATTACCTTATTTCATGCCCACTGTATCCTTCTAAGTTGGACAGGTTTAATATGCTCACATCCCTATATCATGAAGGCAGAAATAGGAGTCTACAATTCAAACAGAACTAGATACATAGAATGAAATTATAACACCAGAGCTAAAATATTGCAGGGGAAATTTGGAGAACGATACTCAAGTCATTCACTGATTGCAAGAAATTGTTGCGCCCTGCGTATGGTATTGAAAACTAACCCTCCAAAATGTCCTCAAACTCTAGGCTAGTGCATTTTATTAAAGCAACCATGTGCTCTCTGACCCACAGATAGACTGACTGAATCAAGTGAAGGAGAATTCTGGATGCCATCTGGTGGCCCTAACGTACTGGGCTCTCCTAACATTAAAAAACTCATCTTGTCAGGTATCAGTGGCTCAGACCTGCAATTCTAGCTCCTCGGGGAGCCTGAGATCTGAGGATTGTGGTTAGAAGTCAACCCAAGCAGAAAATTTCCAGAGATTCTTGTCTCCAATTACCCAGCAAAAAGCTGGGGGTAGAGGTGTGGTTCGAGTGGTAGAACATCAGTCTTGAACAAAAAATGCCAAGCATGCGAGCCTAGTACCTGCCCCAAACAAGCAAACCACAGAATACTTCTTTACTGCCTGGATGCATAGCAGAATGGTGAACAAAACTATAAGCATAAAACGAAAGCAAACATTCATAGTGCCTATGCTTTTCCTATGTTATTATGAATTAAATGAGCAACATAGTAACAAACCAAAAAGAAGCTTTGTTTTCAGTTACCAGAAACGTCTGTATAGCTTTATCCCTTTAATGTGTTTAAAAAGCAACATAGGTGAGTGGTCATTTCATTCCCACCCGCAGGTCCTCTTGATAAAAGAAGTTCTTTGCAAGAGGCATTTCTTCCTGTCCTTATACATCAAATAAATAAAACAAAAATTTCTGCCAAGCCAAATCCATCTGCTTCCACCTTCAACTGGCCTAAAATAAAAATAGCACCCTTCTGTGTTCCTCCCTGTTCATCTACTTAGGGATTAAAGATCTAGAGAAAGAGAAAGGGAAATAGAGAGAGAGAGAAATCACACAACTGTCTAAACAAATCAATTCAACATTTCCAAGGACTTTTGACCTGAAGCAATGTCAATCTCATCATTTTTTCCCCCTTTCTCTATTTGAATCAACATAACCCACGATTCTGATCATGGCAATATGTCAGTGCCTGTGGAGGGTACATTTTATTGTTCCTAAAGCCCCAGACGGTAATGAAAAATAAGCAAGAAAACGATAAATTCATCAAAGTTGCGAGAATATTTGAGAGGAGGGGAGAAAAAAAAGGAATTTCCCGAGGTAACTGTCCTTGACCTGGCTCTTTAATCGAGTGAAATTTCATCACTTTATCTAATATCATGCTTCATGCTTCAGGCTCCCAGCAATTCTATTTTAGCGCGGTCTAATGGGCAGCTGACACATCCACTCAGCGCGGAGCTGCATAATATGTGCTGACATACTGTGTGGTGAGCAGGGCTGCACCTTCCCGCTCTCCCCAGGAAAAAAAAATGTCCCCAAGAAAAGGTTCTCCATAATTCCAGGCTCAGCTTTCCAGGCTTGTGTGGACTTCCCATTTTCAGAGATGCAGGGTCCCCTTGCTTTAGATTCGGGGTGCCTGTGCATTGATGAGGGCAGGTGAGAGGTTGGAAAAGCCCCGGTGAGGAGTGTCTGAAATCTGAATCTCGACAGTGTCTCCAAGAGCGTCGTGCTAACAGTGTCATGGCGGCTCTTCTCAGAATCTCTGATTCAATTTGATATTCGGAGGCGAACGTACTGAATTGGGCCTGAAAATAGGAATGCACACCAAAAGCTTTTGTACTTACTCAGTTCAGCAGGCATGGCAAACTCATCAGCCGCTATTTGTACACTCGAGGCATGCAGAGACTTACTTTGATGTTCTGATTCACATCTGCTATTTCCACACCCCCGAGTGTCATTTTGGCATTGCAAAGCACCTCAAAAAAAGGTTGCCTTTTAAAATAATAACTGAGGATATTAGCACAAATGAAGCAACAATCACACACATACACACACTTTTCTAGATATGTGTACATCTAGCTATGCCCATGTCAACTCTAAATTTCTCAAACTTCAATATTTTCTAAAAGGAGACTAAAAGAGTAGTGGTATTTTACTCTATAAAACATGCAACCCTGAACTGCATAAAATATAATATCAAGGATGTTATTATTATTATTCCCATAAGAGACAAAAATACGGGCTGCAGATTGAAGAAAAGTCTTGTTTCAATCTTGTTTCCTGAATTGAACCACTTGCTATGGTTATATAGTAGAATGTGTTTTTCTCAAACAATTAACAGCTAAATAAAGGTATTAAAGGGATGTGGCACAAGGCATACAAACTACTCTCAAAAAGTACAGAGAAATTTAATTAGAGAAAGGGAGAATGATGAAGGATGTGTGGCAAAATGTTAAATAAAAAAAAGAAGAGCAAATCATCCTTACAATGCGAAATCATTCTTGTCTCAAGATCGTAAATAAATATTGTCAAGTTCAATTTTAACTGTCTCATCGAGCAAGATGTATGGTATTCATAAATTGCTTTGTTAAATGATAAATCCGTTGAACAGCTACTTGAAATAACAAAAAATAAATAAAACTTTAGTTGCCTTCCCTCCTCCACATCGGAAGAATAAGCCAGGTTTGCATACATTTACTAATTCACTATAGCATTTCCCATCCTCAGAGAACCTTTGAAATGGTCATAATGGTCTCCTGTCTCATTAATGAGGAGTGGAAATCTTTAACATGTGTTCGTTTCAAACAAGACTGGTAATTCAAGCCAAATAGGAAATGCAAGGCAACAGGGGATTTTTGGGTTGGTGTTGTTTTGTCTTTGTTTTTGTTTGCTTGTTTGTTTATCCAGTCTTGTGACTTTTCCATAACTGTAAAATTACTGTAGAAGAAAACATGTCTAAAAATTACTATAAACCGTAAATAACAAGCAGAGCGCTGATGGCTCACCCTTGAAATCCTAGCTACTCAGGAGGCTAAGATCTGAGGATCGTGGTTCAAAGCCAGCCCTGGCAGAAAAGCCCATGAGGTTCTTACCTTTAATTAACCAGCAAAAAGCTAGAAGGTGAGGTATGATTCATGCAGTAGAATGGTAGCATAGAGTGACAAAGCCAAATAAGAACATTAAGCCATGAGTTCAAGACCCAGTACATTCTGTCTGTCTGCCTGTCTGTCTGTCTGTCTGTCTCTTTCTCTGTCTCTGTCTCTCTGTCTCTCTGTCTCTCTCTCTCTCTCTCTCTCTCACACACACACACAGAGCAAATAACAATGGATGGAACTGGTATTTGAGTAGGTGTACACTACATGAACACATTAAACCAAAGCATAGTTTACACATAAGACAACGGACCAAGTCCAGAATCCTGGCAACGATCATGTTAAAAAAACCATCTTCCATCTAATACGCTGGCTCCAACTGTCATGAAGTTTCAGGATTTCTAGCTTCATTACAACTCTGAGGTCTCCCTGTACAGTATGCTTTGTTTCACCTCATATATTTTACACTTAGGAAGCTGGAGTACAATAGCTTTCCATTTCCCAAAGAGATTAAATTTAATCTCAAATGGAGTAAGACATTTCTATCTTGTGGGCGGTGAACGCCACCCCGGAGCTCGCCCAGAGAGCCCCACGGGCAACTCATTTGTCACATAGCATTGGTGGCTGCACTGAAGGAGGAGGGGAGTTAAGCAGCAGAGGCTTCCTCTCGGGTTGAAAGCAGGCATTTCCACATGGATGAAATGGGGACATAGTTCTGTCTTTGGAATGCCAGTATCCATACCACATTTTCCATGTCTCATGGTAGTACTTGGTACAGATCAGCAGATATTCCCCATTGGTGCCCGGCTTTGCCTTCACTCAAAAGCAATTGGTACCGATTGTAATTGAATAATAACCACGGTGAAAATGGCCCTCCTATTGTATTGAATCTTTATACTGTGCTGTGACCTTTGTACATGATGCCACATTACCTACCTTCATCTTCATGATTCTCTGAGCCAACTATTATTAGCTCCACTTTAAGGATCAACAAAACAAAGTTGATGGAGGCCAAATGCTTTGTCCAAAAGCACCCAGCACAAAGTTGGGTCCGAAGTGGGATTTCAGACCAGGCTGTCTGATTCCACGTCCTTAATGCCTAACCTCCACACGCAATGACCTCTAAAACACAAAACTGATTTTAAAAATGGATGACAAACTGCTTCCTCACAAGCTTAGTGCAGGAGACACCCACACTTCGGTGTGTACACCCTGGTGCCGAACACGCCATCGCCGCATGCGACCAGCTCCCTGGCACGCAGCTTCCAGTGAATAACGCTCTCAAATAAAGCTACGACTATTTAGAGCAAAGAATGCAAAGCAGGGTTATTTTTGGAGGTTATCTAAAGTTTCTAAGAAAAGGAAAGAAGGAACTACTCAAATTTTCCTTTTTGACAATTTAAAAACTCTCCTTGGCAAGACTCATACTTTCTAAGACTACAGAATAAAACTGACTGCTAAGTTATGATAAATTGTAAAGTGCAAGCTTTAAATGTTGTTTTAGCAATGGTAATGAACTACGTCAACACTTTGTATAACAAATAAAACATTTTCTAAAAGGAAAAAAAATTTACAATGGGTTTACCTTATCAAATAGCTGCATTTGGGGGTCTGATATTGTTCAATAATTAATTAATATTAAACTAATCAATTAATAATTCATATTAATTTTTCTAAAATGCTAACGTTGTCCACAATTCTCTGTATGTTCTGATTTCCTTTAATCACTTAGAAAGTATTAAATCTTATTAGTGAATCATAAAGGAGCTAAAGAAGAACTGTAGTACAAAAAAATAATGATCTTGATTCTGTTTCTTCATCTACCTAGGTAAATTCTTCACTTAGCTAACAGTTAGTGAGGTAAGGTAAGACTTCTTAAATGCATATTGTACTTGTCCTCAAAAACAAAATTCCATGATAAGATACCAAATATAAAGAACAAAAATTAATATTGGATTTGTTAGCGGTCTATCCTATAATCCTAGATACTCAGAAGGCAGAGATCTGAGTCACCTGGGCAAAAATGTCTGTGAAATTCTCATCTCCAATTAACCAACAAAAGGCCAGATATGGAGGTCTGACTCAAGCCAAATACTCTAGTGCCTGCCTTGAGCAAAGAGCGGCACCAAAGCAAAACAAAACCAAAGTGGGGGAAATAATTTTCTCTTGGAGATAAAACTGCCTGTGTCTGCAATGCTTATCCAAAGATGCACCCCCTTTTTCACTGTAAGAATGAGCGTAGGACCTGACTGGACAACCAGAGAACCAGAACTCACCCAGAGTATCAAGTGACCCAACACTAATACAAACTCCAAACCTGCACCATTAAATTGTGTTGCTCTAAGCACTGCAAACGAGAACTTCTTCCCTAAAATGGAAGGTAAAGTACCATGTAAATTTGGAGCTCCTTGGGGTCACTTTCACACTACGCTCAAGTGCAGAATTTGCTTAAGACTGAGATCATCATGCCGAAGCAGGCCAAGAAATATAACTTGATACTTATCCCTGAAAATATTAGCTCAGTACTGAATGGAGCTCAACTACAAACTGTCAATGCTATGAGCCAATAATCACTTTTTTTCTATGCCTTCTTGGTTTCTATCACTGACAACTCCCTTACCTCTCTAATACCCAGGTGGTCCTTGGAGTTTGAATATTGAGTGTTGAATTTTTCGGTTTCTAATACTCCATTAATTTACCTAGTGGAGGAGTGCAATTCCCTTTAGCTGAGGCATATACCTAAGTTTTCATGACGAGAGTAAAATTGGAAGTGAACTAAGATTCCTAAAACTACAAAAAAGAGAGAGAGAGAGAAAGGAAAGATTAAGAAAAGAAAGAAAGAAAAGCCCTTCAGTTTGAGGAATGAGCATGCTCCAAGGCTGAATGGAACATATTGGGTCCAATTGCAGGATTCATTGGTTCCTGAACAGAGTGTGTGTAGAGGGAGAAGATGTTGAGGTTGGGAAGGTTTTTAGGGATGCACCTGTGCTAGGTAGTCCAGAGTTTACTATGAAATGAAGCAAATGGAAACCATGAAAGATTTTGGAAGAAAAAAAGTCATTTATACCATTGGGGGGATGGTGGGAGGGAGCCTGGGAGGGGTAGAGCCCTGTCTATCACCCTAAATAAAGAGTTACATTAAGAAAAGTTGAAATAGAAAGCTATCCCAAACATAACCCATAAGTCTGTTGAGATGTGTACATTAAAATAAAAAGAAATCTGAGGCCGGACGCCAGGCCTATAATCCTAGGTACACAGGAGGCTGAGATCTGAGGATTGCCATTTGAAGCCAGACGGGGCAGAAAACTCTTATCTCCAAACTGGAAGTGGAGCTGTGGCTCAAAGTGGTACAGTGCTAGCCTTGAGACAGGACCCAGCCCCTGACTTCAAGCCCCATGACTGACAGAAAAAGGGGAAAGAAAGAAAAAAAAAGTCATTAGGTATATAAAGAAGTGTTCAAAAATAAAACAATAGTACAAGGCAACTAAACTTAAACATCTTGAATAGTAATGTCTTCCTCTAGGGAAGAACTTTTTTCAAAGCAACCATGATCTGATAAAGTTTTGGCGAAACAGCTTTCAATGGTTCAAAACATACTCTTTCAGACAAAGTGGAACTAGCCTTTGAGAAACGCTTAGAAATGATCGATGCAGGCAGATGTACTACTACGCTTGATCTAGGGTCAGGACGTGAAAGAATGTTACGTCTAAGTTTTGACTTTATTACGCATGTTAAACTGCAGACAGATGAGCTGGTTTCCTGGTAAGCATCTCAACAGGAATGACGAGTTGGATGGGCAATGAAGCATGCTTCCCTCGGGTTCTCCTGTGGGCAGGCTTAATCCCAGGAGAGCCACCAAATGTGGATGCAAACAGTCTTCATTTCCTTCCTTCTTCCCTTTTATTCTCTGCTTCTCTATCTGTTTCTGTTTCTGTCTGTCTGTCTCTCTCCTCTTCATAAAATTGTAGTTAGATGTAGAGGGGAAGTTTTCTTTTCATTGTAGAAGTAAATCAGCTTGCTCTTTAGCTACCACAAAAATAAATTAGAAAATCTTTCTATGGCTTTGTCAATGACCTTTTAATGCGACAAATATTTATTGAACACTTCCCATAGCAGGCCTCGGTGTCAAGTGCACTTTTCTATCCAAAATAGTTATTTTCTCTAAAGATGTACTGCTCAGAATCTTCACTGAGCTCTAAGTCTTCTAATTTCATAATTCAAAATTTTCTCTTTCAGCAAGGTTATACTTCTAGTCATAATATGAAATTTTAGGATGATTTCCTTCCCTGGATTGATTTTATTGTCACTTGGATTCAAATAAGGAGGGTGGAGATTTTCTAGAAATTGCCATAATAATTTTTCTCAAGGGGTAAAATGTTGGTTTCAAGTTATAATCCCTGGAGAAAGGTTTTCTAGAAGATCTGTAACTTTTCATTGGATAGCAGACATTAGTTCTGCATATTTAGTTGGATATTGAACTTTATAGAAAACTGTAGCACTTGGTACCGCATGAAAAGTAATAGACACTCATGCCAGAGGAGGGACAGCAGGTGGTCGCTTGAGAATCATAGTTTCTGAAAATGAAAGGTAGGCAAAAGGGAGAGAAGAGAAGAAAGAAATCAAATTTTCAATGGCAGGATCAGACACCAATTACCTTCCATCATTCCAGTACTCTCATAGCCTTTAACTGTAGCCAAACTTAATACCATTAAAAAAGAAATTAGATAATACTGGCTTGAAGATGTCACAAGAACTAGTAGAGAAGCGATCCAGGGCATATACAATTAATAGTGCCTCTGGCCTAGTGTCCTTTGTTGCTTTTCATACAATTTTCACCTTTGCTCACACATAATATTTACCACACAGAACAAACAGTGGCATGCCTCACAAAAATCAAGGAGAGATTCTCCAGTCAAAATTCAAATGTACACTGAAACAAATGATTGAAATAGTATTTTATCCGGGAATTCCTATCCCTGCTTCCCATTGGAATTTGAAAGGGTTTCAGGGGAGAAAGAAAAATAGATGACTGTAAGAACTGACTCAGACCATTTCAGAATCTGTTCATGTTCGACAGGTGAAATTCAGCAAATAAACCTAATAGGGCCATTTTCTACAACTTAGAGGAAAATATGCCTTATCTCTAGTCTCTTGTTGGGCAAATAACACATACTATCACACACTCTACTTATCCTAAGTGATAATCCAGGCATTTATA
Organism: Dipodomys ordii; assembly: GCF_000151885.1. Taxonomy (NCBI): domain Eukaryota; kingdom Metazoa; phylum Chordata; class Mammalia; order Rodentia; family Heteromyidae; genus Dipodomys; species Dipodomys ordii. Next base: position 2,553,180 of record NW_012267256.1, read on the forward strand.
ATCAGATAATGTTCTTTCCATCACCAAAATATGAAAAGGGGGATAAACCTCTGCCCCCTTCCCCACACACAAAGGGGTAAGAATCTGGTAGAGCAATTGCCTCATGAGATGTGAGTTTCTGGATCAACTCCCCACACCCAGCCAGAGGATGGGACAGTATGAGAGTAAGAAGTTGGGTTGCAAGTCAAGAAAGAAATCTCATTTTATAACTTAAAATTCAAATGTGCAGATCCAACATGGAAAATGCATCTTTAATGTAACGTAAGTCTGGAGACCAGTGGCTCACACCTGTGAAAATGGCTGCTAGGCTGGCTGAGATCTGGAAGAGGAAGATTCGAAGCCAACCCAGTCAGAAAGGTCTGTGATGCGTCATCTTCAAAATAACCAACTGGAAAGTCTGAGGCTCTCGTGGGTTACATAGAGAGTTCAAGGCCAACCTGTGCTATGGAATGCCACCCCTCTGTCAAAAACCAAGGGCTGACGAGTTTTCAGATTTGAAGGAGTATTTTCTTAGAATTTTCCTCCTCAATAATACTAACAATATCACAAAAAGGAGGAAATGGAAATCTGGAATGAGTATTTATTAGTATTTCATTAGAAAATAAACAAAATGAACAATGAATGGATGCGTGTTTTCCACATCTGCTCAACTTAACCTTGAAGACTCAGTGTTGTGTTCGGTCCTCCTCTGGAAGTTCTAAATGGCAAAAACATTGCTGGTTTCATTTGCAGTCTGAGGGAGTAATTCAGTGATAACTGTGACATTTGAAATATTTGTAGTTTTGTGCAGCATTTCCTCTGAGAATTATAAATAAGCCCCGAACATTGAATAATGCAATGAGGAACTTCCTTAAGGACCAGAGAAGAAAACAAGACCCAGTGAAAAAGTTATTTATTTCAGCAGTGTGGCCTCATGCATATTACTCATATTAGCCAGAATTCTTTGACCAATTAATTCACTAATAATAAATTAAATTAAACATCAATGCATCCGCTTGTAGGTCTCCACTTCTGAACTAATAATCTTTGCCAAGCAGTGGCAAAATTCAGGCTTTGTTTTTAAATTTAGTTTTCATGGGTTTTATATGTCCATAGAACACAAAATTACTATCAAATAGCTTTCTGCGTATTTATATTATATTATCACCTCTGCAACTAACCTGTGTCAACAAGAGAGATGGCAGTGGCCTGCGATGTAGCTAAAAGGTGTTTCGTCCAGCCTGAACTTAACGCGGCTCACACTGCATGTAGCCTTCTTTCCCCCTTTGCAGTACTGGAGGTCGAATTCCCAGCCTCATACATGCTAAGCAACTGCTCTCCCTCCTCAGGCCACCAAACCTTGTTCTGTGTCTGAGGCTAGCCTCAGGGCAAACTGAAACCCTCCAGAGAAGCTGGGATTTCAAGTATGCACCGGCACACCTGCCTGGCTGTAGGAACTTTTTGGAAGATACGTACAGGGTATTGGTTGATCTCTTAAACTCTGTGTGTGTATGTGTGTGTGTGTGTGAAAACTGTTTAGACTATTAATCCTGTATGAATTAGGCAGACTACCTATTAAAATATCAAAATGCTTTAAGGGAAGTCTGATAAAAATACCAACCTTAAATTGCCTCCTTTGCTTTTAGCTCCATGAAATGTAAAAGGAAATTCTCCCCAAGCCAAACATAGAAAGCAGAAAACCTCAGAAATCCAAGCAAAATGACACACATTTTAAAAATAACACAAGATTTTAAGTGCAACTCCTAGCTAAAGGTGGTTCTGAAAAATCAATATGTTCTGCTTTAAGAGCACAAGGGAAAATTCCAGCACCATTCTAAGTATACATCAGGGACTCCATAAATCATTGCTGATTTCTAGAAAAGCAGTGACAAATGTCTTCTGCTTCTCTAGAAGAGAATGAATCAAGGTTTTCTCCCCATCTGTAAAAGTATGGATAGGCTAGAGAACATGGATTTGAAGGAAGGGAAGTATGAGGGAGATGTGCACAGCATTGAAGGAGGGATTATCCAATTGGCAAAATCAAATTCTCTTCCTCCCAATGCCTCAAAAACAAACAAAAAGAAGTAAGAAAGGTCGAGCTTCTCCAATGTTTTTTTTTCCCTATGACACTAGAATTTCCTTTTCTGAACTTCAAAAGATTGTACCACGTCCATCTAAGAGTTCCAAGTTCCTTGATTAGAGTCACCCTTTTACTCCTGTCTGTCCCGACTCCCCAGATGCATTTCACATTTCCCACTTCCTGTATCGCATGCGTACATGGAGTGCTCTTGCTCTGTCTCCCAAGGTTTCACTGAAGGAAGTGACATAGATAAGCTCTACAGAGGACCATGGTGTGTCCAGCAGATGAAATCAATGGACGTCACTGTTAATTGCTTTTCAATTTGGAGAGGAGACGAAGCGTTATTTTCTCCATGTCTCGAAATAAAAAAAAAATTAAGGAATGATATCAGATCTGCTCATTTCCTCACCGTTGTGGGACATGGATGGACAGGAGAGAGATTGCTTTTGGCTTCAGGAAGGATGGAATCTTTCAACCCTGCCATCCTTCAGGCACCTTGATATCCACAAATAAATAAAATGCAAAGACAGTGAGACCATCTGGGGATGCCTCCCTCTGCCCCCTACTGTCCACCTGAATAGCATCTCACCACATCCAGACAAATATCTGTGCTCCGCGCCTGTGTTTTGGCTATAGGTACAGAAGGTGCAATCCTGAGGAGACAAGAGCAAAGAGAAGCTAGCAGTGCAGGTGGCGCGTCCATAAAAACCAAAGGCTTTCCACCAAGTAGACATCACGTGGGCATTCACTGGGCCACCAGAGCTTTCCTATCTTAAACCATTACCATTAAAAAGGAATTATCCTCCTTATGAAAGAGGGCTGTGTGTATTTAACTTGAAAATAAGACTTGACAAGGTGACCATCTGTTTTCTCTCTCCCACTTAATTACAAAAGGAGTGGGACTTACAGCCAACTAAAATACCCAGGGAGGAATCAGGATTATGACGTATCCATTCTTCTGGCAAAAGTGCAGACCTAACACCTGCTCAGATGGTCACGTTGAAGGGCAGGGGCTTTGTACCCACTGCCATGACCCTCTCCCAGCCACCGGCCTGGCGACACAGGTCCCAGGACCAGTAAGAGCACACAGGAGACCAGCCGCCAGGAAGAGCTTCCCCATAGAGCGACGCGTCGCGCAATGGGGAACACCTCACTTCCCTAGCCCTCCCAGTGGGTACACCCCCAGAGTGTACTTGTTGTCTACTTGTTTTAAATAAGATATTCTTGGGTTGGAGGATGGAGAAAGAATCTTTTGGAAGGGGACACAAAGCAAACACTGGAAACAGGAAGATCTAGGGTCCAGTCCTGAGTAAGTCACATTGTCCCAATAGGGCCTCCGAGGGGATCGTGCAGTTAGTTGTACGTGTGTATGTCAGGATTTTTCATCTGTAAAATGGGGAGGGTCATTATGATTCTTCTTATGCTATAGAGATGGAGAAGCTGTGTAAAACTTTTGAAAATGGTAGGTAAAAGGTAATGTTTTTATTTTTATTTTTTATTGTGAAAATACTGAACAGAGGAGTTACAGTGACATGGGCAAGATAATGAGTACATTTCTTATCAAGCACTGTTGCTTCCTCCTTTGTTTCCCCTTCCCATCCCTTCCCATCCTCCTCACCCCCCGCCCAATCCTCCCCCCTCACCAAAGTTGTAAAGTTCGTTTTTTGACATAACGACTTGTACATCTAATTGTTGCAATGGGTCCACCTGTATCCCTATTTAAACGATTTGTTTTTGCCCTTCCCCTCCACAAATTATACCAACATCAAATACAGTGAAAGTAGGGGTTATACCGTGGGGGAGGGACATACAAAGCAACAAAAAAATCATCTTATAAATATGTTAGAAACAATTGCATGAAAGAAAAAACATTTGAATACTTATCTTGGGGTCCATTTCCCTAACATCAACTTATCTGTCCTTTTCTGTTTGACTCAGACATATACTAGTTATTGCAAATAAGGGAAACCATGGGACCTATGTTTCTTTGGGCCTGGATTACTTCACTTCATATAATTTTTTTTCTAAGTCTTTCCATTTCCTAACTAATGGGGCAATGTCATTCTTTCTGGTGGAAGCATAGAATTCCATTGTGTATATATACCACATTTTCTTGATCCATTAATCTACTGAGAGGCATCTGGGTTGGTTCCATATCTTAGCTATGGTAAATAATGCTTCAATGAACAGAGTTGTGCTTGTAGCTTTAGTATTTTAAGGTAAACTATTTGTAATAGTACTAACAAAACTAAGGTCATAGTATACATGCAGGGTATCCCTACTTCAGGATTAAATATCCCTTACAGAGGAAGATAGTATGCCCTTGTTTTGTTGTTGCTGCTGCTGCTGTTGTGTTTTTGTTTATGGGGTGTGAGCTCGGGGCCTGGGTGTTGTCCCTGAGCTTTTGTGCCCAAGGTTACTGCTCTACTGCTTTGAGCCACAGCTCCATCTCCAGATTTCTGGTGGTTAAATTGGAGATAAAATCTCACACACTATCCTTCCTGGGCTGGCTTTGAACCAGGATCCCCAGATCTCAGCCTCCTGAGTACCTAGGTTTACAGGCACGAGCCACCAGCACCCAGCAGAAGATAACATGTCTACCTGCTCCCTTTTGTTTAAACAGAGAGCTGCTGTCCAGCTTCCAATAGGGCATGAAAACACAAGAACTGTCCAGGAGAAGTAATTACTACAGAAACGTGCACTTGTGTAGACTCTGTGTTAACTCAATGTATTCCTCAGAACATACGGGCCTTCCTTCTTATGCTATACCATAGGAAGCCCGGTCCCCATGTGTCTATTTAATATGAAATTAAATGAAATTAGATGTGTTCTTACTCACACATGCTAGCTTCACTTCAAGTATTGAATGGCCTCAAGTGGCTACCATGTCCATCAGAGAAGGCTGTGTGAACCGCTGTCAACAGAATGCCAGTCAAGTTTTCCAGGGTTACAAGAGGGAAGGAAGGTCAGTATGTGCTTTCCAATTCAAGCCTTAACTCCATGCTGCCTCTTAGTCAGACCAAGGACAGAAAGTCCCTAAGGTACGGCTTTCTTCATCAGCAAAACGGGGCCAGTGATGGTATTGATGAAGGTTGCATAGATAATTCATATTAAGTAGCGTATTACAGGCCTTCAATAAATGCTATTTATAACTGCACTTCATCAAAACTATGGTGCAGAACTTTTTCCCATTTTAGCATATCTCAACTTCGTATGTATTTCTCATCAGTGCCAAAAGAAACTTGGCAGAGGGGGAGTTGTGACACCGAAGTCAGTGTGCCACACATGTGTGAGTCAGTCAGCGCGTGGGGGGAAGGTCACATAGATTCATCGAAATCTCACCAAAGCTGAGATTCAAGCCCCGTTAGCATGGCATGGAGTTGAACCTTATTTTAAGTTTGGATGCTGATTGTCATTTAAACTATCTTCAGAAAATACCTAGCAAGATTTAACTGAGAAACAGAAGATTATTGTTTGTGTGGACTATTGTCACATTCCATGGAAGGCCATAGAAGTTGCCAGCCCCTTAGAAGGGTCTCTTGTTTCTACACAACTAAGAATGTTTGATGATATCCCTTCTTAAGAGTTTTTAATATTTGACAAATAATAATTGCACATACTGTTGGCATATGGTTTGACATTTAAATCCATTTCTACAATCTGCAATGATCAGATCAGGGTAATCGGCATATCTACTGCCGCCAGCGTTTATTATTACTTCACTTTGGAGCCATGCAAAATCCTCTCTACAAGATATTTTGAAATATATGATTAAATATTATCAACTATATCCCATGATGCTATAGTATACATGTTCCACCTATAAACCTGTGCCACTCTGCATGCTAAATTATGTCTATTCTAAATCACTGTCACCCTGATATCATCATCAGAACTTCCCGGCTGATTCTTCTTCAGAACTGTTCAATGTCCATCCATAGCTAATTCAATTAAGAGAAGGGGTTGAATACAGTAATAGTGTGTGTGTGTGTGTGTGTGTGTGTGTGTGTGTGTCCTGATACTAGGGCTTGAACTCCAGGCCTAGTCAGTCTCCCTTAGCTTTTGCATTCAAGGCTAGCACTCTACCACCTGAACCACGTTTCTACTTCCAGATTCTAGTGGTTAATTAGAGGTAACAGTCTCCCAGACCGTCCTGCCTAGTCTGGCTTCAGACTAGGATCCTCAGCTTTCTGTCTCTTGAGGTGCTTGGATTACAGGCATGAATCACCTGTGCCTGGCTGTAGTGATGATTTTTTAAGACTGGCTCATGAGCCTGGAATCTTCTAATCTGCCTTGAAATCAGTTTGCTCCTTACTGTGCTCAAAAAGGAGCAGGCTATAAAACACAGGTGATAAGGGATGGTATAGCTGGGTTCTAGCAGACACAGGAGAACATTTATCAGGACCTTAGGAAAACAAAAGTTTGGACCTTAAACTACACGTATGAACTGAAGGGCAAATGTCTCAGGGGAAAGAAAGCTGTGCAATTATATACTTGCTTCTTTTTCAGGAAAGCTATTAGTAATAAGCCAGTAATAACTTACAGGTTTGGAGTTAATAAATGTGGGATTATACATATGCAGAGAAAAGACATGCGAGAGAAAAAAGTTAACTCCACAAACTAACTTTACAGCTAGAGGACAGAATTTTAGGTTTTGTTTTGGTTTAGGTTGGGTTGGGTATTTTGATATTTGGGGCTTTTCTGAGTTTGTTTTTGTTTTGTTTCCTTTCATTTTCCTCTTTTTAGTTTTGTTAATGGCCACTAAGGAAAAAGGCTTGTGAAATAAACTAACAAAATGCCTTCTTATCAGTCAGAGTTTTTATTTCATTCTAATTTAAATGATTTCTTACAACTTATTCTTTACAGACTCCTGTGTATCCACAAAAAAAGAAAAATACCAGCAAAAATGCCATTGGGTATAGTACTATAAAAAATATATCTTCAGCTGGTTATAATGGCTCAAGCAGGCAGTCCTAGCTGTTCTGGAGCTACAGCCTTGGGGTTGTGGCTCAAAGCCAACTAGGGGAAAAGAAGTTTGAGAGACTCCATCTCAGAGAGCGTGTGGACATAGAGGTGGTACCTGCTACCCACCTACAGGGTAAGCACCAAGGCTGGGCGCAGGGCACGGACTGGACACCTTCAGCCACTGAGGAGCTCTGATAGGATGGCCGCCCAGCCAAGCAGGGAGGAAATCAAACCCTACCTCAATAATCTGCACAAAGGGGACAGAGGCAGGCCGAAGGGGTAGTACCTTCCTAGCAAGTGTTCTGTCTCAAGTACCTCACGCCCAAAAGAAGGAAAGAAAATTCTTCACTTAAAAGACCCCAAAACATGAAAACATCAGACTCAGCTGGGCACCAGTGGCTCACACCTGTAATATTAGCTACTCAAGAGGCTGTGATCTGAGAATCGGGGTTCAAAGCCAGCCCAGGCAGAAGAATCCCCATGACCATCTGAAAACCAGAAGTTGAGCTGTGGCTCAAAGTGGTAGAAAGCCCTAACCTTTAGCACAAAGAGGCTCAGGAACAGCGCGTAGGCCCTGAGTTCAAGCCCCACAAGCAACAAAACACAAAGAGTAAAAAAGATCAGACCGAATGCTCTAGAGAGCATTGACAAGGATTAAAGAGCATTCTTCTGTGAGTAAGAATCAAGACAGGGGCAGAATCCCTGCGGGTGGCATTCTCTAGAAGCAAGAGGGAGAAAAGCTTCAACTACTCCACAGCTGCTGGCCAAAGGCACAATCAAGAAATAGCCTTTGTCCCCAACCAGCAACACCAGGAACCTCCAGGCTTCCCACATACAGGCCATCCTACTATCTGAAATATTAAATTTCTGACATGACACATTTACAACAATAATATTTACTGGTTCCAATTTTGAAAGGTATTTTTTGTTCATTGCAAGCAATTTAAGAAAACAAGAACAAAATATAAATTTAAAAGAATGTATATACATTTCATCATTGCTATAACAATTTGGTTTATTTCCTTCCATTTTTATGTGGCTTGATTAAGGTAAGGTTACTAGTGCAATGTTTGTTATTATTTTTAATTAGTATTTCCTGAAACAAGACTATTCCACAAAATATTCATCTTGCAAGAACCACCTTTAAAATAAAAAGTCAGTTATTTTAACATTATTTTATAACATATATCTTCCAATGAATATACAAATACATTCAATTAATATACTTTTGTTTTATTGTAATGAGCATAAGTTGAAAATGTGTCCCAGCATTGACTATGCCATTGTCTCTCACAGGGCTGACTGCCAGTTGACAAGGACTGATGTGTCTAATTCCATGATCCTCCCAAAAAACATCAGAAGACAAAGTTCTTCAGCTATTCATACTCGGTTTTCTACCTTTAATATTAAGGAGTTATAGTTAGTAGTCTAGTCATGAATGAATTAGATCCCACCCCTCTGGTCTATTCCTGTGTTATTCTACCCAATAACATTGCCCAATAGTAGTGAGATCTTTCTGAGAGAAAAAGAAAAAAGAAATGAAACCACAAACTCATCACATGTAATTTCAATAACATATATTTCTAGTGTTATATTGAAATATAGCACTAGAAGTAGCCAAGACATGTGTTTTAAACAATAAGAAGTGTTATAGTGCACTGTATATAACAAGTGTTATAGTTGCACCTCAGAAATTACCCACTTCCTCTGATGACAAGATGTATCCTGATTTCAATTTGTAGGGGGAAAATGCTATCTTAAAAATCAGTGACATTCAGCCAAGTATGGTGGTGCATGCCTTAGTTTTAGCACAAGGGAAGTTAAGGCAGTAAGATCTCAATCCCAAAGCCACTAAACTACTCCAGATTCCAGCAAAATTCAGGCCAACTGTCCAGTTTCTTCACTTCAACAAATAAATCATAAGGGACAGAATAATGGATTGGAATGGGTTGAAAGCAACTTAAAAGACGTTTACGAAATGCATCACTCTGAAGCCGTTGTGATATTCATGAGACAACTGAAAATTTGGGTACTGATTAAATATTTGAAAATGATTGGGAGTTATTATTAACTTTCAGGTCTGTAATGCACTGTGGTTGTGAACATTTTGAGGGAGCTGTTGAGTGCGAGGGATGTATGCTGAAATGTTTACAGAAGGGGTGAGATTTGTCTCGAATTAATGTTAGAGGGCAGCAATGGACGGAAGTACATAGGCTTCATAAATACATTCCTAGCAAGCTCCCCAGCCCTCCCCGACACTGGTGTGAACCTCTCCTCCCTTGACTGAGAGCCAGACCTAGTGTCTTTCTCTAAGGACCACACTAAGCAAGAATAATGGGGTGCCATCTTTATGGCTCTGGAACATTCCTTCTTGCTCTCTCCCCTCCCCCTCATTCTTGTTCTCTTTCTTGCTGCATTCTGATGAAGAAAGGAAGCAACCATGATGTGAAATGCACATACAGTTAGTTGGCCCACTTAGGAAAGAACAGACAGCCTCTCTGGCCAGGAACTCAGTGCTGCCAACAGCCGGTTGCGTAAAGCTAGGCCATGAATCCTTCCTAGACCAGGCTTGACACAACCACAGGCCTACGAACAACCCTGAGCCAGAGGACAGAGCTGTGCCCAATGCGGAGACGGGATCTACACAGCCTCTGAGCTAGCACATGCAGGTGTCTTCAGCTGTCTTAAATAAATAACAAATCTAGTGTGGGGAGTATCCATGGGATAAAAGGAGATTGCAGTGATGATTTAAAAAGCCATACGAGTAAGGAAGAGGACAGGAGCTCTGGTGGTAGCTAAGGAGATATGTAATTGAAGGCAAATTGGTCTGCTCGCTTTCCAAGCCGTGGATTGATGGGAGTCTCTATTTCCATTTTGCTTTCTTTCCTTTTGTTCACTCTTCTTGACTTTTGGCCATTTCACTGATTTTTAAACCATCACGAGCAGAGCAAAAGAAAGAACTGTAACCCAGGAGGCAGACATTTCTCCTTGTCAACACATGTAGAAAATGTTAAGGAGCATGAAAACAAATAGCAAAAATTAAACATGGAGTTAATTAATGCAAAGTGAACTCTGAGTGGAAATTTCAACTCCTACTGAGCATGCAGCTTGCTGATACATTGTAGGTCTAAGTTTATAAGGTCACAGCTCGATAAAATTTAACAAGTGTTTTAGAAGTGATATTAAATGTTTTTTTAAAAAAAATCAATCCCACACGTAATTTTCTTATCTTCTTCTGACAGGGATAATTTTAAATTAGCTATTTGCCACTTTGTTCTCATAAAACGATTATAGGATGTGACTCACTGAGGCCTAAATTATGTGAAAGTGCTAGAAAGAAAGCTGTTCAGCACGGGCTGTCAAGGCCCATAGCAGTTTGTCACAGGAGCAGGTTTTCTTCTAGTGTGATCTAGAGACATACAGGGAGAAGCTAGTAGCTCCATATACAGGCCCCACCTGCACTGAAAGACAAGCTCTTCCACTTACCTCGGATACACAGACTGCTTTGCAAGTCCCAAGCTTCCTTGTATTCATCTGACCAGAGAGTACCATAATAATGTAGTTGGTGTCTACATGTATTGGATCAAAGGCAAAATAGCACAGCTACAGGACTTCCCATAGGGCAAAGTCCTTCAGTGAAACATTTGTCCCTGTGGTTGATTTCTGTACCTTTCATCTTGAATGTTTATCTGTTTCGGGGATGGTAAGAGGGAGCCCAGAAATGACGAGACAAAGACTGAACCAAGGCAGCAGTGGTACTCACTAGACACTATGTTGAAAATGAACCATAGAACTTGCGGGGGAAGGGACAGAGAGGAAAAACTGGGAGAAAATGAGGGCAGGGGTGACACTGTTCAAGAAGAAATGTACTCATTACCTGACTTATGTAACTGGAACCCCTTGGAACATCACCTCTACAATAACCAAAAATAAATTTAAAGTTTTATTTTTTTTAAAAAAAAAAGAGTTGCTGTCTCTCTCTTCCTGTGTGGTTCTGCCATTACCAAAATCGTCGGTAGATGGTATAACATCCTTGGCTGTCACAGCCTGCTCTTGCACGAGTGTGAATTATGCTATAGAGCGCAATCACCCTCACACTCCTTTTGAGCTGATATTTTCATGTTGAAACCAAGGAAATAAAGCTGTTGGGATGAATTCGTGCATATGAACTTTCTTCTTTATGACATTGCATACTACATACTTCTAGGATCCTAGCATTCCCCCAATTCAATTTGAGACATAAGGAGACATGCTGAGTATTGTGACTGGAGTGGTGCGACTGGGCATCAGCAGTTAGAGACTGGGGAGGCTGTTTTACTCCTCCTAAAATGCACAGGAATTCCCCCAAAGGGCAACAGTGCCAAGACTGAGAAAATGCCCTGGGTAAAACAAAGAACAGAATCCTCCTTTTATTAGCCTTCAAAGGGCTGAGACAAGCATTTCACAATAACCAAGACTGCTCTTAAGCTATCTTACTTGCAATGGATAGAACTAATCTGGATTCTCTCATCAGAACAAGAAAGACTTTAGAGGATTCCATTCTCAGAGGAGAAAGAAAAAGGATAGGTAGACAATAAATAATGTACCACCTACTATGCCCTGTACTGTGACCTGGAAAAATATACCCACACCACTCCATCCAAGGTGCAACTACAAATACAGATAAGGTGCCTGTGTATACCTTCATCCACCCAGACTTTGTGCCCCATGTGGTCCATCACCGCTGAAGTAAAGTCAAGAGTGGTTGGAGAAAGTAGGAGTTGAGCACAGTTAATCTCCATGCAGTAGTTGTAATCTTCCAAAAACACAAATTCTTTCCACCCCAATCAAAACATTTCTAACCATCTCTGCGGCTGCTTCTACCACAAAAACCAACAACAGAATCCCACCCTCCCTGATGACTGCATATTTCACACACCTATTATTTGAAGAGCTTGAAACTGGAAGCCCTTATTTTTCCATGCTGAAAATATTTGAATGGGCTGTCAAAAAGCCTCTCAGAATGTGCCTGTCCAACAGCAACAAACCCTGTGCAAACAAATCAAGTGGTGCAGAAATCCTTTGCACGAGATGATCGGGGAGGCCTCCATGCTGACACTGTAGGCGAGCCAAGTTTTTCATGTACTCGGATGGCTGACCTCCAACTCCTGACATATTCATTATATTCCAGCATGTCGGCTGCAGATTGCATTGACGTGATGACAGCTACAAGACAGCCAACGAGGAATATGGCCATTCTGGCAACAGGTGGCCTTTCACTTGTACTGAGAAAGTTAATCTAGTTTATCATCAAAGTATATTATGTTCAAGGAGTGTCATGTTTTGAGAGCCCTAGTGACAGATCAAATAGAGAAAGCATTCTTCCGTGGAACCTGACATTTGGGGAAAACCAATCCTCTCAACCCACTTCATTGTTTATGCTTGATTCAGCTCTGTTAAGTTACTCGGTTGTTTCAAGGTTTACATTCTAGGTTCCGAATTATTGTTGTGCCCTCTGTCAAAGGCTGATGGAAGTATCCATCATCTCACCTTCAACAATCAGCTGCCTCTGCTGCATGGGATTTAAAAAAAAATAATTCTTATTGTTATTGTAGAGCTGATGTACCGAGGGGTTAGAGTTACGTACGTCATGGAATGAGTACATTTCTTTTTGCTCTCTTTTTCCCAGTTTTTTTTTTCTTTCCCTCCCCACCCACAAGTTGTATAGTTCATTTTCAATACAGGAGCTAATGAGTACCACTGCTGCATTTGTTCACCCATTTTGCCACCTCCTCACCCTCCCAAAGACAAATAAACTAACAAATAAGACAAAAGGGAAAGAACTCAGAAATAGCAATAACAACAAAACTCTTATTTCTATTTCTTGAAGTACGTTTCAAAAAATATTATTTTCTATGATCATATGCACATAGCTATTGCACCTTTATGATCTGCTCCTGTGAATATCCTCCTTTGGTCTTATTGTATAAACATCTAGCCACCAGAATAATTGATCATATCCAAGCATATTTTTTTATCTTCCATGGTGTTTATTTTAGACCTATAGGCACATTCTAGTTACCACAAATAAAGGAAACTGCAATCTATGTTTCTTTGGATCTGGCTACTTCACTTAATGTAATTTTTTCCAAATTTTTCCATTTCCTTACAAATGGCACAGTATTATGAATAGAATGAATAAATGAGTAGAATTCCACTGTGTATATATGCCACATTTCTTGATCCATTCATCTACTGAGGGTTATCAGGGATGATCCCATATCTTACCTTTGGTAAATAATGCTACAATGAACGTGGTTGTGGTGGTAGCTTTAGTGCAGCCTTGTTTGTGGTCTATTAGATAAATGCCCAGAAGTGGGATTACTGGGTCATAAGGAAGCTCTACGTTTTAGTCTTTTGAGAAACCTCTATGTTGCTTTCCAGAATGGTTGAACAAGTTTACATTCCTACCAATATGTTGCAGAGTTCCTTTTAGGCCACATCCCACCAGCATCTGTTATTGTTAGTTTTCTTGATAATGGCCATTGTAACTGGAGTGAGGTAGAATCTCAATGCTGTTTTGCTTTGCATTTCTTTTTATGGCCAGTGATGCTGAACATTTCTTCATGGATCTATTGGCCAGTCTTAATTCCTTTGAGAAGTCTCTAGTTATGTCTTTAGCCCAATTATTAATTGGGCCATTGATTCTCTGAGGGGTAATTTTTTGAGTTCTAAGTATATTTTAGATCTAAGGCCTTTGCCTGATGCATAGCTGGGAAAATTTTTCTTCCATTCTGTGGGCTTTCTATTTTTCTTACTAGATATGCCCTTTGCCATTCAGAAACTCTTCAGTTTGATGCAATCCCATTTATCCAGTCTCTCTTGGATTTGTTGTGATTCTGGATCTTAGGAAGGAACCCTAGTGTTTCCCCTATCCCTTCCTGTAATATTTCCACACTGCATGGAATTTTTAATGGCCATCATTTGTCAGTGGAAAAAAATATTTTGTCATATTTCTCCATGAATTTTCAATCTGTAAATGTTCAAAACTGACTTGGCCTACTCTCATCCAAAATAAAATATTTACATAAATCAATTATATCAAATCATTTCCAAGATTCATGAGAGAGGGCAAGGCTGACTTCTCTCTGGACTTAACCTTGAATTTTGGCAAGAGATACCTCTCCAATCTTTTCTACATTCTCATAATTCCCGAAATACATGATGTTAGAGGGTAATATTAATGCCATTGTATGACTCTCTTCCAAGTTGGAGGGCTTTGTTTCACCACACTTTGGATAGCATGTGAAGAACTCTTTGCCAGTCCTGGTTCTGAACTCAGGACCTGAGTGCCGTCCCGGAGCTTTTGTGCTTAAGGCTAGCACTCTATCACTGACCCACAGCTCCACTTCCCAGTTCTGCTGGTTATTGGATATGAAACTCTCACGGACTTTTCTGCCCAGGCTGGCTTTGAACCACAATCCACGGATCTCAGCCTCCTGAGTAACTAGGATTACATGCATGAGCCTGAACATGCATGAGCTGGTATGTGGCCTTGAAGAACTCTTAATACTTCTAAAACAGTGGCAGTCAATCAAAATGCCCACTTATCTGGTAGAAAATAATTTTCATTTGCAGAAAAGTCTTCTAGATTATTGGCTCAGTCTTAGTGTGGAATCTAAGTGTGGAAGGAATGAAGTAGAATTGTTGATATTTTGTCATTTCTATGTGAGCTCCATTTGGACTAGAGACAGTCCAAAACAGTAAATCTCTAAAAACAAATTGATCTATGCAATGCAAACCACTTTTCTACAATTGAAGATATGAAACATAGAGAGAAGGCCACCTAACCAAGTACTTTTCTCTTGCTTATGGGTACTGCTGAAGAATCTAAGAGTAGGCATAGCTGTCTCTTCTCAGGTGCTAAAGATACCAAAGCATTGACCTTCCCCTCAGCAATCCTATAAGTACCTCCTTGTCTACTGATCAAGTTGAAAACTCTTTAGGCCTGCAATATCAGACCATATGTTCATGGGTTTTTTCAGAAGCTGAACACTTAAGAGAAAAAAGAAATACTGACACATGTAGGTAGTTGGAGATTAGACTCTCGATGTCAAAAACTACCTGGAGCCAGTTCATTTTTTTGCACTCAAAAAAATGACTCCATGACCCCTCTGTACAGTATCTTTATATATTAAAAGCACAAAAAAGTATCTTCTTTCATGAAGATGAAATAATATTGCCTTTAAGAATGTCAATGTTTGTAATTCTTTAAAAAATATTAAAAATCAAGGAAAGTGGCTTTAGAAAATGTGATGCCAAGAAATAAATCATACTAGCAAGTGTCAGTGGCTTATCAGAAAGAACAATGCTTCCAAGCAACAAAATAATGTGCATTACAAAACTGAGAATAGAATACTAAGTTTACAAAATCCCATCGATTCTGTAGTATGGTGCAATCATTTACAACTGGGTGATCATCATTTATGTTCTCCCAAAAAAGTGATGCAGAGGCCTGAGCATTGAATATAATTAGATTATTTTCATATATCCATTTAATAATTCATACGAAGAGAATTTCCAGGTGGGAAATAATGGGAAGGTAGGCTGGCAAGTGGTGTTTGTTTTTTCTTTTCCTGTTCTTCGTGCTTTTGCAAGTTTACACAGTTCAGTAGACCACGTTTATAGGAATGGTTATTGGTTAGCTCCCCACTCTGCTCAAGTTCCATGTCAGGCTGCAATCACAGCGTTGGCAGCCTGGGTCCCTGCAGTCCTGGAGTCGGACCTTGCCCATACACACACACACACACACAGGACTGGAAAATAGGGATCATTTAAGAAAGAAAAAAAAATCTTGAGGGATGTAGAGATGCCAAGAAAGGAGTTGGGCTTAACCAAAGGTCCAGGTGGCAGGGAAGCAGGAGACACTCCCGAAGAGAAGCAGCATCAGCCCCAAGCACTTCCCATACTGTAAATCACCTCACCTTGACTTAGACTCCCGTGCACATGCATAAACCAAAGATCCTGAGCTTCTCCAGGAACAATTACACCGGCTATCACCTGTTGGTGATTGGTGATGCTCCATTTCTGTCAAGTCCTCATTTGCAGTGTAGGACTAAGCAAGGAAAGGCAAATTTGAGACTTAGGTTTGTAATCCAAGTTCCTTGGGAGACAGAGATCAGGAGGACTGTGGTTCAAGACCAGTGCAGGCAAAACTGTTGTAAAATACCATCTGAATATATAAGCTAGGGTTTAAAAAATATTGTCAAGGAGATGTACAGAGGGGTTACAGTTGCGTATGTAAGGTAGTGAGCACAGTCCTTTTTTAAATATATTTTTATTGTAAAAATACTGTATAGAGGGGTTGGAGTTGCATATGTAAGGTAAGGTGTACATTTCCTATCGAGCATTGTTACCCTAGATTTCTTGTCAAACTTGTTACCCCTCCCCCATTTTTCTCCCACTTTCCCTCCCTCCCACACCACTCCCAAGTTGTACAGTTCATTTCCAACACATTGTCTTGTGAGTATCGCTGCTGCATTGGTTCCACCTTTGTATAAGCTAGGTTTGATTGTACATATCTGTAATCCCAGCTACACGAAAAGGTAGATAAGAGGATCACTATCCAAGGCCAGCCCAGGAAAAAAATGCAAGACCCTATCAAATTAATGAAGACATAAAAGGACTGAGGGCATATTTCAGAAGTAGAGAGCCTGTTTATCAAGTACAAGGCCCTGATTTTAAATTCCAGTACTATCAGGAGAAAAATAAATGAAAGGAAAAAAAGAGTTAGTGAAGGTTATAAATATGTGCAAATCATGATGACTTTGGATTGTCATATTTGATACCTTCCTTATGAGTATAAGTTCTTGATAATTTTCTATTTTCATGTCTATGAAATAGACAACAAGTGTATCTTCATTTCATCTCTGCAGTGGCCAAACATGAACTCATAGTAGGGGTGGATAAAAATACCAGCTCTGCCATTTTAAAAAAGATGCTGACCTTTACTTACATTATTGATATTGTTGTATTTGATTCGTAGGGTCTTACCAAGAACTTTTCTTAAGGCGCTTGCCACAGGAAGATTTAGATGCAAACTAGATATGATCATGTATGAAAGCCCATGACAATTTGGCTCTAAGTTTTGGGGATATTGAAAGCCGACAAATGAACACACTTCTGCCGACATCCCTTCTTTTGTAAGATATTTGGAAATAAGGATTCCAGTGCAGAAATCTCAGATAATGGGGGGGATAGGGTGGTCAAGTTGAATGTGATGGTAGTCCTTGTGTTTTCAAACACTTGTTACTTATTTCAGCTGCTGACTTGCTTCCCTTTATTGAGAATTGGCAGTTCCAGAGTCCAGTGCAGTTAGCTATTTAGTTCATGTTCAATCAGCACAATTATGCCTTATAAGTGATTTGGTGAGCACATTAGCTGTCCCTCACATTACCCAAGAGAAGACATGTGGCCAGATGTGCTGATATGCCCACGCTCAAGTGTTTCAACTTATCTGCAGTTTCAGTAGGCATGTTTGCAACTTTCTTCGTTATACTTTAGTGCTCGGAACGTCTCTTCTTCATTTTTCTTGGTAATGACAGAATTTCAACATCACTATCAGAGCTATTTTAGATGCGTGCATGCCATACCCATCTCTCTATGGATTAGTGAACTTTCAAAAAACTTTTATCTACTTCTTCTTTAATTTATTTATAAAAAGTCCCATCACATTATCTCTTTCTGCTAACAAACCCTGCTTGCTTTGTGGCTATTATCTTTTCCTTGTCAGTCATAACTAATGGGGCAGAATCCTGTTTAATTTTTCCCCATCTATTCTATTACTGTCATGCTATTATTCCCCCCTACCTATAGATCTTAAAATATGTCAAAGGAACCAGTTCATTAAAAAAGTATTTGAAGGATTCTCACAGCACATGGGCGTTCATTTTGATGTCTCTTTCGATTATTCATCTCATTCTTAATCTCCCAACTGGGTCTCTCTCCTAGCACAGAATACAAGGAAACTCTTTAAAATAATCTGTCTGCAAGTGTGATACCCAATGTTACGATCTGTAAAACTAATTTATACGACAGTCAGATTTGAGTTAGCCATGGTAACTGGGGAAATATTAGCCTCTTATAATTAATTGACAGCTCTCAAAAGAATCCAGGATCCCTGGAGGACACAGCTCTTTACCCTCCACAAAACTTCTTTAATATTTACATAACTGTATGAATTCAAGATGTCTTATCCCATACTGGTTAATCCATTTAGAAGTGGGAATGCTGATGAACATGAATGGCAAAGTGAAGGTCAGAACTAATACTTGATAGACCACTGACCACCAGTTCTTTGTTTTCTTTTTCTTTGCCATTCCTGGGGCTTGATCTCAGGGCCTGGGCACTGTCCCTGAGCTTCTTTTGCTCAAGGCTAGCACTCTACACCTTGAGCCACGGTGCCACTTCCAGCTTTTTCTGTATATGTGGTGCTGAGGAATCAAACCCTTGGCTTCATGGCTAGTCAAGCATTCTACACTAAGCCATATTTCCAGCCCTGACCACCAGTTCTTAAGGGAGATTACTTCTGGAAAGGTGTGGAGTAGGAGGGATAAAAAAGTAAGAGAATACTGTTTATTTATGCTGTACTCCGTACCAATTTAATGGTTTACAGAAAGCATGTATTTACCTATAATTTAAGATAATGTAGGTCTGGCATGATGGCTCATACCTGTAACCCTAGCATCTCAGGGGGTAGAGATTGGCAGGCTTGCAGTTCAGGGCCCTTCCAGGCAGAAAGTCTGTGAGAACCCACCCTTGCACACCTGTTACCCCAGGGAAGGTGGGAGGCATATAAATAGGATCATCCAGGCCATTTCAGGTAAAAATGGCAAAGAAACACATGAGGAAATGTTCATCATCCCTGGCTGTAAAGGAAATGCAAATAAAGACAACCCTGAGATACCACCTTACCCCAGTCAGAATGGCCCACATCCTCAAGTCAACCAATGACAAATGATGGAGAGGGTGTGGAGAAAGAGGAACCCTATTGGGGGAAGGAGAAGGATTGGGATGTGGGGGAGGGGGGAGGCTGGGAAGGGATGGGAAGGGTAAACAAAGGAGGAGGCTGCAATGCTTGGTAAGAAATGTACGCACTATCCTGCCCATGTAATTGTAACCCCTCTGTACAGTATGTTCACAAATAAAATAAATAAATTAAAAAAAGAATAGTGGATTGGATCAAAAAACAAGATCCACCCAATGTTTTCATTCTGTTTTGGATTATTTTTTAATTGATTAAAGCTTCCACTAATTTAAAAAAAAAAGAAAGAGGAACCCTATTATACTGCTGGTGGGAATGTACACTTATACAACCACTTTGGAAAGCAGTCTGGAGATACCTCAGAAAGCTAGATGTAGACCTCCCCTTTAATCCAGCCATACCACTCCTAGGCATCTACCCTGAACAGCAGGAACCAAGATACTAGAACATGTGCACCTCCATGTTTATTGCAGCACTGTTCACAATAGCCAAGATTAGGAAACAAGATCTGCTCCACTATTGATAAGTGGATCCAAAATTTGTGGTACCTATATACAATGGAACATTATGTAGCCATTAGAAAGACAAAACAATGGTAGTTGCAGGGAAATTGATGGAACTAGAGCAGATTATTTTGAGCAAAGTAAGCCAAGAACAAAGAGACAAACAGCACATGGTCTCCCTGAAATGTGGATGATAAAGCCAAAATGCAAGAAGATATGGCAAAGTAACAGGACTCAAGAAACAAAGGACAGCCACCCATTTTGTCATATCATTGCTAAATGACTCCAGGTTCTGAACCGTATATACGGTAGATCTATGCACACAACAGGGAAGCCAGGAGGAGGAACAGAATAAGTGGGAACAGCCTACACTAAGCAAAAGGAAAGAAATGTAACCATCACCTGATGTGGAAAAAATAACCTGTATTGTCAAAGCTCATAGAACTCACAAACTGTATAGACAATGACAATTAGCCTTGTGAAGGTTAAAATGTGTTTGTGACTCTAAGTATCACTATTCCACAATACTGTGAAATCTGTGAGATTTATGTAATCACCTAATCTCAATTAATGAAAAAAAAACTGAGGGAAGGGACGGGTTAGGAGAGATGGGGGGCAATGTTGTCAGACACTTTGTACTCATACACTGTTTTGTAGAATGGGAACTTCTTTGTACAACTTAAAGATAATAAAAAATAAAATAAAAAAAGGAAATCTATCCATAGAAAATTTTTTTAAAAAGAAAGAAATCCCATTTATCTCTTTTTCCTCCCACCTCCATAATCCTGGGGCTTGAACTCAGGGCCTGGGCACTGCCCCTGAGCTTTTTGCTCAAGACTAGCACTCTACCACTTGAACCACAGCTGCAACTTATGGCTTTTTTTTTTTCTTGAGGGGCAGGAGGGAAGTAATTGGAGATATGAGTTTCATGGACTTTCCTGCCTGGGCTGGCTTTGCTCCCCAATCCCCAGATCTCGGTCTCCTGAGTAGCTAGGGTGACAGGGGGGAGACAGGAGGAGTAGTTCCTTTATCCTTTTTAGCCCGTTCTGAAATGTTTTGTGGTTTGTTTTTTCCTGACAAAGCTATCATGGAATAGCCTAGTCCTTACCTTCCCAGGTACCTATCAGACTTCTTCTAGGGATTTCCTTAACCCTTTACCACACACAACAAAAGGGAAAATCTATTAGCAGGAAGTTAGCAAAATAGGACTATAGAACAAATCTGACCAGTGTGGGATTTTTTTCAGACAAAAGATGATTACAATGTAGCTACGTCTATGTGTTATCTATCACATCTTTCCACTCCAAGGGAGAGCTGAAGAGTTCTGACCAAGCCCCATGTCCACAGGGTCTAAAGATTTACTCTCGAGTCTGTGTGTTAGGTTCTGCTTGAGTCTCATCGAAGAATGAAGTTCTGGAGCAGCAATGTTCCTTTGCATCAGGTGACCATTAGCCATGGTGTGCGGGGATTGAGGCCAAACAGGAGCACTTCAGAAGACACATCTCAGCCTTGTACACTCTTCTTCATTCCCTTCATGGAACCTTCCTTTTCTAGAGACAGTATGGGAATGGAGCTGGGGAATGCAGGCACATTTGAAGGAAAACTTTAACCCCTTCCTCATAAAGTCCTCGTAGAAAAGGCCAGCGCCTCTCCTTACAAAGGGTGGGTGTTTTAGAACCTGGCTGTCTTCCATAGGTGAGCTGTAATTCCACAGTCACAGAAAAGCTAGCCTGTTCTTCCTTACCCCCTGATTACCAAAGGCAAAGCCTTCTCAGGTATGAGAGCGAAGCTTTGAATCCCTATCTGACCTAGTTCAAGGTGTGCCTGGCCATCGGAATGCGCGTGAGCCACGGGTTTCATGCCGCTAGGGCCTCCTCTCAGACTCCAGTTCTCGCTCCCCTCCAGAGCCATTTTGCTGCTATTTTTAAAAGACCTTGGATGTGGCGAGAACCCTGGGGTGTGAAGAATGTTTTGGGTGGAATTCGGTGCCTCCTGGCCGCTTCCTGAGCCGTTCAGATGGAGGAGTCGGGTGGCTCGCGCACCAGCCTGGCAGAGGGCGCCGACATCTGCCCCCCGCACCATCCTCCTTAACCCTCGCTAGCAGCAGGAGCGCGTCCTGATCCAAAGGGAAAAATGCACTCAGCTAGGAAATGTGAGACTGAAAACCCACCTTATTGAAACTAAAACTTGAATTAAGTTTCTTTTTTTTTTCCCTTTCTTTCCTTTTTTTTTAAAAAGAAAATAATTGGTTAACGACAACAAAAGAAACCTTCCTATTGCTGAAGTACTAGGTAGGATGGGATTGCCTCTCACTGGCAGGAAAAGCACTCAGAGGCCGATTCACAGCAGGCAAAGGGGGAAATCTACCTCCAAACCCTGATCCCACTCCACTCCCTATAAACGCAGGGCAAGAGCAAAGGACGAAGGGCCCGTGGGGTGAGGAGGTGAGGCCCAGGGTCAGAATTTCTTTCGCATGAAGAAAAATCAAACCATGAAGCTGGTGTTGTGGCTCTGGCCTGCAATCCTAGCTACTCAGGAGTCTAAGCTGTGAGGAGCATGGTTGAAAGCCAGCCTGGGCAAGAAAAGTCCGTAAGACTCTTATCTCCCATTAACTACTAAAAAACCAGAAGTAGCGCTGTCGCTCAAGTGGTAGAGCACTAGCCTTGAGCAAACAAAAAGCTGAGACAGCGCCCAGGCCCGGAGATCGAACTCCAGTACTCACACCCACTCACTACACACACACACACACACACACACACACACAAAATTAACACTCAATCCTGCTTCTGGGTGGCCAGAAAACCTACATTCCCAGAGTCAATTCTTTTACCAACCTGCTAGCTGAAATCCTCAACAGTCCATCATTACCATTTAGAGTGCAATATGTTCAATATACACAAATAAAGCAAAGCTTTCAGAACTTACGTTTGAGTTCAAATCCTGGCTGGGGCATTTGCTGGACACAAATTTTTCACCTCTTTAAATTTGAGTTTTTCTAGCTGTGAGGAATGATGAGAGTTACTTCCCAATTTTACTGGGATTCCAATGAGTATAATGAGAAGACTCTCACTTACTAATCTGATACAGCCAGTGTTTCTGCTCATTATTGCTCCCGCTGGCTCTACACACCCACCGTTGTCATGCTTGGGAGAAATTTTCTGAATTCTGATATTGTCATTAATCGATACACTCCACTATATGTCTAGTATCTTCTGTTTTCTCTCCCTTCACCCAATCATAGATGTCCTTGCGTTTGTCCTTAGTTTAGCTGACAAATTCTGTGTGTGCGTGTGCTATTGTATATGCGTGCTTGTATTCATATATGTGTGGGCATGCAGCAGTACTAGGCCTTCAACTCAGTCCTGGGCACTGTCCCTGAGCATTTTTGTTCAAGGTATTCGACCACTCAAACCACAGCTCCACTTCTAGCTTTTCGGTGCTTAACTGGAAATGAATCTCACGGGCTTTCCCACCTGGCCTGGCTGCACATATCAGTCCTCAGATGTCAGCCTCCCGAGTACCTAGGACGACAGATGTGAGCATCCTGGTGCCCAGCCAGCTGACAACTCTGACCAAGCAAAATTAAAGCAAACCCAAACTATCTGCCTAATAACCCAACCTATCACCAGGGAGAGGCCGGACTCAGTCCTTTTTCCTCTAACACCAACGCTACCTCAAGAGAGAGAATGGTACAGTTGCAGCAATCCTTTAGAAAGCACTGGTCCAGAAGAGGATATGCTTGGAGAGTTAGACACGTTTTTCTGGATACGATACCAGATTTCTGTGTAACAGGCCATTGTTTCTTTTCAGATGGGATCATTTCAGAACCCAATCTTTGGGAGTCTGGAATTCAAAAGGGAAAACAGCAAGATAATAAAAAATCAGCCAGAAAGTCCAGAAGTCATTGAAGAAAAAAAATGTTCGTTGTTTGTTTTGGCTTAAATGGACTTTTCCAAAAGGGAGAGACACATAGCATACATGGATAATTAAATAAAGAATTGGTGGATAAAAGATGATAGATAGAAAGATAGATAGATAAATAGATAGATAGATAGCAGGACTTCTTGGTATGGTTTTATGTGATTAGAAACAATCTATTGTCTTGGAAATAAAAACTACATGCCAATTAAAAAATGTGCTTTTCTCTTTCCAAACCCAACAATTTTTCCAAATTACATTAGGAGCAGAATTCACTGGATGCCAAGAATGTCCTTGTACAGGACCCAAATAAGGCACAGCCTCTGCCCAATATAAATAAAATAACACTGAAGACAGCTGCGTTGAGCTGCATGAATGGTTTCATGAAATTTGCCCGAATTCGTACTCTGGAAAGTCTCTATTAACATCACCTAATAACTTCAGTCCAAGTAAGAAGTCGATCAAGACAATCCAGACTCCGGGAGCCTGAGCAATGGGTGCAATCGGCAATGTCTGCAAGCCAGGTAGAACAAATAGAGGAAGAGGTTACTGCCTGGTTGGTGCCTCTTGGCACCCACCTTCAAGCAGATTTTCTGCCACTAATAGCTGTCATCGTGCAGAACCTCCCACTTGCATCCCACACTGTGTCAAAGAGGAAAGTTATTTTCTCGTCAATCATGCTACCTTAATACCAAGGATAAACAGATACACTTTCCAAGTTGAGGGAGGTAGGAAATGTTTTCTGGCTCGAGCTACTAGCTGGTGTTCACTCCTTCCTAAACACTCAGCATCTTCGGAACACAGATTTTATGCTAACGTAAATTGATACAATAATATTTGGACTTCTGTGATGATTACTGCCAGTTGAAAATGAAATTCCATGAGCATTAAAAAAACACCAAATAACTTGAGCTATAACCGTATCCCCAGCTCTTAGAAGAATGTCTGGCATACAGATGACATTCAATAAGGTTTTGCAGGATTAATGATTATGCACAATAAACAGAAATTAACCCCAGGGGTGGGGGTAAGCGCATGGGGGGAATAGGGATGGGGAAAGAGGGAATGAGGGAAAGGAAGAGGAAGCAAGACCTTGGAAACCACAAATGATTCAGAGAGGGATAGCACCGAGTAGGAAAAGCCAAAGAGATTGAGAAAAACCTCCACGAGAAGTTGTGGGAGAATACTCGATTCTTTTAGAGCAGGGTACAATATTTCTATTTTGCGATGCAAGCGACACTGCAGTTTAGACTCCGGGCCTCATACTTATTTAGAGAGCGCTCTGCTCACGGCTGCAGCCCTGTTTGCGCTGACGGTTTTGAGATACAGCCTCGCAGGCCCACGCTTCCCGCTCGGTCCCTCCACCACGGCCGCGAGGAAGGTGAGCCTCAGCACACCTAGCTTTCTTCCCTTGGGAATCAGGTCGACAAGCTTTGCTTTGCCTGGGCTTTCCCAGAATCAACATTCTCTTGATCTCAGGAGCTCCTCCGCCTGAGAATAACAGGGACACACGGTCATGCCCAACTTTTTCTCAGATGGCTTCTCATGGACTTTTAGCCGAGGCTGGCCTCAAGATACGATCCTCTCCATCTCAGCCTCTTCAACAGCTACAGTTCCATGAGCTCACTATCTTTTTTTTCTCTTCTTTTTCAATTTTTTTTGCCAACCTTTCTCTTTCTTTATGAACAAAGGTACTCAATTTAACTTCAACTTCCTTTTTGACCCTTTGTGTAAAAAACGTGTTCATGTACAATTTTATTTAAATTGTAAAATATGAAGACAAGTAGAACTGCGAAAGAAGTATTTTCTCTTGTATTGGGGGAGAAAAATGGAGCAAGACACCACAAAAAGGAAAGACACAAATGGTTTATTTTTTCCTTGACAGTTATCAGTTTCTGTGTGGTGTGTGTGTGTGTGTGTGTGTGTGTGTGTGTGTGTGTGTGTGTGTGCATGCACGTGCGCACGCGCAGTACTGGAACACGAACCCAGGACTTAGTCCTTGCTCAGCTTGCTTCCGTGGTTGGCACTCTACCACTTGAATCCTGCCTCCATTTCTTCTCGGTGCTGATGAGTTGGGAGATGGAGGCTGGTGGATTTTTTTCTACCCGGATTTTCCTGTGATCCCCTGGCGCTCAGCCTCATGACTAGTGAAGATCACAGGCTGGGGCCATAGCATCTAGCTGGCAGGGCCAATTTCATGTTCGCCAAACGCAGTTTGAATAAAGCAATGGATTCAGCAGGAATGAGGAAGCCGCCTCCCGTGAGCAATCTAGACACCCACACGTCCTCCTTTCCGAGTGTTTATTGGCTGATGCGGACACAAGCCCACCTGGATTCGGGCGATGAGAGCTACGGTGGCAGACGTCTGGGGGAAGTGCACCTGCCAGGAGGACTTGCCGAGGCTCTGGGGAGCTCGGGTTGTGAGAGGAGCGTTTGCTGTGGACTCGCACCCGCTGCCTTTCTCAGAGCACCAGCTCTTCAGGCACTGTGGCCTGCGTGTTAGGCTGAGATGGATGGATTCAGCACCCGCCGTTTAATTCCTCAGTCCCTCATTGTACTGACCACAGGAAGGGAAGCGTCCTGTTCACGCGGAGGGCTTGTGAAAGGCCTGAGGCTCTTCCAGGCACCAGAGCCTGAACCCCATCCTCCCCTGACCGCACCACTCCCTGTTTCCCTTAGTGCATGCTGTGATCTCCACACGGTTGCTTTCCACCGAGACGCAGCCCGAGGTCCAGTCTCCAGCGCTGTGCTGAGCGGACGCGGGGTCTCCCGGGGCCCTTGATGTACTGAGTGACCTGCTCTCGAGCACACATCAGTGCTTTGCCTGTAAAACGATGTGAGCTGCCACGTGCCTGCCACGCTCCACCGCGAGTTACAGCGGCAGGGGCCCCGGCGAGAAGCTGAGCAGACGCCGACAAGCTAGACTTCCCAAACCAGGCACCAAAATACACAGCGTTTCCCTTACACAGTACACAGCCTCGGGGTTCATTCCACGTAGCAACAGGACATGGGCCAGTGTAGAACCGCATTCTATAGCTAGTTCGTTCATTTAGTTGTTTGATTGTTTAGTTATTTTGTTGGTCTAAGTCCAGGACTGAAACTCAGCGTCTGATGCTTTCACTCATTGTCAGGTGCTCCAACACCAGAGCACGGCGTCCACCCCTCCGTTCTATAGTTGTGATTGTCCTCACCAAATCCTGCTGATGAGGTTTCACGGTTCCTCTCTTTCCGATGAGATTCTGATCAGCTCTTGAGATGTGGGAAAGCAGAAGTGTGTTCCATTCTGCTTTGGAGGTTCATACCTAGTCAAAGTACTTCTTTTTCTGTGTGTGTGTGTGTGTGTGTGTGTGTGTGTGTGTGTGTGTGCGCACGCACATGTGTGTATTTATGTGTGCTGGTCCTGGGCTTGAAATCCCTGAATTTTATGTTCCAGGTGGGTGCTGTGCCACTTAGCCCCAGCTCTTCTTTGGGCTTGTGAGTAGTTATTGGGCGATAAGAGTCTCACAGACTTTTCTAGCCCAGCTGGCCTGAGATGCCAGCCTCCCGAGTAGCCAGGATTCCAGGCAGGAGCCACTGGTGCTAAGCAAGTCAAAGCATTTTTCTAGATTGACAATCACGTTCGACTTTAAATGCCATGGCACGGATGCAGGAACCCTGGTCCTGCAGCCATCAAGAGGGGAGAAGGCACTGGCCGTGCCACTGGGCCCGCACGGTCCCAGTGTTGTCCCCATTACTATGTAAATATGGAAAGCTGATTTGCTGCGTCTCCCAGGGTCACCCGAGAATCTGCTCTCGGATGACGAGCCACAAGAAGAAAAAGAAAACATTACTTTCCAATATTCATTTTTAAATAAGTATAGACATGCACCTTTTCTTACTACAGCTTGTAAAATTCCAGGCTTTGGATGAAATATCCTCTCTGCTCCATCAAACCTACCAGACACCATGCACTGTTGACTTCAATGTTTGAGGCCGTAGATCTAAGCTGCCACATAATATACCATCCTTCTTCATTTCTAGTGCTAGGATTTGAAATCAGGGTTTTGTGCTTGCTTGGTTGGTGCTCTACCACTTGGATCACACCTCCAGCCCTATCATTTGGTTATTTCTGTGGAGAAATAGCCTAGTGAAGTTTTCAAGATGGCTTCAAACCCTGATCCTCCGGGTCTCAGCCTTCTGAGTGACTACCATCGCAGTCCATGGTGCCCAGAAAGTGTGCAGCTCTTAAATATAAACTCATTCAAAGCAGAAAACAGTCCTCAACAGGTAATTTCTAAAGAACAGAGGAAATTAAAAAGATACTAGGCTTCTCTATGAACTTCCTTCAGAAATATGCAATCATTCTTCTCAGTATATTGTTAGCATTTTGCATTTAGAAATAGTCTCCATAAAAGCACTTGTCAAGAAAATACATCATCAGCCCTCACTCATCACATGCTATATTTTTTTTTGTAGAGGAACTTAACAATTCACGCTCGAGTCAATGAGTATTTGCTACTTCAAAAGCAATAAAAATTAAATCATGCTAATAGCTACTCTCTCATCTCTCAGTCCTCAAATCTTATTATTTTCACAAAACAAATACTCATATATCATTAAAATGTCTAAGCTATTGCTTTTAACCAAAGTGGGATCCAGTCCTGAATGTTCTGCCTGAGTATAAAATTGGTCCACTTTCTCTTGGGAGATTTGCAATGCAAAAAAAAAACGCAAAATAAAATATGAATCAAAGATGACATTTCTATTCTTTATCTCTAATACCTAGAAATGTTGATTATGAGATTAAAATATACTTGTGAAAAATAGTTTAACTAAAACTTATGCACAGTTAGTTTTCACCGAAGAATAGTTTCCAGCCAATCTTCCTTCGATCAAGGGGAGAGAGCGTACACCGACTAGCATGTAAGTAAACTCCTAAAGGAATCAGTTCAGGAGCCAGATTGCTCTCTCTAAAATGGATAAGCCAGCAGTGCTCTAATGCTTCCAAGAAACTAAGGTAGTTTAGACTATCACAGAGAAATACAGTTGAGCATTAAGATTTCAAAAGTCTGACCTGAGATACATCTACTCCTAGTAGAAGGTGCTTCCCAGCTTTTTCCTGTGGTTCTCTGTATCTTCACTCCCAGCCCTCCAGCTCAGAGGAAATGAGGTATAACCAGTGCAACCTAGACACCTAGAGTCTTTCCGTGTCCTGTTCACTGTTGTGCCTGCCCTTGTTTGGGGCAGCCCGTGACAGGAGGAGACATATTTGCACTGAGCCCTCCCTCCCCTGACACTCCGGCTGAGGGCCATCTGATCAGCAAACCCCTTCTCAGTTTTCAGTCAAGTGAGCGAGTCTAGCCTCTACATCAACAGAGCCAGCTGGTCCCCCCTCCCAGATCCTCAGCATTATTAGCAAATACTGCTTGTTAGATGCTGCAGGATTCTTGTATTGGAGATAGTTACAGTAACAGTCAAAAGAGCTCCTCAGGAGGAGTGAACTATATTGGAAATTCTGAGCTGGATGACAAAAATAATAATAATAATAATCTGGTGATTTCCAGCTAGATGTGGATGCATGCGCACTGACCTCTAGTTTGTTCTGTAGGTTGGGGGAGAGCTGGAATCCCTCCAATTCCCTATATCACAACAATAAGCTGAAACCAGTCCTGCCTGCCTCGTTCCCTCCTTCCCTCTGCCTTCAGTCACAGGTAGAAGCGCTGGCATTGCCCAGAGCTCCTAGTGGAGAGCTGGTCAGCACAGGCATCTCCTCTGTGGCTTCGAAAGCTTGCTTACTATGCCCTGGCAGTGACCAGTACCTAACCATGCTCATGTCTCTTCTTTGGGTAACATGTGCAGCAGGATGTAACCACGGAATTCCTCCAACCACAACCTGTTCAATAGGAGAACAGATGTCATGTATCCACAAGAGAGGAGGGAAGGCCTTCAGCCTCTATACAAATGGCTAAAGGACAAGTCCTCAAATTTTGCCCCCCAAAATCTTGAATCTTCTAGCCATATCAGAAATGTAAAAGACAAGAGGAGTTGGAAGAAGAAAATGTCGTTGTGGCTTACAAGAGATATTGCTCCACGGAGAGCCCATGTCATCAATTTTTGTGGGCGGGCCATGGGCCTCAGAAATGTCCGGTGCGTGTTCCTGCGGTTACTGGGGAGCAATCCTTCACCTGTAACTGAGGAAGGCACAACTGAAGAGGGCTGTCTTCTTCCAGGAAGCCGAGCGTTGTCCCAGGAGCAGAGAGCCAGCCTGCTCTTTCAGGCCTGGAGCCAAGAGAATGCTCTTAGCTGGACTTGGCCCACAAGGGTTTGGTGAGCAGAGGATGTTGGGGCTGAAAAGACCCGGCTTGTAGTGTCTTGGGTCCTGTTCAATGGAAAACACAGAGGAGGTTAAGAAGACTTTGGCTGAAGAGGGTAGAAGGGATTACTGCACACCTGTAGGCTTGCACAGACATGAAGGGAGCTGCAAGAGGCTGGGCTTAGCAGAGAAACTCCTAAAGCTCACGTAAACACAGGAGAAAACGTCTGTTTTAAGCATCGTTGATCTAACTAGGAACAGGAAAGTTATTCCCAGAGATATCACAGCGATCCAGACTGGTCAAATATATTATGCTTCTGCACCTCCTCTTCTCCCATATTTGACCCCGACTAGGAACCAGACCAGGAGGGAAAAACATGCAGAGAGTCCAAAGTGAGCAAGGAAAGGCAGTGGGAAAAGAGTAAACCAGAGGATCCTGCCCGAAGAAGAAATTGGTTGGGTGCCATCATGTTCAAAGTTCTGATTAGCATCTCACCTTGACATTCGAATCACTGGATGGAGATTGTGTCTGCAACCTAAAGTGACCTGGGAGCCACTTTCGTAAAAGAACGGAGGCAAAAGCAGTAGCCTCTGCTGTCAGAGTAGACTCTCCAGGCCTGAGGCTGAGGGGGTTCGAATCCCATGAACCAGGTTTCAGGGTCTGCTGGGTGAAAGACTTCACTCCTTGTGTATGTCTCAAGAGATGCTTGCTCAACTCACTGGTCGTGTGAGAAAGCTGTGCATTCTGCTCTTGATGACTCATATACATTCTGTCCTGATGTCCGGCTTCCTTCTAGGAATGAGTGAATCCTTTGGTTTTCATTCACTTGATCTCAGCTGAGATCAGGAAGAGATAATACAAGATGAACCTACTTAGGGATCAAAGAACATTGCGATCTAAAATATTTGAAGTGGGCTGGAAGGAGTGGGGAACATTTTGGGTCCCCTTAAAGTTTCCATTCCCCCACACACACCTAAATGCGAT
Organism: Dipodomys ordii; assembly: GCF_000151885.1. Classification (NCBI taxonomy): domain Eukaryota; kingdom Metazoa; phylum Chordata; class Mammalia; order Rodentia; family Heteromyidae; genus Dipodomys; species Dipodomys ordii. The sequence continues at coordinate 2,583,924 of NW_012267256.1, forward strand.
GTGTTGGATGGCTCTAACTACCAAAGGCTCTCTTCCTTTGTGTCTTCCACAGCCCAGATATCCCAGCTCAGTCTCCAGAAAGACCATTTCCTTGGATTCTTGTATTTAGTCTCCATTGCTATGTATATAATATGTGTATATATTAATATGTATATATGCATGTATAGTTGCTTAACTTAATAGTGCAAGGGGTAGCCAGGCACCAACGGCACACACCTAACTATTCAGGAGACTGAGATCCAAGGACTGTGGTTTGAAGCCTGTCTTGGCAGAAAAGTCCCTGTGAGACTCTTATCTCCAATTAACCACTCAAAAACTAGAAGTGGCACTATGTTTCAAGTGGTAGAGCGCTAGTCTTGAGCACAAAGAGGCTCCGGGACAGCGCCCAGGCCCTGAGTTCAAGCCTCACAACCAAAAAAAAAAAAAAACAAAAGAGTACAAGGTGGTTTCACTGTGATAATTCCACAAATATATATATATATATATATATATATATATTCCTTAACCTCTCTCCTTCAAATAGTTTTGCCATTTTGTATATAATCATATATCATATAATATACAATATTACATGTTAAATATTACATATAATATATATTATATGTTATATACGCTGCTATATGATTGCATAATGACTACTGATTTGTATTAGATAATATATTGTATATATTAAATATGATAGTGATGCTACTCTATATATTATCTAATATATGTGTGTAACATACTTTAATCCTCTTGATCCATTTGCATATTAAGACAAGAATACAATTAAGTAGTCAAAACCATGGTTATTTGGGAAAGTAGGGAAAGCCATTAGCAACGAGCTTCAAAGATTGTCTAATACATCCAATACTGGACCTTCCAAATATAGCACATTTCCTCCAGTGTTCCAAACAAAAATGAAAGCATGAGGGGAGGAGGGGAAGAGCACTCTCAACGCTCCTTTCCTCTTGCACACTGTTGGACGCCGCTCTGGAGACACACAAAAGGGAGCATAAGTCATTGTTTCAAAAATAGCCATGCCAGCTCTGCGTTGGGTGATGAGGCTCACCTTCAGGCCACGGATAATACGGGAAACATGTTGCTTACTTATTCCCTCTCCTCCTGGCGCCATACCAGTCGATCCGTGGCAGCAAATGGGATGAGAGGCAGTCAGTGCTGGAGGCCAGACCAAACCTAACATAGAGAAGCGACAGCAGCCCTTCCCCCCCCACACCCACTCTGCTCTGTCGAGGTGGGTGGGGGAGCTATTTAATTCATCCCCCAGAGAGGAAGGACAGTGGGGAAGAAGCTATGGAAAGGGTACGCCTCTTGGGGAGGAAAGCTTGGGGTAGAAATCCAGCACGCAGCTATGGAAAGGGTACGCCTCTCGGGGAGGAAAGCTCGGGGTAGAAATCCAGCACGCAGTTGTCTCTTCTCTCTTGGGGAACTCAGCTATTACCACCTTAATGCACCAAGCAAACGCGCACCCCTTTCAAACACACTTCATGCTGTCGTTTCAGCATTAAACATCTGCTACGTACAAGGCCCTCGCAGGGTGGTGTGAGGGCTTAATGATGAAGAAAACGGGAACTCTGCTTAAAGGAGTCGTTTGGGTTGTTGTTGTTTTTAAATCAAGGTAAGACATGAACACAATATAGATAACTAAAGGAGTCTTTGTCTCCTGCTATAATACAGAAACCACAAAGAAGAGCCTGAGAGTGCATCCAGACAGGACAAGAGAATGCCACAAGGCCTGTGGGATGTACACTGGAGCGTGGGAAGGATTCCAGGAAGTGAGGCGGGGGAAGGGGTGAGGAGAGCCTGGCGGTCAGCCCCAGAAGGGCTGCAGTGCTAACGCTTCCAACCCATCCTAACGATCCAAATGCATGGGATTCCCAAGGGTCAGAGGATTGGAGAGAGATTACAAGCACACAATGTGTTTTCATGAGGCTGTGTGGTAGGGACAGAGCAGAGCATCAGGCCTGACTCTTTGGCATCCTTAGAAACGCCACTTGTCAAGGCTAACTATTTCCCTGGTTTATAAAGGAACTCGGCCGCACTAGGAAGGCCTCTCACTTACATGAGCTCCTATTTAAAAATAACTAAAAACCCAGGTGCGGGTAGCTCACACCTATTATCCTAGCTACTCAGAAGGCTGAGATCTGAGGATCATGGTTCAAAACCAGCCTGGGCAGGAAAGTCTGTGAGACTCGTATCTCTAATGAATTTAGAAAATGCTATAAATGGCAGTGTGGCTCAAGCAAAGATATGAAGCTCAGGGATAGCACCCAGGCCCTGGGTTCAAGCCCCAGGACCAGCAAAATAATAATAATAATATAAAAATAGAATCAAGTAAATAAAGAACAGATAGGAACACTTGGGATTAACAGCCTGAATTTTTAGCCCGATATATTTAAACCATATTTACCAACTTCCACTTCTCCCCAATCCTTTCCTACTTGCTTGACTCCAGTTTTCAAACACTGCCTGCCACCTTCCTAACCACAAGTTTGTTACTCCAGGAGAGCATCTGCATAGTCTCCCGTGTGCTTTGAAAGTATCCTCATGCCTTGCCTAGCTCTGTTTCTCTTAAATTTGAGTCTAATTCTTTTGGCTTCAAAAGGCAAATATGGATCCCGATGCACTGTAAGGGTTGCTACTATAATGAGGGTTGAGCACTAGTAGCTCACGCTTGTCATCCTAGCTACTCAGGAGGCTGAGATCTGAGGGTCAAAATTCGAAGCCAGCCCAGGCAGAAAAGTCCCTGTAAGACTCTTATCTCCAATTAACTGCTTAAAAACCAGAAGCGGAGCTGTGGTTCTAGGGGGTAGAGCACTAGCCTTGAGCAGAAGAACTCAGGGACAGCACCCAGGCCCTGAGTTCATGCCTTACAACTTGCACACACACACACACACACACACACACACACACACACACAGGACTGTTTTAAGGTCATCTGAGCAGAAACACATGTTAATGCATTTGCTTTAGAAAAGAAATGTGAGATAATGTTGGCCCAATGGAATCATCCAGACGCCAAGGCTGCATAGGTAAGCCACAGGTGACGTCTGTATACAACCTCCCAAGCCACCTGCCGTGTGATATAGAAGACAGACCTAACAGCAACACCTCCATACTTCATCATCAGGTGAAACGGCCAGTTCAGGCTAGATCACTGAGGAAAACGGTCTTGGGAAATCATCTTCCAGCTGTGAGACTGAAACAACCACTAGTAACTGAAGGGCGTGGGGGCGGGGGAGGTTTGCCTCACCCTGCCTCAGTTTCTCTCTTTATGCAGTGAGGATACAAATGGTTCCTGCCTCCTGGAGGTGTTGAATGAGGGGTGAATACCTGGAGAGGCGAGGGGCGTGTCAAATACACCTTGCAGACGTAAACACAAGTGTAGGTGCACTCAGAGCAGTGTGGTGAATGCCAGGCCAGCCGTCAGCCTCTTGGCGTTGGCAATAACCCCGACACTTCCTCATGAAAGACCCCTTCCTTACCCACAGCCCCAACTCTCCCTCCCATCTCCACACGCGCTTCTTTGAGGCCCTGCAGCTTTAACCACCAGTGCGGCTCTGTGGCTTTTCTAAGAACCGCATGCCTGGGGTCGGGTATCAGGATCACAGTCCCCACAAAGACATCGGGGAGCTTACAGATGAGTCTCAGCTCGAGCCACGCACAAAGCTTCTTCTGGCCGGCGGTCAGTCACTCCGAGATACAGCAAGTGAGTCGTGTTTAGTGTGACTCTCTGCTTTAAGGAGCTGCACTTCCCCCGGCAGCTCTAGGAAAGAAAGCCAGATGTCTTGCTCTGTGGCTATGATCCTTCTCGCTCCTCTCCTCTGATTTCCCAGGAACTCGAGATGAATACCTAACCATCAATCAGAACCTATGGGCTGTGGCTCCACACCACTCCAGCCTCTGCGGAGCTCTTTCCCAGCAAGGAACTCAACCTCACCACAGGACATTAGAACATCTTTGAGGTTGGATATTAGCTTCCATTTCTGCTCTCTCAAATAGGTCGGGCTTTCAGAACACTTGTAAGCTATCCTTACAAGCATATGTGAAAGACGTACGTCTGAGGGCCTGGAAGGGATTTCTGTTGCTTCCTGCTGACGCGGCCCTGGCTTTGAGTCTCCCCGGGTAAGTACCACCTGAAGGTCACGCCAACACTTAACTCACAATCCCAGAGACGGAAGTGCCATCCATCACCTTCCAGGCCGTCGCTCTCCTTCCCTCTATGGTTTATGAAGCCACAGTGGAAAGTGGTCACGAGGTTGGCCTGCGGGAATCTGTCAGAAGGGCAGAACTCGGAAGGCCCTGGCCCGCGACTCCTGACACTGCAAGTGTTTGATTATTGTTTACCTGCTTCTTCTAGAATGAAATTAGAAGGAATTAGGGGCTGAGCCAGTAGTATAGAGGATTAAGAAAAAAAGAGGATAGCAAATCTTTTAGAACGAATCTGTCTCCCTCCTCCTCATACAATGCAAGCTACTTTAAGAACCAAGATGGAGAACCCAGTGGGCAAAACTTGGAATCCAGTGTCTCCAGCAGAGCCTCGGGAGGCCCTGTGGGGCCGGGCGCCGGTGGCTCCCGCTGTCATCCCAGCCACCCGGAGGCTGAGGTCTGAGGATCACAGTTCAGAGCCAGCCCGGGCAGGAAAGTCCAGGAGACTCTTCACTCCAGGGAACCATCGGAAAACCAGAAGTGGAGCTGCGGCTCAAAGTGGTAGAGCGTTTGCCTTGAGCAGAAGAGCTCAGGGACAGTGCCCAGCTCATGACTGACAAAAAAATGAAGAAAAGAAGGCAGCGGCCCCGGTGAGCTCACCGGCCACCGGCTGGCACACAGGAAACCCTCACAAAGGGTGACGTTGGCTGAGCAGCCGTGGAAGGAAGCATTGCACACAGCGAGAATGGTACAGGGCATCTATCTGGGCAAGACCAGCCAACGCTGGGCGTTTGGAGGACACCCGTCCTCTGTATCTGCAGATGGGTTTCTTTCTGCTAACTGAAGTTCTTTCCATCAACTTACAATACTCACACCCTGCTGTGTGTCTGACAGAGGCTCTCCCGGGAATGGAGGCCTCGGGAGGCCCCTGCAGGGAATAATCCTGCAGAGACCATATCCGCCCCTTCACACACTCGGGTCTTCTAGCCTGGCGTGGACACGGATGTCTGCCCGGACCTTGGCTTTCATGAAATGGCTGTGAACCACAAAGGGAATAAACAGGCTGCAAGGCTGATGAACTGTTTTAATTGTGCATCCCAAATGAATTTCTCCATAAAGTTATGGGTAAAGAAAGACGCCACTTTCAAATTCAGGAGATTTTTTTTTCCTTCTAAGAAAAGCAAGAGATGGGGTCATTAGATTAGATTAGGTCAGATCAGATCATTGACTCACTCCTTGTAAGGACTCAAAATGAAAACATAGCCTAGTTGAAAGGCTGGCTTCCCATTGGAGGCTGTTTTTATATCAGTGTTGTAAAATGTTAAAGCGCTTAGCCATGAAGTCCGGCTCCCTTCAAACACTGGAGGTCTTGCCTGAAAGAATCATAATTATTTAGTTAACCTCCCATAGTATCATAGCCATGATATAAGAAAGTAACATACCTAAAGTTAGAACTTTTTTTAATGATATTAAAAATATGTATGGTGGCCAGATGCCAGTGGTTCGAGCCTGAAGTCACAGCTACTCAGGAGGCTGAGATCTGAGGATTTGGGTTCAAAGCCAGCATGGGCAGCCAAGTCCATGAGACTATGATCTCTAATTAACCAGCAAAAAGTTGGAAATAGAGCTGTGGTTAAAGTGGTAGGGGGTAGAGCACAGGCCTTGAGCACAAAAGCTCAGGGACAGTGCCTAGACCCAAAGTTCAAGCCTCAGAACTGGCACACACACACACACACACACAAACACACACACAATGCACAAGGTATAACACCAGAAAGTTCACTAGTCATGTACGGTAATAAGAAAAGGATGTGTCAAAACCATGATAAAATATGATGGAAAAAAGGGAGTGTTGGTTCATATGCAACATAAAATACTATTTAATTCCTTTATGATTTCTTTAGAGAATGTTTCTTTATTTTTCCCCAAGCTATTCAGACGGGCAGTTAATGTCCAGTCAGTTAGAGAGATGAAATTCTGTTTCATTCAGCCCCAGGCTGGGTGTTGGAGCCAACATCTTTCACTTTACATAACAGGTGGATTCTGTGAAAAGTTGGAATGAGGAGCATTGATAGTGGTTCTACACATGGTTAAGACAATATTCTTATTTTGAAGACCTTAGAATTTTGGCAAATTATTAGATATGCGGTAAATGATCACTCTGAATGTGTCTGAAGTTTTACAGACCGCGATTTCCTACAGTGAGTCAAGGCTGAGCTGTATCATCTTATTACTTCTGATCTGCTTGATTTTTTAAAAAACATCCTGTACAAATTTGTACCGCTAGCATAAGATGACAGTATAAGGGGCCTGACCTTATAAGTGAACAAGAATAACTTGGAGGCCACTGGGGTATAGTTCTGTATATTAACTTACTCTTGATTTAAATTTCAGCCTAATAGAATGAAGTCACAGCTGGGTGGAGAGCAGACTGGTTTCCTGTCAGTCTGTAGCTGCTGATTCAGGAGAAGGACTAGCTGCTCCCCAGAGGGTAATAATGTAAGTATAAGAATAGGAAAAAGCTTCTTACCCCACATCTATCCCACAGATGCCACGCACACCAGACCTACTGAATTTATTGAGGATGGAAGTTTAGTTGTAAACAACAAAGTTCCAAAAGTCACAGAGATAATTTTTAACAAAGAAAAAACCTTTTCTTCCCATTTCCAGCGTTCATTTCAGTAAATATCATTTTACATGATCAGATAGATGCACATAGCCATTGCACCTTCCTGCTCCTCTCCTAAGAATATCCTCTTTCGGTCTTACTGTGTGTAAGTGAATGCCTAGAGTCCTGTAGAATTGATCATATCCAGTGTATTTTAGATCTAGCTTCTGCTTATGTCTCTCTGAGCTTGGCTTACCTCACTTAACATGATTTCTTCTAGGTCCATCCATTTCCCTGCAAGTGACGTAATATTATTCTTTCTACTGGCTGTGTAAAATTCCATTGTGTGTAGGTACCACATTGTTTGGCATCTGTGTTACAACTTGGCTATTGTGAATAGTGCAGCAATGAACACGGATGTGCAGGTGTCTTTATGGTATCCTGGCCTGTGATGTTCTGGTAGATGCCCAGGAGTGATATGGCTGGGTCATAGGGCAGGTCTATGTTTACTTTTTTGAGGAGCCTCCAGACTGCTTTCCAGAGTGGTTGTATACTAGTCACATTCCCACCAGCAGTCCAGTAGGGCTCCTTTTTCCCCACATCCCACCAACATTTGTTTTTCAAATTCATGATGTTGGTCAATCTAACTGGGCGGAGATGTAATCCCAGAGTTCTTTTTGAAAAACTCACCACAGAGATTTTAAGAAAGCAATTTCTTTTTTTTTTGGGGGGGGGGGTCCGGTCGTGGAGCCTGAACTCTGGGCCTGGGCGCTGTCCCTCAGCTCTTCAGCTCAAGGCTAGCGCTTGAGCCACAGCGCCACTTCCGGCTTTTTTCTTATGTGGTGCTGAGGAATTGAACTCAGGGCCTCGAGCATGCAAGGCAAGCGCTCTACCACTGAGCCACCTTCCCAGCCCCAAGAAAGGAATTTCTCTCACACACATAACGGACAATTTAAGACTCCCAAGTGGATCCTGATTAAGCTGGAGTTCCCGGAGCTCTGTCATCCATCCCTAAAAGACGGTAATCACCCACATGACCCCAGTACAGGTTTCCAGATAGGTAACAAGAATCACATCACTTTCTAAGCTATGATATGGCAGAAAGAACTTCCGATGGTTGTTTCTGTTCTCCTCTTACAAACAAAAGTCACTTGGAGGAAAGGGGGCATTCCCAGTCTCCACTGGAGTTAGAACTGACGTGAGGGAGGCGGGAAGCACTACTTCCTGCTCGTGTCCTCCCTTCCGCACGGCTTCCCCTTCCTCTATCCCAGCTCCAAGAGTTAAAGGCCTCTTGGGCTTTTTAGGCCATCACCATCTCAGCCCTCTCCTGCCTGCGTGGAGACCTTTACAGGAGCGAAAAGAATCAACAAACGTTTTAGCTGCTATCCTTTGGGTCTCAGTTAAATGCTATGGAAACGAGTCCTATCGAACACACTCGTGTGAAAGGGAAATTCACAAGAGGGGACAAAAGTCTGTATCTTAATTGACCAAGGTCCTTTGCTTCCCCCCAAGGTCTCATTTACAGGTTTAAGGCCCGCTGTGTAGCACCTGCAGTGTTCCCAAGAGTTACCCGTCCCTTACGGTACCACAGAATTAGGGGACCCTGTCTGCTTGCCTCAGGAATATTCTATCAAAAGGAGCAAAGAATGCTGGGTACAATCTCATTGAATGCTAGGAACATTCCAGGCACTGCTCTGTGGGGTGGTGGATTTCACATGCTTGATATCACCCATATCTTTTTGTTCTGTCAATGTGTATTTTTTTATGCCTTAGCTACCATACAGCACAAAAAGCAGCCTGTCCAGACTTTTATAGCTTATTATACTATCCCCTCCAGGAAGTTACATCATTGGCAAAGATAAAAGTCCATGTTCACGATTCTTACTGGTTACTGAATTTGCCCAGGTCATCCCCTACTAGAAAAAGATGGGTACGAGGTTCAGGTTTAGATTTCTGAGTCTTGAGTCAACTATGACACTGGGTTGCTTCACAGATGTGTCCATGAAAAGCAGAATGCAAGCCTGTGTGATGATGGCCAAATATGTCCAAGTGTTTCAGCTGGCTGGTAGCTAATTCCTCTTGAGAGGCCACTCAGCCATGATAATTGTTCAAATGTCACTGTGTGTCCTAGACCGAGCGTAAACTGACTTCTCCCTCTGTAAGGAAGCAAACCCAAGTCACAGTCTTCACACCTATATCCAGGCACAGAAATATTACCTTACATGTCCTATTGCTATAACCACAATCTGCATTCATTTCATTTTTATGATCAAAACAAGAAGTAGCCTTCCAGACTACTTTTGAAAAAAAATCCAGAGAATTATTATATACAACTTTTGAAAAGTTTTGAATATATTTGAAAATATTTTGAATCCAGAGAATTATTATACTAACTGCTAAGTCATATCATATTTTTAGATGAAAAAATATTCAGCTTTTATCACCTCATTTTTGGAAGAAAGCCGATGTTCAAAATTCCAGACTTCCAGAACATCGACATGGGATGGAAGTTTGAAGTCAGTGTTCGGGTATGGGTAGTTTACAGTAGCAATTCTGGATTATCACCGACACATGCGCAAAGCTGGCTGTCTACCCTTTGAAGGGTGGTGAGAAGAGATGACAAGACTCTCTCAGATGCCAGGAGGACTTTCCCCTAAGAATTATCTAAATTCAGCCCAGCATAAAGCCTTGGCAACAGTTTGAAGAAAGAGTCTGAATTCTTTCTGTGATTAATGGTTATCCAACACTAGCCACTAAAATCAATAGCTCTGGATCTCACTAGCTCCACAAAATAAAAATTTAAAAAAAAGAAAAAGGAAAGGCTGATTTCCTGTCTGAATCCTTAGACTATTGGATGTTCAGTAGACAGCCTTCACTTCCTAAGAACTTTCTGCTTCCTAAGACAAATTCCTTCACATTTGGCCAACATATAATGAGACTTCTGTTGCTCTGTGATGTCCAGGTCTGGGCATTGTGTCTACCCCATCCCGTATCCTGACCTTCTGATGGCCCTCTTTTCATTGGAAAGGAACTTGAGAAATGAAGTATGCCTGTATGTCTTGGACAAGGACATGGACAGGAGATCAAACAACAAGTCTGCTTCACAAACTGTATCAGCACTTCACACCCCCTTGATTACCTGGACGTAGGTGTGAACAGTAAATATGGAAAAGGAGGGGGAGATTTGGGCCACGAATCGGCAGTCTGATTTGCAGCTCCAATGCTTTCCCATCAGCTAATGAGGTTGGTTTGTTTGTCGCTTGTTTTTGTATAGCCGACGGCCAGCTCCTCCTCACGCTCAGTCTCCCCACAACAGGCCTTTCCCCAGCTTGGGGAAGAGTGCCTGTGATCTTCCCACCACAGACCACAGAGGGAGCATGAGCCACCTATCCTGATTAGAAGGTGTTACTGGGGGTAGATCGCATGGATTTGGAATGAGTGGGACCTTCTCCAGGAGAGAGTCTCTCCCAAAGTCATAAAGAAAGAAGCCTTTCCAATACGCACGCTGCGTCCAATCAGCATTGTAATGGCAAACGAATGTGTCCTTCTGGCACTTGGGAGAGAAGGTTCAGCAATGAACACAAGAACTGGCTATCGACACAGAGCAGTATTGCGGGCCCTGGGGCTACTCACAAACATCCAGGCTCTCGTTCCAGAGGCCTTGTGTGCTTGTGTTGCTCTAAGTCTTTGAGTTCATGGGGATGAGTAGAAACAGCACGATTCCCACCTCAGAACCACGAGTCCCACTCCTCCCCCTCAGCCTGACGACGCGTTCTCCATGAGGACTCACAGCCCTCTTCCCCACAGAAATGTGGGGCCCTGCATCACCGCCTAGCAGAGGCCCTGATGACTTCACAGAAAGTATGAAAAGACTCAACTCTGCTTCCCCATGTCACCGAGGAGTTTCAAATAACTGAACTTCACCGAACAGCTGCTACCCCGTTGCCTTTCAGGTGCTTCACCCTTGGCATGCACATTTTGTGCTTATAAACTGTATCCAACATCGTCCTGATTTACACAGTACACCTCTGTACCCACAGCATAACCTCCGAGATAGACATTACCAGTTTCTTTAACTCTCATTGCATGATTCTCCTTCGTTCATTGATCCTCTTTCCCCCCCCCAAAAAAAGATAAGTACTATCTTATTTTGGGTAACAGTTCTCTTTTTTAAAATTTTATTTTATTGGAAAGATGCTGTACAGAGCGTTTACAGTGACATGAGTAAGGTAACGAAGGTAACGATTCTCTTGCAGGTCTAAGTCACTTGATGTCAAGATGTATTTCTTAGTGTTGTTTAGCCTTACGCAAATGAAGATTTTATATGTATTTTTCTGCAACTTGCTTTTATTTTTTTGGTTGATCCTGGGGCTTGAACTCTGGGCATGGGCACTGCCCCTGAGCTCTTCAGCTCAATGCCAGCACTCCACCACGTTGAACCCCAGCTCTGTTTACAGTTTTTGAGTGGTTAATTGGAAATAGAGTCTCATGGGGACTTTTCTACCTGGGCTGACTTCAAACCCAGATTTCCAGATCTCAGCCTCTTGAATATCTAGGATTATGGGCATGAGCCACTAGCACCTGGCTTTAGAACTTGCTTTTAAAAAATCTAATATTATGTTTTTTAAGATCTATTCATGATAATTCATAGAGCTGTATCATGCTCACTTTTGCCTTAGTATAACATTCTGTTATATGAATATAAAAACTAAAGTTATCTGTTTTTCCTATTACAGGTAATTTTTCCTATTGGAAACTGCACTAGTAAGAAGATAGTTATATCTATTCTGGTACAAATACGCAATAATCTCCTTAACGCTTGCTTCCAGGAGGGAAATGCTAAATTGTGTACAACTCATATGATCTACTTCATTACATAAGATCAAGTTGTGCAGGGTGCCAGTGTCTCACGTCTGTCATCCTAGCTACTCAAGGAGGCCAACCAGGCTAAGAAAGTCCAGGAGAATCTTTTCTCCAATTAGTCAACAAGAACAAAAGTGGAGGTCTGCTTCAGCTGGTACAGTACCAGACTTAAGAAGCAAAAAGCTAAGGGAGAGTACGAGGCCCTGAGTTCAAGCCCCAGTGCTGACGTACACACAACGTAAATAAGTATCTGTAAAGATCAAGTTGTTTCAAAAGCCATGTAGCAATGCACGCTGTCACGAGCTAAGAGAGAAATCCTCACAACTCATTCTCACCAACACTTGATGCTGTTGTTCTTTCTTTTGTCCCAAAACTGCTACTTTGTTATGGTTTTAATTTTCACCTTCTTTAAGGCATACGTTCACCAACTATGAATCTAAGACACAAAGCCCTCCGTAATAAACTGCCATTGGTATTTTTAACCAGATCAACGTCACAAACTAGGCCCCTCCTTCCAGTACAGGCTAAGAAACTGAGTAAAGCACAAGTTCTTATTTATTTTCCCCCAAGCATTAGCAAATACCACAGGGTTTAAGCTACTGTTTGTGTTGGAGATTAAACAGCTGTTTCTTAAATGGCTCCTTTTAGAAGATTAATCATATTATCACAAGCCATGGGAAAGGCAAATACATTTCAGAGAAATCATAAACATTCCTTTTATCTCGCCAGATAAAGATGTGCCCTATAGGCCCCTGTGCACCCACGTGGCTGATCACAATTTATAGCCGAGGAAGAGTCCGAAACACTTTTGTATAAATAACCACAGAGATGTTTTTTAAGGTTACTGAAAGGCTATTTGACACTTTCTGGAAGGGAAGCATGTCGTGGAGGAACCGGTTCTGGTTAACATCAGAGCGTATTTTCATTTCCCACGAGCAAAGCAGCTTCTGTAAGCGCTGTTTCCCCGCAGCCTTTCATGTAATGTTTACATCATTGACACCTTCTCTTAGTGAATTGTTAATCTAAACAAGGAGTGTAATAAGCTTTAATGCATCTTCACAGGAATTTCAAAGATGCTGTCTGGGGGAGACAAAGATGGCCAAATGGAGAAGAGATTAAAGCAAAAATATTACAACACTTCAGCCTTCTGTGACCAGGACAACTCCATAGCTCAAGTCCAGAAGAGAAATGGCATCCATGTGTTTATTCATCTATTAGAATTTGATGGGCTCCACATGTCATCTGACCAGCCAGACTCGGCAGTGTGGCCTTTTAGAAGAAAATTATAAACTCAAATTATAAACTTGGAAGGGAGACATGGAAATAAGTGTGCTTTGCTCCATAATGTCTATGTACCCACGAGAAATGTGAGTTTCATGACCCACAGCCCAGCCATAATCCATGGAGGGCAGAACTTGGTAATTCACCATCTTAATACAATCAGAAGTGAGCCATCTGTGACCAAACTTTGCCTGGCCAATTTCAACGGAACAGGGTCGTTTGAAAATGTGTTTCAATCTGCATAGAAGATGTGATTTCTAATTAACTCACACTTCCATATTTTTATCTATCTGAGGCTCAGAATGAATGGATGATGTGGGTTCCTGGCCGTTCTGAGTCATTCAGAACACTGTGGAAGTAGAGTAGCTGTATGCGGCTCAGAGGTGGACCATAGACCATTACTGGACGCAGCACAGACATGTTATCCTTCTCCAAAAGGAAATGTATACAACTTAAAGAATGAGTGCTAGCCAGGAACTAATGGCTCCCACCTAGAATCCACCTACTCAAGAGGCTGAGATCATAGGATGGCCCTGAAAGGCCAGCTCAGGCGGAGAAATCTAAGAGACTCCTATCTGCATTTAAAGCAAAAGGCCAGAAGTGGAGGCATGGCTGAAGTAGTATAGCACCAGCCTAGAACAAAAAGGCTAAACAAACACATGAGGCTCAGAGTTCAAGTACCAGTACCAGCATGCACGTGTGCATGCGTGCACATATGCACACACACACACACACACACACACACACACACGCACACCATCACTACCACCACCACCAAAGAAATACCCTGAGAGGGAAAAATAAACTGTAAATGCTTAAAACATACAATATTTGCTACAACAGGCTAGTGAGAGATTGCTAAATTTGTCTTGTGAATAGGATCTTTTACAAAATGTGCATGGTTTTTGTTTGGTTCCTTTTGGGGGTTTTTTGGTGCTTGACCTCAGGACTTGGGTCCTGACCTCTGAGCATTTTGTTCAAGGCTAGCACTCTACCACTTAAACCACAGTTCCCATTCAACTTTTTAGTGGTTAATTGGAGAAAAGAGTCTCATGAGCTTTTCTGCCCCAACTAGCTTTGAACCATGGTCCTCAGATCTCAGTCTCCTGAGTAGCTCGGATTACAGACCTGAGCCACTGGCACCTGGCCAGGTCAGGTTTTGTGTTTTGTTTGGGTTAGTTTTTAAGAGAAAAGCTTACCATTTTGCTCATAAATACTTTGGAAAGCTCTAGGATCAAGGTCGTATTAAAAGTGCAGGTTTTTTGTTTGTTTTCATTTGACAAGTAATAATTATATGTATTTATGAGCTACAATACAATGTTTTGGTATCTACATTGTGCAATGATCGGGATCAGATCAAATGAATTAACTAACATATCTATCACCTAATTTGCTTAGTTTTTGACAAGAGCATTTAAAATCGACATTAGTAACCCTAAATAATGAGAGACCTAACAAGTGTGAAGCACTAAATTCCAAGACCAGTGCCTCAGAAAAAGGAAGAAAAATAGTAAGAAAGAAAAGAAAAGAAGCGCATAGTAATCTCCAACATAACATCACCGGGATTATTTCGCATCTATCTGAATGGCCACTTGCTGGCCCATGCCACTCTCTCAAGGATTTCAAAGATGTAGATATTAGTACAATTTGCTCCTAAAACTCCAGTTGATGCATATAATTGAATTCAATTTTTGGTTTGGGTTCTCTTGTCTTTTCTTTTTCCTTCTGTCCTTCCTTCCTTCCTTCCTCACTTCCTTCCTTCCTTCCTCCCTCCCTCCCTCCCTTTCTCCCTTCAGTCCTTCCCCTTTCTTCCTTCCTTCCTTCCTTCCTTCCATCCTTCCTTCCTTCCTTCCTTCCTTCCTTCCTTCCTTCCTTTCCCCTTCCTTCCTTATTTCCTTCCTTCCTTCTTTACTTCCCTCATTCCTTCTCTTTCTTTCCTTTCCCTGCTTCCCTCCTTCCCTCCCTCCTTCCTTTCCCTCTTCTTGCCTTTCCTTACTACACTGAAGCAAAATGTATGTATAATTAAACACCCATTGGATAGGTAGATGTGCACTAACAATGCATGGACCTATATGGAACAAATCTCTGTCATTATATGTCCATTCTTCTATAAAGTTCGCTCACACTCTTCTCTATTGCCCATCCCTCACTTCCCTGCCTTTCCTCAGGCAATCATTGTTCTGGAATTTGAAGTGAATGAAACGATAGAATATTTAATCTTTTGTGCCAATGTTCCTTTATTCAGCATGTTTCCTTTCCTTATATATTTATTCTATTTTATTACTGACTAATAATCATGTTACTCTTTTCTAATCAAGGGACTGCATGACCTAAGCCTTTAAACACTACCTTTTTATTCTTTTGTAACTCCTGATATTAACATCTTGGGATCAGGGGAAAGAAAGTACCATTCTTTAATGATATCTACTTGTTTACCAATACTTAGGTTCTTCAGAGATCCGTCTATGAAGAAGGTGAAAATATTGCTAATTCCTTCTATTCTTTTTCCTGTGTTAATTTTAGGTTCACTCAATTACTTGGTCATTCTTTATGCTTTATGTTCACCCCTCCCCCCCCCCCCGCCCTTTTTTTTGAGCTCTGGGCCTGAGAGCTGTCCCTGACCTTTTTCGCTCCAAGCTGGCACTCTACCACTTTAGCCACAGCGCTACTTCTGGCCTTTTGGTGGTTAATTGTAGGTAAGAGTCTCACAGACTTTCCTGTCCAGGCTGGCTTCAAACTGTGATCCTCAGATTTCAGCCTTCTGAGCAGCTCGGATGACAGGCGTGAGCCAGCTAAGTGTTCACCTTTTAATAGAATTTGCAGTTAACATTAATGTTGCTTTGTATTCATGTTGTTTCTTGTTTACTGAATATTTCCTGCATTGAGCTGTAAGCTCTCCATGCCCTGTGGACCCCCAGCACGTACTACAATGTCTAGCCTTTAGAAGACCTTCAACAAATCTTTGTTGACTAAGTGACAATAGGAAGACAGGAAGGAGCTCATTCCATGTGTATGGGCTTTACGTGTAGAGGAAGAGGCAGGTTGCAGAGAGTGAATGCTGGCGCTTCTAGAAAACAGATTCAAGATACACCTGAGGGGCTAAATACACCAGTCAAATATACCGTTTCTGTCCAGAAGCACAATCTGGAGCTTCTGTCTCTCTTTTCCTCAGTCAAATGACCTAAACTTGGAATTCCCCTTGATGCCCAAAGCCAACCACAATTATCTAGGCCCCATGCTTTTCCCTCCCATTCCTCTTTCGGTCTCCAGAAGTAAGCAGACAATGCCCTCCCTCCATAGCCCACGTCCAGGTATGTGAAGCTTGGGGTTGTTGTATTTTTTAAGTGTTGACTTTAATGCTCTCGTGTGGTTGTTTCCCCTCTTTCAAGCAGCTAGCCCGCCTTTCCTGTTCACTTCCGTTCTTTGCGGTGCATGAATGCAAACATGGCTTTTAAAGAATTTGCCTCCAAGTCTTCTTTATCACAAAGCACTGGATTCCTGAAGGAATTCTCCTGGTAGGGAATTGCTCTCCACATGGGCCAACTACAGGAAGGGAAGCAGCAGAGACTGTCCCCAGGCTGGGCAGACACAGAGCGCTCCAGATTCCTCGGGGCGGTGGGGGGGGGTCCATCCTCAGCTTTCTCAGCACCTAGCAGGGCCTAGGCCCAACGCAAGGCGATGGGTTGGGATCTGGGAGGGTCTGGACATCAACCAGCAGCTTCTAACAGCAGCCATAACTGAGGAGGCCCCATGTAACAAGAAAGTCACAGACCTAAGACCTCCAGTGAAATTCCTACCTTGGGACACAGGATTCCAGGGCTAACCTGATACCGGGAAGGGGGCAGCCAGCCTACGATTGTCATGTAAACTCTCTGATTCTTACAGGGCCCTAAAGAAAACCCATGAACATTTTCTCCTGTGACTGCCATCTGAGAGAGATGATGATTGAGACCTAGACTCGATGTAACACAAAACCTAAGCACTTAGAAAGTACTTGATATTTAGAAGAGAAAGGAAAAACAGGAGACAGAGTCATATCCCAGGAAGGGGAAAGAAAAGGAAGAAGAAGAGAACAAATGTGAACTAAGGTAAAGGTACAAAGAACTGTCCATGTCCCACAGTTCTAAGGGAGTATCAAATATAAAACAAAAGCCAGGCACTAATGCTTCACACCTGTAATCCTAGCTATTCAGGATGCTGAAATCTGAGACCACACTAGGCAGGCCAGCCTATGAGATTCTTATCTCCAATTAAGCAGCAAAATGCTGAAGTGGAGGTGTGGCTCAAGAGGTAGTGTACCAGCCTTAAGTGAAAAAGCCAGGTAGAACGCTTCCTGAGTCCAAGGCCTGGTGTTAGCACCACCCTCCCCCAACCACACATGTGCACACATGCAACAAATTAATTAATTAATTAACCAAACCCTAATAGCTGTTCTGAAAGGGTGGCATGGATCCAGATGTATTGTGTTCATAAATTGCCTTGTTGAATGGCAACTCTCACACAGCTCCTTAAAGATAATATTTTAAAAAGGTAATCAATAAAACCATCTTTAAAAATTAGTACTTCATCCCCTTCCTTAAATATATAGATAGATGGATAGATAGATATATAGATATAGATATTTGTTCATGGTGGCAAAATTAAAACTGTCTAATGGCATACTTCTGCATGACTGAAAGTCAGCCAACTCTCAGCAGTGACTAGATTTAATTAGAATGTGCATATCTGGGTGTTTGCTTGCAGGGGTAGTAATGTTTGATAAGTAATAAAATAATTCTTATTAATTCAAAAATATAGTCCATAAAGTTAATTTGTCTTGCCTTTGTTTCAGCAAAATACTAATTATGGTGCATCCAACACTTGGGCATATTTTGCATTCTCCTGCTAGCCATGCCAAAATAGGTGCTTTTCTTGAAATGTTCTGAAATAGGGTTTTTTTTTATTAAGTTTTGAGAGAATTTACTCTGCTAAAGCAATCTTAACTAGACCTGTCAATAAACTTCTGTGATCATGTTCAAACATTATATTTGGATTGTACACAATAGATTACTTTCACCACTGACAATATTGCAAAATATTTTCATTTTCATTTCATAAATACAAAAATAGAGAATCACATCCTCTCATAAAGACGTACCTCTTTTACAGAAAATTATGACTTTGTACATTCTGTCTCAACTCACAGCTATAAAGATTTAGGAGTGATTGGGATTATTTAATTTTAGAAGATGTTCCTCAGACTGTGCAATAGTGTTCTGAATAGTTTGCTGATTTGTAAGTATCTCTGAAACCACAAAGAAAAATAATAAAGTGGATGTTCCGCAGGACTAGGAAATGATACTTGATCACACATGATTCTCTTGCATTCATGCTGTCAGAGGGGGAAAATGAGCTGACAAGTTAATTAAGTTGCTTCTTTCCCCCTCTTACCTAAGCATCTCTGCCACTCAAGTCTCTTTGCACACTTGAAAGTGGGTTCATCGCTGATGTCATGTGGGAATGTGGCTCCTACATACATCTTCATAGCGTTAGGGGGAGGGCGCGGATGGGGAAGTATTTCCCTGGGGCCTGAATGGTATTAGCCAAGAGGGTTCATGTAAGAGTCACCCAGGCCCAGAGCTCTGAATGGCGCAACTCAGTCACCACGCTGCCCGCAGGGTCTTCTGCTAAGCGCTTGTGTCTCTCTGGGGAAAGTAGAGCTGTTAACCTATGGTAAGGCTGGGCTAAGCAAGGTCCTCCTGCCCACTGCCCCGCAATGAAGAGAGGAAAGAAGATGAGAGAAGAAGAGAAAAATGGATGAGAAAGAACATGAATCCAAAACTACAGAATTAAGAAGGAGGGAAGGAATGGGTGGGGAAAGGTTGGGAGAGAATATTGAAAGAGGCAACACTGATCAGGATATATTGTATTCATAAACGGCTTTGCTAAATGACCAGTCCTTTGTACTGCTACATAACTAATAAACTGCATATATAATACTATCGGAGGGGGGTATTTTCTATAGCAAACAGGGTCATTTTCTTTGAGCCCAGCTCTTCCTGTTTCCACTCTTCTTTGAGTGATTCCCCGGATGAGGTTGGCAGCTACAAATACAGGATGGTAGAGGCAACAATGTCGCTTTTGGCATTCCTGAGTCCGAGGGTCAGCATTTCAGGAATGGTAGACATCTCTGGGTAATCTGAAGAATTCATGGAGCCTGACATGTTCCATGCCTATAATTCTTTTAATCCTAGTTGTTCAGGAGGCTGAGATTTGAGGATTTCAGATCTGAGGATTCAAAGCCAGTCTGGACAGGAAAGCCAGTGAGACTCTTATCTCCAATTAGGAAAATACCCGAGGGGAGCTGTAGGAGAGCACTAGCGTTGAATGTAAAAACTAAGTGACAGCACCCAAGCCCCAGCACTAGCACAAAATAACAAAAACAACAACAACAATAATAATGATAAAGGACTCATACGGAATTTTTTACAGAAGAGAGGGATGAAATAGATCATTGGAAACAATCATTTAACATCTATAAATTCCACCAATTCATTAGAATAGTTTAACATATGCAGCAACATAAGCAGAATATGTACATATATCACTATGAAGACATAGATTAAAGACAATGCCTTTGAATTCATTAGTTTTTTTAAAAAAAGCACTCACTACATTCACTTATTCATTCAATCATTTATTGAGTGCCACAACCTGGTAGAAGCTTCCTCAGGAGCAGAACCTTGTCCTGGTCCAGATGTTAGGATCCAGTGTCTATAAAAGATACCAGAGAGCCATGATCCTGCAAGGTGCGTGTGTGTGTGTGTGTGAGAGAGAGATCAAAGTCTAGAAACCATATTATTGATTGTATCCGCTATGACAGTGGTTCTGAAGCATCAGTCATCCAGATGTTTTGGGTTTATCTTGAGCCTGTGACTTTTGTCGTTCTAAATTGAACAGAGGCTAGGGATGGAGAGAAGATGGTGGTGAGAAACATAGCCAGGTGAACAGCACCAACTCCTGGTCTCCAAGGGCCCAGATGACAGCTGGTGGGCCAGCCATCCCTGGAGGAATGAATCAAGGACTTTTCACTTGCTCTGAAAAAGGAAGGGCTGATAATCTCCCCTGATGAAGCAGGGCTGGTGCAGAGCCCCACAGGTGACCCCTCAACCCACCGGCCAGAGCGTGGTGGGAGACTTCTTGGCCAGCGTCTGTGTGGAAGGGCACGCTTAATCTGCCAGTCCATTGGAGAAGGCTCAGGGCACCTTCTTCCCCCGTGATGGGCTTGTCGCTGTAACTGACAGGTACCCTTTACCTTCTAGGAAGAAAACGCAAAGCCACTGATTCT